>NC_137141.1:30603939-30816439 GCF_949319135.1 Squalius cephalus
TTGTCTTTGTCAATTTTATAACAAATTTCCACATTGGTAGATGTTTTGGTGGTAAGACTGTTCAACAGAGAAACAGTATAATATATTTTGATCAACTTGATAAAAGCAATTGTTAATGTAGGAAACGGCAAATGGATAAATGGATGAAATCAAGCCTCTTTTTTCTCTGAGTATTCGGTTTCAGTTGATGAATGTAAGTGCTGAATGTTGTTGTGTGTTTACTTAAAATATATAGTTGACCTAAAAATACAATTTCGTCATCATTTACTTACCATGATGTCTTTAAAATATCCCTTTAAATTAGAAAAATATTACATACCTGGCTGTCCTTTCTTGTCACCACACTGGTGGTTTCAGATTCAATAATATTACAATAATATTTATTTTGTCTAAATATAACCTTGTGAAAAATAAGTACACGAGATAGCAAAATAAGTGCACTTCTTTAAAACACAGCAAATGATAACTACAACATAATGATTTAAAATTACTTGTAGTTTGACATTATTACTAAGTGCACTTTTTAAAAGTGTAAAATTGTTTTCATTTTTGGGTGAACTAACCCTTTAAGTCTCTTTTAGTGCACATAAGTGGCCTTTTATTTCATTATTATATTATCTGCAAGTAATAAAAAAAAAAAAAAAATATATACTTTTAAGATTTTAAGTACACTACAATGCACATTCAATACAATTAAGCACACTTCTTTTTCACAAGGCTATGTTTACTGTCCCATGTGGATAATTACAGTGTTTGAGAATCTTTGTGTGACTGAATTGGTTGAAAAGTTACAATGTTTGTAAATGTATTCATTGCATTCTGTCTTCCAGAAAAAAATGATCATACAGGACAAGCTGGAAAAGGAGAGGAATGATGCTAAAAATGGTGTGGAGGAATATGTTTACGACCTGCGAGACAAACTATGTGGCATCTATGAGAAATATGTCACTCAAAATGTGAGCACATGATCTCTGTTATCTGGAGCTGTTGTTCTCAGACAACAGACTTGGGAGCTTATGTTTTATTTTCAGTATGATCTACCTCAATTCTGCAATTCAGAGAATCTCTCATCATTTTGTAAATCAAACAGAACATTACAAATACGTAGCTACCAAAACGAATCACATGTGAGACTTATCATGTATGCGTGTTGATGTTATATTTTGCAGGAAAGTAACCAGCTCACCATAATGCTTGAAGACACAGAGAACTGGCTGTATGAAGAAGGAGAGGACCAGGAGAAAGAAATCTATCAGGACAAACTGTCTGAACTCAAAGTAGGTGTTTTACTGTTCAGATCATGCACGTTATAACATTTTGCATTATTTCGAACTGTTTATAGATGTATTTTTCCTTCTTCTAGCATGATTTACCTCTTAATTCCTAAGTGTACGTCTTTTTCACAAGTGTCATTTCTTTCAAAGAAAAAACCTGAAGTGAAAATGTTTGTTAAAAATGTCTTTGTGTTTTGTAGAGGTTTGGTGAGCCCATTGAAGAGCGGTACAGAGAGCACGAGGGCCGACCCAGAGCGTTTGATGAGCTGGGCAAGAAAATTCAGCTTTTTATGAAGGCGGTGGACGTGTATAGACAGAAGGTAAGCTGTAATTCCATCAATTGTTGATATTGTGTAGTTCTGTTGATAGAAAATGATTTAGAAAAGTTTTTGTAACCATAAAGCAGTTCTTGCCTGTTGTGTTTTTAGCAGCATTAGGGTGATGTGAAACCCTTTTTTTACAGGCATTAATGGGTTTTTTTTGGGATATGTACTGGCCTAATTACTCTCGTAGCTTACATTTTTTCAGCATCTACAAGCTATATAATGTACCTTGCCATGTCTCCCACTATTCTATAGGGCAGTGGTTCCCAAACTGGGGTATCCTGGGGGTACGTGAGGTGACAGAGGGGGGAGGCGAACAAAATGCTGAGTTTTGCCGTTCATTTAATTCTATCCCACCTTTAAATGGTTAGTTCACCCAAGAATTATCCCATAATTGACTCTCCCTCAAGCCATCCTAGGTGACTTTCTTCTTTCAGCCAAACACAATCGGAGTATTATTAAAAATATCCTGGCTCTTCCCATTGGTACCATTTGCCGGATCTCGACTCGCGTACAGCCGTTACCGAAAGCCAGTGATTATAGTTTATAAAGTTATAAATATGAATATTTTAATCTCACAAAAACGCATCGCTTCGCTTCAGAAGGTCTTTATTAACCCCCTGTGGAGCACTTTTATGATGGATGGATGGGCTTCAAAATCTAAGGTACCTTTCAACACCATTATAAAGCTTGGAAGAGCCAGGATATTTTTAAATATAACTCTGATTGAGTTTGGCTGAAAGTCATATACACCTAGGATGAATTGAGTGAGTAAATTATGGGAAAATTTTCATTTTTCGGTGAACTTTGAACCTTTAAACCTTAACAGGCAAAATGTCGTTTCTAGTGTAAAAACAGGACAATAGTAATGCTGTAAAAGGCCTCATATTTAGCGTCCGCAACTGATTGCATCCACACAAGCACAAGACAGGCTGCTTGCAGAGTCTGCTGCCATCGTGCTACATTACAGCTGTGACCTTTATAAAAGTGGGCTTTTAGCACTTAGAGATCGATTTAAGACAAACTCTCTTTGATACAAAAACATGCCCTGTGTGAGTTCTTGTTGTTAATGTGGATATTATGAGCAAGAATGCAATTTTCCCGAATATCCACACTATTGCAAATGTGACAATGACTTTGTACAACAGTTCAACAAACAAAAAGGAATATTAAGTGACATAAATTTCAACCACAGTATTTTCAGTAATGTTCGCTCTATTTTGCAACAAAATAAAAGTCCCAACAAAAGCCACAGCAGAACTGTTGTGAGTCTCCAAGCAACACACAGCGGTGTTTCATTAGTGAACGAATCTGCGGCTTTGAACGAATCGGGAGAGTCGATGATTCACTGACCCGTTCATAAATACAGCCACTTGCTTCATTACCGAATGAATGAATGACTCGATGACTCACTCATTAAGAAACACTTGCCGCCACCTACTTGTGAATTTAGGTTAATATTTAATACTATCACTTTGTTTTTACCATCATTTCATATTCCTCTATTGAACTTTTTTTTTGTTTAAAACATCTCATAATACGATTATTTGTGCTTTTGTATTTGCATTCAAGCCAGTTGCATTAAACAGTGTGTAAATACATCTAGAAGCAGCTTGTGCCACTTTGTTGATACTAATTTCATTTGACTGAAATTATTGATTTAGTTTACTTTATCGCTTTAATTATTATAGTAATAATTAAATTAATGGAATTTTTGGAATTTGACATAAAACAGGACACTTACATTTAATAGGGTTAGAAAAACTTTGTCTTTAAAGGTAAAAAATGCACCTGAAAATCAATTTAAGGGGGCAAATATTGGAAAAGGTGTGACTGCAGTCTAAGTGGAAGAGAGGAGGTACGCTGAAGGATGTTAAATGCCTAAGCTCTAGGGAACATATTCACTTTCTAATTCTTCTTCTTCTTCTTACAGAAGATGTCTCAAGTGACTGTCTTTATATCAGTTGTTTTAGTCATGTATATCATTACATAGTGATATATTTGTCAGACTAATTGTGTTTATGACTGCATCATAATCTTTTGCATTGTTCAGATTGGATCAATTATTCTTAAAATCATTTCACATTGTTGTCTTTTACATTTCCATAATGCTGTGGACATGTCTGCTATTTGACCAACAGGACGAGCGCTACCAGCACTTGAGCGCTGAGGAGATGGGTGTTGTTGAGAAGAGTGTGAATGAAGCTTTAGGCTGGATAAATGCGAAGATGAACGCCCAAAGCAAACTCACCATTGCTCAAGACCCAGCAGTCAAAGTAGCAGAGATCATTCAGAAGATTCAGGTTTGTTTGTGCACTTTTCCAGTAAAACTTTTTCACTGTCATTAGAATGGTCACACCAGTGAGAGTAAATCTCATGAAATCATTGCCATGTGACATTTAAAAAAAGGACATTATATTAGAAAATGAAGATAAAGAAAATGAAGCCTGTTTGAAAGCCATTTCATTGGGATATTATTTCATGATACAATTGCATGCAAAAAATCCTTTACTGCAATAACGTTTGATAATGCATTTTTCCTAATTGCTGTTATTCTACATTATGATAAAAACTGTAAAAGTTAAAAATGTATTAATTTTTTTTTACTTTAAATTTGCACAAATGTAAGGCAATAAAACAAATACTACAGTAATGTATAAATACTTAATACTTAATTTAAATATTTACTGTATATATTTTGCATTTAAGTAATAAGAATTAGATTTTTCACATAGTAATGAAAACTTTTTTTTTACTTTTAATTTGCATAAATGAATGACATCTAAACAAATACTACCATGATGTATAAATACTTTAACAATTAAATTCAATTTTGTAGTATCCTGAAACTATACAAAAGGTATCAATGTAGTAATGTAGGACTTTTATTTTGACAGTCTGTCTAGTTCTGTGTTCTTCAATAATGAAATATTGTATATTATTTTGCATTAGAATAAAGAGAATTAAATTTGTTTACATTACGGTAATGAAAATTTGTTGTGAAAATAGTTCAAATGCAAAATTGATAATAAAATAGTCCTGTTCTGCAAAGTATAATTTCTATTTTTATTTATTTATTATGAGACAAAATATTAGAATCCTTATATTCTGGCACTGGCTGACAATAATCTAACCTAATGCATAATTCAATAAATCTATCTGCTCTGTGTTGAATTTCAGGAGCTAGAGGACGTTTGCAATCCTATCGTCAACCGACCCAAACCCAAGGCCGAGGAGCCCGTAGAGGAGGGAGACAGAAACAACGGGGCCCATAACGGCCCCGCGGCGCAACAAGGTGCTGACAGCAAAGGCAATCAGCAGACGAAGCCTCCGTCTGGAGAGATGGAGGTGGACTGAGCTCTTCCACACTCAACCATCCGATTCTGCTGCCATTCTCACTTAAGCTACTATTAAACCTTTTCAACTCACACTGAACCAATAGCTGGAACCATTCTCTTTGTGTCCACCACTCAGTTGGCTGTATTTGTGCATTTGTTTGTTGAAGTCTGCTCCTCTGTTGGTTTTTCTCTTGTATCTATTAAGGGATCGGGTCAGGCTGTCCTTTGAATGTTGCAGCTGTATTCGAAACTCAATCCGGGACTGGACGTCCATGATAGGAGCATATAGAATAGATGTAGTTCAATAGCTGAAACGATGCTGCCACTCTTAACAAAAAGTTATCCCTAAAACAATGTAATACTTGCATTTTGGGAGAGCCAAAGGCATTTTTCGAGCTGAATCATATCACACGGTAACTTGTTATGGGAACATGAATCAAAATACTGTTCAATCAATCGTTAAGATTGAGGTAAAACAAGCAAATATGTATGCAATACATATAAATATATGGTTTATATTTGTATTTAAAATATACATTTCCAAATGATGTGTTGTTTAGAGCCTGTAAATATTATTTTAGTAATTTGAATTTATGGGTGCTTAGATAGAGGCACACTCCTGTTGTTGACATTGCAATGCTTTCAGCTCCGTAGTGTCATATGAAAGTAGAATGTACTGAGCCGGTCATTACCTTTTTTTCCCAGTTTTCATGCAGTCCCATATCAAGTCTTGAGGTTTGATGATCACAAATAATAAAACATGCCTTTATGACTGAATGTGTTTGTTGCCATCTAAATTACTGTGCCAGTTTATATGAGGAATGTTGAATGTAATTCTATAGTCATAACATCTGGACAAGAACAGGAGGGTTTGTAAGTGTTAGAAGCACGTATAGAACTTTTATTTTTTGCAAAACATACAGGCAAAAAATGCATTGTATTAATTTAAATTTAAATAAGTATCAAAAGATATACAAATTGTTTTCCTCATTTACAAACGTTCAGTCTTATTTAAACTGGAGAATGTTTGCTCAATTTGTATTACTCATTGGAGTAATTAATGAGTCACAAAATATTTTTTTATTGGATGCACAATAACTTAACACAAACTGGGGTTGCTGAGTTGATGAAAAGGTTATAATTAAATCATAAACAAAAAAATACATAATTTTAAAATAAAAATATATAAACAAAATACAGTAAAAAGATATAAATATATTTGTTTACCTGCTGGTTTAACTGGAAATGCGTTGTTAAATTATTGAAATGTACTTATTGTAAATATGTTAGGTCAAAGGGGGTTTCGACTGACAAAAAAGTTCGAGAATCCCTGACTAAACACAATGTTTAAGTGACCTATCCAAAAAGAGTCAATGCTATATTTATGTTATTAATTATAGAAAAGCAAGTGTTTCCAAACTACCATTAAATGGAATTGTTTTATGAAATCCTTAAATATGTCCAGGGACTAAAAACTTCAAATCGTCAACGTAGTAATGTAGGACTTTTATTTTGACAGTCTATATGGTAGTTCTATGTTGTGCTTGTAACCTGATCACCTATTGGTCAATTTGCACAGCGACGTTGATACGTCATTACGCGCTCTAACGGGCGGACTTTTCAAAATGGAGGAAAGGCAAACATTTTGGAGGGGAATACAAATATATCGATTAAATGCATTTTTATACGTCATGCTCAAGTCAAAACACCTCACATTCACGGGAAAATAAGGATATTTTGTTTGAAGAGATTATGAAGTGAAAATGAGTGTCTCAATCGGAGATAAAATTGAGGTAAGTAGCGCGGTCGCGAGAGCCATTCATCCCGACAGACTACTGTAGTTTGTTCGGAGGTTGTGTGTACATTTTAAGCTCCCAAAACCAGCTAAAATTATCCCTTTGTTTGTTTTTACTTTGTTTGTTTTTTTTCTCTCGCTTTTGTTTTCCAATTTGGCGAAGCGCTATGTTAAATAAACAGTGGAAAAACTTCAATTCATAACATTTGCGGTAAAACATTCTGATCTATCCGGAAACGGTTATACTACCGTCTGGATCGCGCCTTCTGTTCATCCATCTGCGGTTCATTTTTAGTGCAACAAAGGTGTTTTGGGAATTATGAGCATGGAGACTGTTGCTAGGCGACGTGCGGTAGCGTCAGTGTCAGGTAGAGTCGCGGGAGGAGAGCGCGAGAGTGATGAACAGATGTCACTGTCAGATGCAGGTAACCAGTGACGCGTCAACAAAGATCACACACACAGTGCGCGCAACGGGCTGCTTTCGTGTGTTCAGCTTGATCCGTGGTCGAACCACTTTATGAAACATGTTGGAAGTGATTCATTCATTCCTGTTTAATTTGACTACTAAAGGAAAAGATCCACATGAGGACAGAATTTTGGCATCGTCTGTGGATCTGGGAATCGAGGTAACGTTAGGAGATTTTTATGGAAGCTTCAGAATTGGAAGATATAAACTCACGATTCTGAGAAAAAGTCATAATAGATGTTAACTTGCAATAAAGTCTGAATTGTGAGATATAAACTTGCAATTATGAGAGAAAAAAGTCTGAATTGTGAGAGATTTTTATTTTATTTTGCTATTCCATGGTGAAGAATAAATACATTTATTTTATTTTTTTATAAATTGTGAGATGTAAACAAAATTCAGAAAAAGTCAGAAAGAATTGTGAGATGTACACTCGAAATTAAGTAGGCTATTGTTTTTTATTTTTCTATTCTGTGGTGGGAAAAAAACAAAATTGTGAGATGTAAACTTGCAATTTTTCTCACAGTTGTGAAGAAAAAGCCTGAATTGTGAGATAAAAATGTCCTATTTTATTTTGCTATTCTGTTGTGAAAAAAAAACTGAATTGTGAAATGTAAATTCAAAATTCTTAGAAAGAAAATTGCTAGATATAAGCAAAATCCAAAATAAATAATAAAAAAAAAAAAATCAGAATTGCGAGATGTAAACTTATGCAAATTATATATTTTTATTTTGATATTCCGTGGTGGAAAAATAATAATAATAATTGTGTGATGGGCACTCAAAATTCCGGAAAAAGTCAGAAGTACGAGATGTAAACTTGCAATTACAAGAGAGAGAAAGTCCAAACTGAAAGAAATTTTTGCAGTTTTGATAAAAAAATCTAAACTGTCTGATAAAAAGCAAACAATTGCCTCTTATTATATTTTTTTATTCTGTGCTGGAAACAAGCTTTCATAGGGATGTCATTCTGAGTTTTAGGGACACAGTTTCAAGTCTCAAAGGGACGAGATCGATCTCATGGGACAGGCTCTTGAAATGATCTCATTCTATATGTGTGTTATTCCCATCTAACTCAAACAATTCCTTGTTTTATGCTTCAGGACTTCAAGGTTCTCACCTTGTTGGGTAAAGGCTCTTTTGCATGCGTCTACAGAGCAAAATCTGTAAACACAGGTTTGGAAGTGGCAATCAAAATGGTAAGAACATGCTTTTCTGTTTAATTGCTCATAGTGGCACCCAGGGGAGTTGATTGTGCAGCATCTGTTCAAAACCGTCCACTGTCTCCCATGTGTACTTGCAGATTGACAAGAAAGCCATGCACAAAGCTGGCATGGTGCAGAGAGTCATTAATGAGGTGGAGATTCAGTGTCGGTTGAAGCATCCGTCAGTGCTTGAGGTGAGTCCCAAACCCTCAGCACAGACCTCACTGCTGCAGATCAGCTGATGCTCATGTTCGATTAGAAGGAATATTTTTTCTGAATCTGAAAAAGATTTGCATGCTTTATACTGGTCAGTAAAATCTTAAAATGCCACTGAATAATAATGGAAATATTTATAGTGGAAATAAAGGTTTTTTTTTGCTTAGGGTGTTTCATTGGCCACAATAGTAATGAAGTGTTTGAATGGTATTTCAATTTCAGGATTGCTGAAGTTTTAAGAGCTGAATGTTCTTCAAGGTTCCCATTCGTTTTAACCATACATTTATATTAATATTGCAGTCATTTGTGTGTTACTGAAGATTTTTTTACAAATATTTTTAACCAATAAAATATTTTAGAGCTAGGCACGACTAGAACAATTTATATTCATAATAAAAATTACCATGCAGTTGTACGATTTTATTAATTTACATTATTTTTACAGGTCTAGAAATCACACTTTCAAAATTAGGCTACCTCATGTAGGTTTTTCAAGACATTTGGGAACAAAAAAAGGGGTTGAATAAAAAGAAATAATAATACATAAGAAATGCCCTGATTTGTAGTTGTTTCAGTCTTATTAATGCATTGAGAACAAGTAGGTTAAAGAGAGATTTGTTTTTGTCAGGGTCTTATTGAAGACATTTGCACACTGATAATAACATTTTATTATGTATATATATTATTATATTAATATATATTATATAATATATTATATTAATATTATTATATAATAAAAATAATTGTGAAGGTCATGGACAAGTCAGTCTGCATTAATAGTCATGAGAAGACAAACTGAATAGTTGATAATGGAAGATTATAGAATAATGAGTATAATACAGATATTTACATTTAAATTTGTTTCTAGCAGCAATGTGATGTATAGATATATACTGAGGAAAGAACTATACTCAGCAAGTGCATGAATGATGGAGCTTAATTTGTGTAAAATGATATTATTGTGCATTTGCAATGTTACTTGAAGGAAACTGTTATCTTGAATAGCTTGTATTTAAAAAGTATGTATTGACCAGTCCTTTTATTTCCCTCTCCCAAGCTGTACAATTACTTTGAGGACAGTAATTATGTGTACCTGGTTCTGGAGATGTGTCACAATGGGGAGATGAGCCGCTACCTGAAGGAGAGGAAACAACCTTTTACAGAGGAGGAGGGTTAGTTCTTCACATTACTGCACTACAGGGTTTAATGTTAAAAATCTTTTCTGCATGTAATTCCGTTTTAAAATCAACACTGTGTTTTCAGTCTTTATGTTGGTTTTTGTTTGTGTTATCTACAGCGAGGCACTTCATGCATCAGATCGTAAAAGGAATGCTGTACCTCCACACTCATGGGATCATGCACAGGGATCTGACCTTATCTAATCTCCTGCTCACCACCAGCATGAACATTAAAATCGGAGACTTTGGTTTGGCAACGCAACTCAAAATTCCCAGCGAGAAGCACTTCACCATGTGTGGCACACCGAACTACATTTCTCCTGAGGTGGCTACACGCAGCGCTCACGGCCTGGAGTCCGACGTTTGGTCGCTGGGCTGCATGTTCTACGCCTTTCTCACGGGCAGACCTCCCTTTGACACGGACACTGTGAAACACACCCTCAATAAGGTGGTTCTGGGAGAATATCAGATGCCCTCTCACATATCAGCAGAAGCGCAGGACCTGATTGAGCAGCTGTTGCAGAAGAACCCTGCAATCAGGCCCAGTCTGTCCGCGGTGCTGGACCACCCTTTTATGACTCAAACCGGGCCCACCGCAAGCAAAGACTCTGGGAGCAGTGACGGAGGGTCCATAGACAGTGGTATAGCCACCATCTCCACAGCCTCCAACGCCACTAATAGCAGCAGCAGCAGTAGCCGGCTGCAGAGGAGAACAAGGAAGATGATTGGACAGCCCTTACCCAATCGCATGGCGCCGATCCCCAGCCACTCCCATCACTCCACCAGCTCCAGTTTTAAGAGTGGGCAAGATTGGCAGCCAGATTTTCAAGATGATTTATCCAGGATGGGTATTGAGAGAGTTCCCCTGGGTGCTGACAGCAGAAGGCCTCATTCTCGCTACTTGAGACGGGCTCATTCATCAGATCGATCCGGTGCTAGGTTTAGCCACACTCCACAGGAGGCGGAGCTAGAGAGATGCCACTCAGAAGAGATGCTTCCAGGGTCCGGACGGTCATTTCCATCAACCTCCAGTTACAGAAACGTTCACCATGGCTACTCTGAGCATGGGCGCCTTCCCTCTCCACCCGTAAAACAGCCTGCAAAGTAAGAGGCGTGCAAAGCATGTTTGCATTTCAGCATTATTACACTATTTATTTTATAATTACTGCTTTTTGTTCCCCTCTTTCCTCAGTCCGGGATCGTCTTTTTCTACATCCACCCATTCAATGAGACCACAGATGCCTGATTCTCAAACACAGGCCTGGTTCAGCAATGATGGTATCATTCCCAGCTGAATTCTGTATTTATATTTTTGGAAGAAATATTTCAGCAAAAAGTTACAATTCTGTAATTGTTTACCCCACACATGAGACATGAAAAAAAAAAAAGATTTTGAAATATTCTGCAGAATGTCCAAGCTTCTCATTTACCACAATGAAAATGTATGGTTATTCACACTACCAAAATTTTCAGAAAGGATTAAAAACCCTATTAAAGTAGTCTATGCAACTCATGCAATATATTCCAAGTTTTGTAAAGCCATATAATAGATTTTTAATGAGAAACGGTAGAGTAGTTTGAGCTGCATTCACTCAAAGCTATCATTTAGCTTCAATACTTGAATATAATGCATAAGACATGTGGATTGCTTTAATGATTGTATGGGGAAAAAAGCAGCGTGAACATTTTTCATAACCAAAAAAACTAAATAATGCTATAATTTTTTGATTTTGTGTGAATTATCACTTTAATATGACTTATTTTAATAGCTTTGCATATTGAGACATTTGAAACATTTTCACTTTTAGGACTGTTCAAGAGGCCAGCAGACCTAAGCAGTCACAGCAGCAGTGGGAGTTTTCACTCTGGACGAGGGCCTATCGGGACACAAACCTCCTGCAGCGACAAACCCAGCGGCCTTCATTCCCAGCAGCAACCCAACGTTTTCTCCCACAACAATCCAGGGCCCTGCAGGGAAGATGGGTTTGGATCAGGACACATGTCAGAACCTCAGGGCTACTCAGATCTGCAGTTTCTGGGTCCACCCCTTTCCAAAGGCAAAGCAAACACAGAGAAGAAAGAGAAGTTGTGTCCTACGAAGAGCTTCCCTCCGCTCTGTGCTGCCAGACTCAAACCCATCAGACAAAAGACCAAAAATGCTGTGGTGAGTAAAGCCATTTATCTCCTATAATGGGTACAACTCAAGTCAAATTTATCAGTATAGCGCTTTTCACAATACACATAGTTTCAAAGCAGCATTAAAGGGTTAGTTCACCCAAAAATGAAAATTCTGTCAGTAATTACTCACCCTCATGTTGTTCCAACCCCGTAAGACCTTCGTTCATCTTCGGAACATAAATTAAGATATTTTTGATTAAATCTGAGAGCTGGATCACTCCTCCATAGGCTTCTAGGTGACCGAAACTTGCTGGCCCAGAAAAGTTATTAAAGAGATCGTTAATATAGTCCAAGTGACTACAGTGGCTCAATCTTAAGTATATCAAGCGACGAGAATACTTTTTGTGCGCAAAAACAAACAAAAATAACGACTTTATTCCACTATTAATTTCCTTCTCTCTGGGCCTCTAGTTGGTTCACGTAGTGTTTTTGCGTAGCGCGTCTGTGTTACACGTCACCACGTAGGCTCACAATTGGCCGAAGCTGGTCATGTGTGTGATGCGTGTTGACGTGCAACACAGACGCGCTGCGCAAAAACACTACGAGGCCCAGAGAGAAGGAAATGAATAGTGGAATAAAGTCGTTATTTTTGTTTGTTTTTGCGCACAAAAAGTATTCTCGTCGCTTGATATACTTAAGATTAAGCCACTGTAGTCACTTGGACTATATTAACGATCTCTTTAATAACTTTCCTGGGCCAGCAAGTTTTGGTCACCTAGAAGCCTATGGAGAAGTGATCCAGCTCTCAGATTTAATCAAAAATATCTTAATTTGTGTTCCGAAGATGAACGAAGGTCTTACGGGGTTGGAACAACATGAGGGTGAGTAATTACTGACAGAATTTTGATTTTTGGGTGAACTAACCCTTTAAAGCAGCTTTTGTTTGTGTATATGTACGTGTGTGTGTGTGTCCAGTTTACTTTGAGTTGGAGCTCTGAAGAGAACTTATAAGTTAGAATTGGTCATTTAAAACAATATAAAGTGACAACAATGTGTATTTCTTTAGGTTAGTATCCTGGAGTCTGGAGAGGTGTGTATGGAGCTGCTGAAAGGACAAGGATCTCAGGAGAGAGTCAAAGAAGTACTTAGGATATCCTGTGACGGATCCATGGTGAGGGACTAGAAAATCAATAATTAATGTAATATAGTGTAATTAATTAATATGTGGAAGTTACAGGATGTATCAAACATTTTCTGAAAGGAGATTAACATTAGAGATGGACTGATCTTGTTTAAAACATTTAAAATTAACTGCAGCAATTCCAATTTTGTCAGAACCTCTAGCAAATTACATGTTATTTTGTTTAGTTGTCTGATCAGAATCGTCGGAGAATAATGATCTCTGTTCCAAAAAAACATGATTCTCAATTTATCCAGAATCGTGCATCTCTAATGCACTTTTTTTTTTTAATCAAACGATTATTTAGTGTCAATAGTTTGATTTAGTTTACCTCTATTGGATGGTCAACAATGGCCCCTTTTTACAGACTGATGACGCGTTTCCACAGTTAGCAACATGGCAAGAAAATATCTAGTAAAGTTTTTCATATTTTAATTTTTAAATAATGTAATACACATTTATAACGCTATATATTGTGTTCTATTACCTGGTCAGTAAATGACAAAAACTAATGCTGCTGTGAGGGTGTTTCTAATACAAAGGCTGAGGGAGTGACTGCAAATTTGACCTCTCTCTCTCTTCTGACTGACGTAATTAAACGTTCTATATTTTTTCCCTCTTTTGGAAACTATCACATTTTTTTGTTTTGCTATTGAAGTAATTAGAAATACAAAAATTATACTTGCTGTTATCTCCCGTTCACCACTAAGTTTACCCAACTATAACAACTGCTTCTGAGAACCCTGGAAGTGTGAAAAGAGTCCATTATCAACATCTTTCAATCTCTAATCCCCATTCTCTTGTATTTTTTACTGTGTTTTCAGGTTACAGTGTACCAACCCAATGAAGGTAAAGGTTTCCCTGTGCGGGACCACCCGCCCTCACCACCTGAAGACATTCTCATCTGCAGCTATGAGGATTTACCAGGTACAATGACTTATTCAAGACTTGAGACAGCTTTTGAAAGCAAGATGTGTTTGTAATATTCATAGTTATTTGACTCTTCCCTGCAGAAAAATACTGGAAGAAGTATCAGTATGCCACAAAGTTTGTGCTGTTGGTGAAATCGAAGACCCCCAAAGTCACATTGTACACAAAGTTTGCCAAGTGCATGTTGATGGAGAACACTCCTAATGCAGACCTGGAGGTGTGCTTCTACGATGGTGAGCGGCACAGATCATCTCAGCGGAGTGAACGGTGTATCCGATTTAGGCTTAAGCATTCTTGTTTTCCGCCATTAGGTGCAAAAACCCATAAGACAAGTGAACAGGTGCGTTTGGTGGAGAAGAGCGGGAAATCGTACACAATGAAGGGTGATGTTGGGCTGAGCGGACTGAGTCCTGAGTGCAGAGTCTACATGCATGGAGCTCTCTGAGGAGGTAATGCATTACTTCATCTGCGGTTGCATGTTTAAGTGTGAAATTCAGCTTTCATATTCATGTTAGGACTCTCAGATGTCTGGTTGTGCTGCTTGCTACAGTTATATGCTGACCAAGATTGTTTGTGTTTTTCTTAGGGGCATCGAATGTGTCTGTCTTTGGAGGCGGCGATTACTGCTGAGGAGCAGCGCAGCGCTAAAAACACTCAATTCTTTCCTATCACTATCGGCAGGTGAGGCTTGTTTATACCGTCAACCTTCACCAGCTAACTAAAGCTAAACCCATGCTATTGGTTGAGATTATGGCCGTTTTCACAACTGGCTCGTTTGGAGCATTTGTCTCAGAAGCTAATGTGTTTTCTCCCCTAGTTTGGTTCGTTTAGGCATATATGAACACAGCAGTCCCCAACAGACCAACAAGTCAAGCGGTATCATAATTCATAACAGGAAATGTGTTCTATAAAAAGCAGCAGTGTCTGATTCTGTGAATGAGCACATTAGTTATCACAGCTGAAAAGTGCCTCTTCATCTTAAAATGTTGTGTAATTGCTTTTCTCCGTGCATTGCAGGAATGTTGTCTCAAAAAAGCCTTGATTCCCTCTTTAACTGCATTTATATATATATATATATATATATATATATATATATATATATATATATATATATATAGTATTGTGCAAAAGTCTTAGGCATGTTAATATCCATACATACATACATACATACATACACACACACACACACACATACATATACATTTTAAAGTGCCCTATTATGCTATTTTGAAGGCAAGATAACCACAAAAACCACACAATACACTCGCAGAGTGAACTTTTCAATCCATCTTCATGGATGACACTGAGGAAACTCTGACAGGCCAGCTTTACTCACATGTGACTTGCATTGATTGGTACACTTTGAAATGCTGCCTTGTGAAAGCGAACTGAACCAAGAAGAAAATGCAGTGAAGTCCTTGTTTTAGTACAAAGCAAACAATATACAGGTCTGAAAACACCCTAAATGTCATACATGAGATGTCTCACACTGGTTGTCTTATGCTCCACCAGGAGGCCCACCAATCCAGCTTTCCCAGCCCCTCAGCCTCAGTGTTCCTCTGGCTCCGGCACAGCGGCTCCTGCAGAGGTGGCTCAGGTGTGTGTGAGTCCGCCACAGCCACCACACATCACACCGTCAGTAAGTCACGCATGCATATCACATCCAAGCACATCTATTTATTTCAGAGTACGTCCCCCTCTGAAATGAAATCTTCCACTAACAGTCACTCATTTGTCTTCTTCATGCCTAGATGATCTCCTACACGGGATCAGACTTCACCACAGCAAGTGTGGCCAAAGGCAGCTCACCTCAGTCAGGCAAAGATGAGCGCACCATTAACACAGGGAAGGTGCTCAAGTCCATTTTTGTGCCGAACATTGGCTGGGCCTCTCAGGTAAAGTGTTTGACTGGATATTTAGCGGTATAAAGATTCATTTAAAACTTTTACTTTTTATTATTATTATTATTGTTAAATGAATATATAAATATGCATACACAGTTCTTTGCTTTCAAAAAGTATCAATTTTCATTCTGTCTGCAACCTTTTTAGTGGTACTGTATTTATTTATGTATATTTATTTATTTGTTCCATGTATCATTATTATTAATAATAATTTATTTACTTTTTTAAAATGTATTATCCTTGTCATTATAGTGTAATTTATTATCATTGATATAATACTATAGTTTTTGTTACTATTTTGAATTAGATACATTTTTATATTTTCTGTTTTCATTTTAATATTAAAGTTTTTACCATTTAATTTTTTTATTTGATTTCAGTTAATGTTTTTAATGTAATGAAAATGTTTTTTTAATGGTTTGAGTTTAACAATAATAACCCTGTATTATACATATTATATATCTACCACTATGCATATAAATAATACTATATAAACTACATTTAGAAATTATATCTACAAACATAAAATATAAATATTTATTTATAAGTTTGCATATATATATATATATATATATATATATATATATATATATATATATATATATATATATATATATATATATATATACAGTATTAGCATTGAACTCAGTTTATTTATAAATGTATTTTTGTTTTTTAGCTTACAAGTGGTGAGGTATGGGTTCAGTTTAATGACGGATCCCAGCTGATGGTCCAAGTCGGCGTCTCTTGCATCACTTTCACTTCCCCTGATGGACGAATCACCAGGTAAAGCTTGTCAGGGCAAAAATCAAAAGAAAATTATTTAGGAACAATGACTATATTTGCTATGTAAATAACTTTCATAATTGCACAGTAAGGCCAGGGAAACCATGAAATAAGGTCTGTTGTTGTTTGCATGTTAGGTAGTGCTCATGTTCTGAATTGTCACGCTGTCTGTGTCCTCTCAGGTATAAAGAGAATGAGAAGTTACCAGAGCTGGTCAAAGAGAAACTCCACTGTCTGTCCACCATCCTGGGTCTCCTCGCCAGCCCTGCCGTCAGACGCTGAACCTGTGTTCATATGACCTGTGCACTTCTGTTTTTTTATTCTCAAATTCTCATGAATATGCTTTGTGTTTGTAAATATATATTTTTAAACCTTTGTACATATAGTCCCAAAGATTATGGAAGTTATATATTTTTTATGTTGTACATATTGGGTTTTTCTGTGTTTGTCTTGTGGTGCCTTTATTTTTGTCTACCAGTTCAACTCAGTGCTTCAATGAAATGTTAGCTGTACAAACATACAAGCATTAAACATCTGCTGCCTGGTGTATTATTGCTCTTTTCTCTCTTCTGTTTATTTAAAGCATGTGTGAGCAGGATTTACTGAACTATTCAGCGGGTTACTGATATGACAAAATGCAAATTAAAGTATAAATGGATGAATCCCACAAAAACTGTCAATTCAGTCATATTTCACTCCATTTTTTCATACAGAATCAGTTGCTCGTTGCAATGCTAAAAAAATTACATTTTTAAATTACAAGTATACATCATGATAGTCCATTTATTATTTTTGTACATATATTTTTTTTAATGTTTACTTATACAAACTTACATGTCTTATATACACCATCTACCTTTAAAAGTTTGGGGTCAGTAAGATTTTTAATGTTTCTTTTATATTTTTTTTTAGTCAGCCTATCCAGGCAGAAGCAACAGCATAAATTTGCATCTATTTTAGGAGCTTAAAATCAAACATTACCAAGAAAATATAAATATTTTGTATACAGGAACACCTGTTGTTTATAAAACCTGATATACTGCAGTCATCTATTACGTAAGACACGTTGAAAACAAGTATTTTGTTTAAAAAAAAAAAAAAACTTTTCGGAGTGGTTTGAATTTATTACCTTGTTTTCTGCTTATAAAGTTCTCAACATAAGAGGTTGTGTTGCACTGGCGCCCCCTCGCGGCAACATTCACACAGTGGATTCACTGCTCAGGAGCAGCACAAACCTCCTGTCATGCTTTAGGAGGAACACACACACACACACACACACACGCACGCTAGCTGGACTGAACTGAGCCCAGCCCCACCTCAGGAGGAGGCAGTGCTCGCTCTCTAGGTGTCTGGACTGAGAGCAGAACGCATTTGATTCATCTGATCATCTTCGAGCGCCTTTAATTCCCAGTCTCAGCGACAGACAGACAAACAACACGAGTCATGGAGACCAGACTGCCCTCCAGCTAGCTAACTGCTACCTAACCGGAGTACGAAAACATGCGCTAGACAGGTATTTACTTTGCTGCATCTGCTCTTTCAGTGTGTCCACCCGGGAGAAAACAAGAGTTGACGCTTTCTCACATCCATCAGTAAGACTTGAGATGATCTGAATGTGAAAGTACGTAACGTTACTGTGCTAGCTTGTTTGCGCTGCTGCTGAATGGGATGTTTATGGCGGATTCCAGGAGTCCTACGGGATTCTACATGCCATTGATATGGTTTCAAAAATGAACAGAATATGTATAATGGGTAGAATCAACTCTATTTATATTCTGGTACAGTGAAAGTAAGTCGCAAACCAGAAGGGACACATTGGCTGTGTTTCAAATTCTAGTGAGCCCCCTTCCTGGACAGCATATGTGGGCATCTCGGTGCTTTCTAGCGATCGGAAACTTTCGGTTCTTCTGCGAAGCATCGAATGTTTGAATCACGGTTCACCTGGTCTGTGATGAATCAAATGTTCGAATCTTTCGCACAGACTCGCATGTTACGGATCGATTATTCGAATAAACGTTTTAACTCGCATGTGAGGCATGCATCTTAAAAAAATAAAAGGTTTTTAAATCGAAGCTCTGAACTCGCCCGTAAAGCTTTGAATGTTCGCATAGGATTTTCAAACTGGCATATGATTAATTGTATGTTAATTTTTTTTTTAATTCATTCTATGAATCAGTATAAAGTTAAATTGCATCAAACTCGCCCATAATAATTTGTATATAGAAAGTTCAAAGTCGCATGTTTATCAAATGTTCCTATCAAACGTCCGGACTTGTTATGCATCGTATTTTGAAATCTAAAACTCTCAAGGCTCTGAACTCAACAGTGAGGTTTTGAAATTTTCAGAGAATGTTTGCATAATGCATTGAATGTTTAAAGTCCCCATGAAATCGAAATTAAGGTTTTTGCGATTTTTAGTATGAATATTTTAACCTTACTGTTATCTATAAGCTAAGTGTGCTCCGAAACAATGGCAAAATTCGCATCTAGAAGATATAAGCATTCAAAACTTACTGTCTCTCTCTTCTGCACTTCAGCTTCTCATCAGATTTTCTGTCCAATCAAATGCTCTCTAGAATCTGAAGCTCCGCCCCCAACACTATAAATAGACGCTGAAGCTGCGGTTGAAATCGGTCACTTGTTCACACATTTACTATTTTCTACATGGTAAATGGCACAAAGTGCACTATATAAGGGATAGGGAATGATTCAGACCGTGTAAATATGAATTCCGTTGAGGCGAACCGGTCCAGAGACACAATAGCACAGAGCGGATCATATGTGCGACAGTGCGAGTCGTAGGGATGGGCAAATGAAGCCTCATGAAGCACTGAGGCTTTCCCCTGAATGTTTCAGGAAAAGATTCGAAGCATCAAGAGTGTCGAATACAGCGCCATCTTGTGGCAGGTCAAATTTATAGCAGCCATGTTTATGAGCAGCGCCGTTGTTTAATCCATTAAGCACAAATAAAAGCCTGACAATGCTAAATGTTCAGTTTTCTGATAATATAATTCACATATTAAGTGTGGCAATAAATTAAATGTAACAATTATTTTAATACTAATTATAAAAATACCAACAGAGTTTCTTGATGCAAGTAAATGTTGGTCTTATTATTTTTATGGTTGCTATGCTGTTTATGTGTCAGAATATATGTAATTATGTAACATAGGCTATAGGCTTATTTATATATATTAAAAAATGTTAGTAAATGGACTTAAACTTCCAGAAACCTGCAGTGTAGTGATCTGGGTTTAAACATTCCGACACGCAAAGTGAAGCATTCACGTGTCTGGAAAGAAAGTGAGGCTTCGTTTTTTCGTTGATCAGAATGCTATATTTTAAAGCGATATGGAGGAGATTAGGAGGAAACTGTGGCTTTACTGAGCTCAACGGCTCTGGCCAAGCTGTGATATAAATTAAACGGTATTGGCTATTTTTAAAAAGGGGAGGAGCTGCTCGACATGTCCCGCCCTCTCTTCCTGTTTCAGTGGAAATTAGGCTACATCAACACATTGAATAACGCTGCACGCTCCAAGGCATGTCAGTGGGCTTTTAAACTGAGCTTTCACACTTGCACACAAGGCTTTGAATGTTCGAAGCAAACCTTTTGAATTCACATATAATGGAGCAGATGTTCAAATCCAATCTTAACACTGAAGTATGACGCATCTAATATTCAAGCTTTCGCACTCATAATTGATGCATCAGATTTTCAAATAGTTCAGGCGTTCGAATTGAATTGTACTTGCTTGTAATGCATACATTTTTTATAAATTAAAACCTTTGATGTTTTGAATGATGCATTTAATTAATGATGCATCCCATGATGTTTTGAATTGAACGTTCTAATAGAACATTGAAACTCACGAACATTCCAACTGAAGTGCTTGTGACACCCTAAACATTCAGTTTAGCTATAGGCAGGTCATTGGGTTTGTTTGCGTCACAGCCGGGGAGATCTACAGTCCATCTTGAGCATTGAAATTGGACAGAATTTGTAGATCTACAGAAACATTTCAGCCTCTTTATTGTTCAGTGTCAGTTATTGGATTTAACACTTTTCACAGTTTCATCATTTCAGGCTCTGATCATAATCTCTGCTGGCTTTGGTTTGACAGGGTTGTATAAGAAGACTCCTGTTTCCTGTTTTCACTGGAGTGGCAGTACGGTCACATCTGGCCATCAGCGGCTGAAATGCAGACTTTCCTGAGAGGCAGACGAGTGGGCTATTGGCTCAGCGAGAAGAAGATGAAGAAACTCAATTTCCTGGCCTTTGCAGAGATGTGCAGGTGAGAGGTGAATATAGATCCATCAGCCTGGATCTGTTCCCATGTAAGAGCACAGCAGGTGCCTGTTGCTGTTGGGCTTTCACTGTACTCGTGGTCAGCGGTTCATCCAAAACTACTGTTTTCTGTGTCTGCTTTTGCTCTGCTGATCTTGACAGATCAGTTGATCTTGACAGATCAGTTGATCGAGTTATTTCTATGAAAGGTGTGACGGTATTTTTTTTCTTGAATGTTTTCTTCATAGAAAGGACTTTGAACTGTGGTTGAGAAAGATCCAGGAAGGTTGCTTGAGGTTGTGTAATACAGTGCAGCAGAGAGCCATGTTAACATAAGATACATATTAAGACACTATTTCTTGTGGAAGTGTTTGTTCAGGTTGACAGACTGATGACTCGTACCACACTAATATAGCAAAAATAATCAATTTGGGAAGTTTTAAATGGTTTCCCCCAAACAGTTCCCCTGTCTGCCTTCGGTTGGGTAAATGGATCGCCCCGTCCCAAACTCACTCATTGGTTGAGCAAATCTTGACATGTCAGGCTGGTCGGGTTACTCAAGCAGTCAAAACTTGGATTTCTGAGAAAAGGTGTGTTGTTAATTTTAAGCAATCACAGTGTAGTCATAGATAAAATAAAATATCACAGATTTATGCTAAACTAGAGACTTGGAGCTTGATTTATAATTCTTATGAATAAAAATCCTTCATTACTACTGTTTGTTTTGTTTTATAACTTAAGAAAAAAGTTAGCAAAATTTTACTTTATATTTATATTTTGTATTCCTGAAAAAACTATTAGTCACATGTAACAGAAGTTTGTAAATATATAATGTGTGTGTGTGTATATATACACAAACTTTTATGTTAGATGATTAATCGATTTGACAGCACTACTAAATAATTGTTCTTAAGAATACAAATTTATGTATTCACAGGTTTACCAATTTATTAAAAAAAAAAATCTTTTGGATTCTGGATAAATTGAGAATCATGATTTTTTTGTTTTTGTTTCAAATAGAGATCACGATTCTCCCATGATTCTGAACACAAACTAATCAAAATAACACGCAATTTACTAGAGGTCTATTTAAAAATGTTTAATTAAATGAATTATAAAAAAAAAAAAAAAAAATTAACACATTTCTTGAATGAATGATTCAATGACACATAACATCTAACAGTCACTTGTCGCCACCTACTGGTGTAACTATGCAATCAACACAACCGTTATTTGAAGCGCCAAGTTACTTTCAAAAGCTGATTTGGTCTATTTTGTTCACTATCGTAGACATCAGTGTTTATATCCAAACTTTTATCACAGGACTTCTGGGATAAACAGGCGAATCATTGTCATTTAGGAGTGAGATTGCGTGGGTCTTTGAATCGAGACCGCAATCTTTTAACGGTTAATCATGCAGCTCTAATTTGTATAAAGAGTCATCTATTTTTTTCCTTTCACAATGCACAATGTCAAAAGGGCAATTTTCCTGTTCAAAACCTGCGTGCTGTAAAATATTTGCAGTATTTTCCTCAAGCCTGTGTTTTGTTCTGCTCTGCCTGTTTTTTGGATAAAGCATCTCTGCTATCCAGACTATGAAACCCTTGAATGATTTTACATGTAGTTGTACGTGTAGGTGACCAATCTTGGCCTGGCTGTGTTTTAACACTGTGCCAGCACTTCTGTTCCCTATGACTTTGCAGTCGGGCAGATTGGCTTACTCATCACTGAAAGGCCCCTGGATTATTACCCAGCATTCAGAGAGAGAGAGAGAGAGTGAATGAGTGAGAGTTGGCATCGCAAAGCACTTGGACGTTGCACTTGGGCGCTGTGTTTGTATGGGTTGTGTAACCTGAGCAAACTGAATTGCTGGACCGGCAAAGGGTTAATGTTACACACAGCGGTTTGTGTGTCGTAAATGTGTGGTGTAGTGAAAGATTGTGTGTGTGTGTGTGTGTGTGTGTGTGTGTGTGTGTGTGTGTGTGTGGGGTTAGTCTTTTTTTTTGTCTTACGCTTTGCTCGTTGTGCCCCACTGTCTCTGTCTCCAGCTGAATGGACAATTGTGTAATGTGTGAAGCCAGCGTTGCATCGGATTTCCTCACTGGCTGTGACTGTGTGTGAGGAATTGTGTGGCTGAGTTGGAGAAAGTGAAGGAACGAGGGAATACAACAATGTGATCAGTGTAAGCGGTCAACTCTGTCAGCCAGTGAACAGAGGGATACGCTTTTGTGTGTTAGCACTTTTTAAGGGACAGGTCACTCAAAAATAAGATCTATCATCATTCTCTCACCCTCATGTCGTTCCAAACTTGTTTGACTTTCTTCCATTGAACAATGGACAAATGTACAAGACTTTTCTATTCCAAGTCTTTTGAAGCCATACAGTAGCATTGTGTGAGAAACAGACAAAAATGTTGTTATTCATTGTAAATCTATATTTTCTATTAAAACAGGAAGTAGAGCTAGCTAGCTAACTTGGAGACGTGGTATTGGGAAAAGGACATTCTCATGATCTCATTGTAGAGATCAATTGATTGGACAGAAATCTGTTTACTGCAACAGGAGTCATCAATATGTTTGATTCGTTATGGGGGAGGGGGGGGGGGAGGGGGAGGGGGAGGGGGAGGGGGAGGGGGGGGGAGGGGGGGTAACACATAACATGCTTATGTGTCCGACTGTACACCTTAACCGTAATAAACAAATCGGTAACACTTTACATTAAGGTTCATTAGTTAACTACATTAATTAACATTAACTAATAATGAACTGCACTTATACAGCATTTGTTCATCTTTGTTAATGTTAATTTCCACATTTACTAATACTTTATTCAAATCTTGTTAATATTAGTTAATGCACTGTGAACTAACATGAACAAACAATGAACAGCTTTATTTCTATTAACTAACATTAACAAAGATTAATACTGTAACAAATGTATTACTCATTGTTAGTTCATGTTAGTTAATAATACATTAACTAATGTTTAATAAATGAACCTTATTGTAAAGTGTTACCAACCAATCATACCATAACATGATTCATTTACATTTTTAACATTATTTCTTAACAAATAGGCAGCCTATGAAATCTAATGTAATCAATCAGAAAATTATTGAGGTGATTAAAAAACTGTCATTACACTATCTGCCTCAGGAGATGATTGAGGTATGAAGAACTGTGAGACGGTGTTTTGATTTCTGTGACCTCTGGCATTGCGGGAATGTTGCTCCACCGTGCGCAACAGAGAACACTCACCGACAAATTGTGCAATTGGCTTTATATTCATTTACGCTGACACTTTCAAGCCAAGTATTTGATTCCTACCACTCTCGTCTGTACTTTTGCATCCGCTTTCGTTTCAGCGCTGGGCGCGGGGGGTTATCTGGAGCAGCCTCCGCCATTCTTTCAAATCGACTCTGTGCCAAGAGACCCGCCCTCCTCTGACTCTGATTGGCTGTGACCCTGAAACAAACCAACCAATCCAACGATGGCAGCAGCGAGTATTACCCAATCAGGGGCAGAATAGGACGAGTCTTCACAGAATGCCGGTGGGATGATTTGCATGAGAGATGCTGCATTGAAGACAACTCCGAAAATACGGGACAAACCCCGTCCCGTATTGATTCAAAACGGGACGCGCTATTTTATTCTCAAATACGGGATGATTCCGTATTTTAAGGGACGGGTGGCAACCCTACCAATCAGAGACGTATATGTTGAGCGCGTGAACACAATGACCAATCAGAGACGTATATGTTGAGTACGTGAACACAATGGCCAATCAGAGACGTATATGTTGAGTACGTGAACACAATGGCCAACTAGAGACGTATATGTTGAGTACGTGAACACAATGGCCAATCAGAGACGTATATGTTGAGTACATGAACACAATGGCCAATCAGAGACGTATATGTTGAGTACGTGAACACAATGACCAATCAGAGACGTATATGTTGAGCATGTGAACACAATGACCAATCAGAGACGTATATGTTGAGCACGTGAACACAATGGCCAATCAGAGACGTATATGTTGAGCATGTGCACACAATGGCCAATCAGAGACATATATGTTGAGCACGTGAACACAATGACCAATCAGAGACATATATGTTGAGCACGTGAACACAATGGCCAATCAGAGACGTATATGTTGAGCACGTGAACACAAATGGCCAATCAGAGACGTATATGTTGAGCACGTGAACACAATGGCCAATCAGAGACGTATATGTTGCGCATGTGAACACAATGGCCAATCAGAGACACATATGTTGAGCATGTGCACACAATGGCCAATCAGAGACATATATGTTGAGCACGTGAACACAATGGCCAATCAGAGACATATATGTTGAGCACGTGAACACAATGGCCAATCAGAGACATATATGTTGAGAGCGTGAACACAATGGCCAATCAGAGACATATATGTTGAGCACGTGAACACAATGGCCAATCAGAGACATATATGTTGAGAGCGTGAACACAATGACCAATCAGAGACGTATATGTTGAGTACATGAACACAATGGCCAATCAGAGGTGTTTAAGAATCTGTTCAACAGCGCTCAAAGTGCTAGAGGGAAATGCTGGTATCGTCACATTCTTAAATTTTGACAACTCTAGAATGAGTATGTGTAGAGAAATAGTTCACCCAACAACAAAAAATGATAGTAAATTTACTTGCCCTCATGTCATTGTACAAAAGGTGTCTGCTTATTTTTTTTATGTCTCTCCGGCGATGTTTGATTGGGTTCAAGTGTGGTCTCTGGCTGGGCCACATTCACGTTTTTGTGGAAATCAAGTTACTCCAAGTCTGAATGTCACTTAAATATATTAGTGACCCTCTGAGCATGTCAATCACACTAGCACAGATTAAAAATGTTTTGTGGATTAAAATGTTAATCCTTTTGTAACCTCTTCAACCAAATTGCTCGAGCTGAGTTGAGGGAATATCTATTCAGCGCCTCTAACTGCTGTCACACCCTTCAAATTACTGCATTATTCTCTAGGACAGGCGTTCTCTAGCACTGTCTTGTTGTTTTTTCATGTTTTGGCAATGTTTTACATGACTCTGACAGTCGTCTATGAGCTCTAATCTAGATTTCTGTAGAGATCCATTTGGTGTTGCAAGATCATTGCAAGATAAGAATGATAGACAAAATGAATTGCTTCCATTACAGATTTAGAGAATTTAAGAGAGCGGCTTTACTGGCCCAATTCTTATCAAGTATTTTTTGATATTCTAGTCTAGGGCTGTAACTAACAATTGTTTTGATGATCGATTATTATACTGTCTATTCAAAATAAATGAAAAGAAACCTAGCATTGTTGCTTTTTCCAGTTGTATAAAACTCGTATATGACCCCAAAACCTGTACGTGCCAATCCGTGACTTCTGTGTACCGTTACCCCCCTAATATTAAAGGAATAGTTCACCCAAAAATTAAAAATTACCTCATGATTTACTCACCCTGAAGCCAACCTAGGTGTATATGACATTCTTCTTTCAGATGAATACAATCGGAGTTATATTAAAAAATGTCCTGGCTCTTCCAAGCTTGATAATGGGAGTTAATGGCTGTATGTCTTTTGAAGTCCACTTTTAAGGGTTACTCTTTTGCCGTAAATCGATGCGTACGGCCGTCTGCCGGAAGCTAGTTATTTTAGTCGATTAAGTTTTAATTAAATATGGATATTTTTCTTACACAAATGCATCGCTTCACTTCAGAAAGCCTTTATTAACCCCCGGAGACACGTGGAGCTCTTCATGAATAGATGCGCTTTGATTGACTTCCAAAGACAAACAGCCATTCACTCCTATTATCAAGCTGACATTTTTTACCATAAGTGGGCCAATTTTCATTTTTGGGTGTACTATCCCTTTAAGCGGCGCTGCCATACTAGCCATTAGCATCTGCTCTTAAGTTTTTGTTTTTTTTAAATGTGAAACATGAACATAAACTGTGCAATGCATTGGCGCATTCCACGTAAATCGGCGTATTTTTGCAATCGATGCGTCGTTCCAGCCGTATTCTGGTCCCTAGATATATTTAGATACATTTTTTTTTTCACCCATTTTTGTCTGGCAGATGAAATGTCATTTTATCATGAGGACAAGTAAAAACTCCCTAAGCAATCTGCATGATTTGTAGTATTATGAGTGTAGCACTAACCCACTCTTTCTGCCTTAGGGTTAGGGCTACACTCTAAACAAGCTAATGTTCCAGTTTGTTTGTAACCAGGGCAACAAGGGAAGCATAGCAACAACAGACGAGTGATACCAAAAGCGGTTTGTGTTTTTGGTAACCACAAGGATTTTGCCCGCCAACATGTGCGTGTGTGTGTGTCCTGTCCCAGACGGCAAATGGTTGAGATATTCCCTGTAGAGGTCATAAGCAGTCCTCGCTCGCAGCTGCAGAGATAAACAGCGGTCTAGAAAGGTCATGATTGTGCTCTCTAAGAAATGAGGTCACGATTTCCAACCCCCTTCTTGTCCTGCTCAAACATTGCACAGAATGTTTATTAATCTTGTCAAATAGATTTGGTTTAATGATAAAGGATTGACAGATGTGTTTGACGTACTATTGACATCCAATAACCTTTCAGTGCTGGCACTCTAAAACTGCTGAATGTTTGTTCTGACTGACTGAATTTGACAGGAAGTTCAGGTGGAGTAATGTAATCATATTTTTAAGGAAGTTGGTTGAGGCATCACGGTTGGTGCCGTTGTGTGTGCGCTGTGTAACTAACCACACGTGTACCGGTTACAGGCCTGTGAAATGAATGTGCTCTGTGAAGCATGGACGTTATCTTTGAATTGCACACAAGGCTGTGTTTGGACTTTGTGCTCATCAGATTTTTTCTCTCACATTTGAAAAAAAAAATTGTTCACAAAGTCCAAATTTGTATTAATTGTATATTTATAATTGTATATGTATATTGATTTTGAAATTATGTCAATCTGATAATTTTTTTTGTTTGTTATGACTGATAATAAAAAAAAAAGAAAAGATTTTTAACATTAGTTTAGGGTCCAATTCACACTATGAACTAGTTGCTTATTAGCATGCATATTAATTTGGATATTGGCTGTTTATTAAAACGCATATTAATGCCTTATTTTGCATGACCATATTCTACATCCCTTAATCCTAATCAAGTCAATACCTAAACCAATATTTGTCAGGACCTCTAGTAAATTACATTCTATTTTGTATAGTTTGTCTATTCAGAATCATGGGAGATGATTATTTTATCAACTTATATATATATATATAAAAATGTGATTCTCAATTTATCCAGAATGCTGCAGCGTTGTTGCTGCAGTCAAAAGATGAAGATCAAAATGAAACCGTCCAAGTTTAACAAGAGAACATTTCTTGAAGATTGTTTCATCTTCTGGTATACATGACTTTATTAGTTTAACCTGGATGTTTTTTTTTGTCTGAAACTGAGCACATTGTTCTATTGGACTGCTCCCTTTACCCTCTTTCGTATCTTAGTCATAATAAAAGTGCTTTTGCTCACCATGTTTTGTTTTCTGTATCCAATATTCTGCTTCACTTAGATAATAAAATGAAACCAATGAAATCTGAGCCACACTTTAGCTCTGTCCGTATCTCTGAATCCAGCGGCCCTGATCTGTCACTGTGACCCAGCTCAGTCCTGAACTCTGTGTCTCGGTTCTTCTGGATATGTCATTCTGGATAACTTCCGCCCACAGTATATATTTTTTTTTGGTAGAATATCCTGCCTCAATCAAAGCAGAAGTGGGTAGCTGTCATAATTATTACATAATTGCCTGATTTTGATCTAATTCTATTTCTATATTCTCTTAGAATGCCTTTATGTGGGTGGCAAGATGTAACTGATCTAAAGCTGTGAAATGATTAATCGTATCCAAAATAAATGTTTGTGTTCACATAATATATGTGTACTGTGTATAATTATTTTGTATATATAAATATATACACATGCATGTATATATTTAAGAAAAACGTATATATATTATAGGATTTATATATTATAGGATATATTATAGGATTATAAATAAATCATATAAAAAATAAATAAAAATATATATATTAATAATACATTTTTTTTTTTTTTAAATATATACTTGCATGTGTGTGTATTTATATATATATACAAAATAATTATACACAGCACACACACATATATTATGTAAATACAAACTTTTATTTTGGATACGATTAATCGTTTCACAGCCCTAAAGCCTGGGTTAAAACACCGCTTTTAACCCCGGGTAAAGGAACATTTCACACTTGTAATTTAGAATTTGGCTTTCCGGCAGACGTTAGCTGCGATTATGCTGGACATGTAAAATGGGAGATGTACAGTACAGTAATAATATAATAGAATGCAGTGGAACCTTAACTTTTTTCAGGAAGTTTTCTCTCAGAACAGAACACAAAATGACCGTTGACAAATGGGAACCGTTGGCACCAGTGGTCTCTACGATCAGCTTGGCTCACAATGCTTTTGAGAAACGCAGTTCTGGTTGGTTTCTGAGGGACTGTAGCCTGGTTAAAACCAGACCATTCTCAGTAGTAACTGAGTTATGGTCTGGCAAAGCTTCATTAATAACTCATTTCCAAAGGGGCGTCACCAACGGACATCGCTCAAATGCCTCTGGGCGCAATTGGATAGACCTAAAACCAATCAGAGCGATCGTCATCGTGTAAAGCCATATGCTGCGTCCCAATTCGCCTAAGTTACATTACGCCATAAAAGTATGTACTCTTTTTGTGAAGAAAAGGTATTTACTTTTGAATGTGTAGCAAAAAAGTAGGCAAGCTTTGGGACATACTACTTCGTCATCTTTATCGGACGGATCTGTCGCGTGCATCCTGACACGTAAACTGCCCTGTCAATCATCGTGTCACAGTTAAAATCCTCTATTAAATCTAATTTAATTTCCTACCGTTTCGGAGAGAAATGTAGTAGCACGTTCATCTGCCAGTGGGTCTTTCATGGAGACTGTCCTCATGTGTTTGCAATTTGAATATAATAATGCATTTAAAAGTTGGTGCGCTTCACCAACGGACGTCGCTCAAATGCCTCTGGGCGCAATAGGATAGACCTAAAACCAATCAGAGCGATCGTCATTGTGTAAAGCCCGCCCCAACGTTTCTGATTGGTGCCGCGATTTCGACGGATTAGAAATGGGCTTGAATGAGCTCTTTGCCAGACTACTTGCAGAGCAAATCTAAATTTGCCGGAAGTTGTCTTGGTTTTCCCAGGCTAGAGGGACTGTTGAGTGCCTTCAGGCTACATTGTTCTTTGACCTCTGATTTGTACAGTCAAAAAAAGTTACTTTTAATTGCTTTCCTTTCACAACAGGTGTCATTATTTCCTGCCTTCTGGCACACATTTTGATTAATGTAATACTGACAACATACTGCGCATTCAGGGGGAGTTGAGGCATGTTTCGTTTGTTCACTCTGACAGAACCAGTTGGAATTTTTAGATAAATGTTTTTTCAGTACATTTTTTAATCTCAATAATCTTCTTCCCATAATGAATTAACCCACACAGAAAAGTCCTGTCTCACTGAAACTTGAAATAACTCCCACAAACCCCCTCTTGATGTTTCTGACAGAATAATAAATAAGCTCTGGCTCATACCCTTCATGATTATTTTGACAGTGGAGTGGTGTGGAATAATCTGACACTGGACGAGAAAATGGTTGCCTGGCTTCTCAGTCACTATGAAATCAAAATTGACAATTCATATTTTTATGGAATATTTTAGTATTTATTATAAATTATTTTGTATGTGCACAACATTTTTTGTTTGCCCTCATAATCTTTTATCTCTTCTCAGGGCGGGGCAACCAGTCACTCACGTGAGATTAACCAATAGCAATCCAATGATCCTATCAATTCCCAATGGACAAAATCAAGTCCCGCCCTACATTTGTTTTTCTTGTGCGAGAATCAGAATAAGTCACAATAATGAAGAAAAGGCTTTTGCAACTTCAGGTTCATGTCGACTTTAATGACCCCTTAAAATCATCCAAAGGGCTTCCCCACCAACATGCTTTATTTTAGATCCTCTATCAGGATCCAATTTCAGGATCTCACAACAAAGCATAAGTAAAATGCAGCACATATTTAACTTTAGTGCAAAATATGATCGCTCGAAAACCGAGCAAACCTATTCTTGTGTGTCAGCTTGTCCTGTTGTTTTACAGAAACACTGGGGTAAATTCTAACATTTGACTAGCGCTTGCTTTGTGACAGTCGTTCCTTGTTGTGCGCTGTTTAAAAGTAGACATTTTCTGACAGCACATCAGGTTGATCGCTCTGACTTCCGTAGTGTTGATTCCCTTCCTACAGCCAGTCAGGGTTTCTCTCTCAACTCTGTTTCTAGGCAACAGATATTTTTATCCAGGTTTTATTTTCATGTCAGAATGTAATCGTTATGATTGTATCTTGAATTAAAAATTTTTTTTTAATAAATCTTTTTTTTTTTTTGGTCAACCTGTGGCATGAGCTAAAAAATAACTTTTTTTCGTTTTTGTTTTTTTTCTTTCAGGAAAAGAGGGATAGATGTTGTACAGGTAAGTGGATCTCCTCTTAACAAAATTCATTTTCAGATATTTGTTTAATGTGTGTCATTTCAAACAGTGACCACCTACGAAGAAATGAAGGGAAGAAATGTAGATTAGGATGATTCGGAGGTGAGACTTTAGTCTCGATAGTGCACAAGAGTGAGTTCAAATGTTAATTTCCTTTGTTCTCTCAGAGTAGGGGTGGGCGATATGGCAAAAAATCATATAACGATTTTTAAAAAAAATACTTTACAGTCTATGCGCGCGACGCGTCTAATATACACGCATTTGACAAGCAGATTTTCTCTCAATTTTCTCAAGTTTGCTTTCACTTTAGACATAACCGACTTTGTTTATGTAAACCTTGTGTGTATTTGACAGTATTAGCACAATAAGACTCGAAAGATAACTTAGTCCAGTATCCAGGCACTGGTAGACAGGCTTTTAGTGCATGTGAGCTTCACATGTACGCGCTGAGAAACGCACACGTTAAGAACAGCGCATCAGCACGCGAATTAAATGTTTAACCGACAAGGCATTAAAGCACATGCAAATTATGAACTTTTGTGAACTGCAGTGTCCCGTTCCGCTGCGTTAACATTTTATGTGAATATATGTCACGTCGTTCAGTATGTTGGGACAGAGGCGCCAGAACAGCAACTGATAGAATGCACGACACTACGATATTTCTTCAAAAGCAGATCGTGGAGACATTTTAATCGTCTACGATCAAAAATCGTTATATCGCACACCCCTATCTCAGAGTAGCTCTCTCTTAATCCAGTTCTTCCAGTTTTTCCAGTCTTACAGTTTGAACCGAGAGAGATGTCTAAGCTTACGCTACTCCTACATCCTACTACGTCACGTCACGTCGGGTCAGAGGTCGCTCTGTAAATTTGTAATGTTGTGATTCAACTCATAGCTGGCTAGTTGGCTTATAACGCTTTAATGAAAACTTAAAAAAAATCTGTATAGGAGAAATACTTCCAGAACCAAGGCCGCTGAAAAAGAAGATGAGCTATTAAAGGTGCAGTTAGCGATTTCTGAGAAACGCTGTTGATATTTGAAATCATTAAAACAAACACACCCATACCCCAAAGGATCACACACCTTGATAACTCGCAGCGCTGGCACCTTACATCTGATTGGCTGCAAGTGTGTTTTGTTGCTCGGTCTGATCCACTTTCAACAGCATTTCTCAGAAATCGTGTACTGCACCTTTTAAGAAACATTAAAAATAACTTGTGGCTTCTGGTATATACCAATCCTGAACAACATCTGCGTTTATTGTAGGTCTTTATAAGTAGAAGGTTTGGTAGTAGTTTACAGTGGAATTAGAAAGATGTGTTGAGTATGCAGTTGTCTGCGTATTACAGGGGACAGATGAACTGAATATGTGAATGAAATGGTCTGGGCCTGTTGATGATCTTACTGGCTAAGGCTCCATTCCTGATTCCTAGGAGATTGAGCTGGTGTTTAGCACTGAAAAGTGCTAAACACAAAATATTTCTGTCTCGTTTTCTATTCAGTTTATTATTGAAAGCGGAAAGTATAGTTAGCTTGTTTTCATTAGAGAGACTGTTTTGATAGTAAAGCTCAAATTGTTCTCATTGGTTTGGACTAAGCATGCTAATGTTAACATTTGAACATTCAACAAAGCCAAGGCCTGGAAAGCTTTCCTTTCACAATGAGACAGCAGAATCCTTGCCAGTAAAACATCTACCAACCGTCTTTCCGAATGACCACAAGGGATATGAAAATGACCACAAGGGATATGAACTTTATATTTCAAATATGAAGATCGATCATAGTGATTGATTTATATAGCACTTTATGCAATATATTGCTTTAAAGCAAGTAGCTTTAGAGTGTTAAACATGAAAAAAACTGTCAATTAGAATGACTTTATCAATTATTACTATTAGAATAACTCGCATCTGACCTCAACCAACTGAACAGAAGAAATGAACAGAAGAATTTCATGTCAAAGAAGGCGGAGCCACAGAGCCACACCTACTCATTACATAATCACCATGGACCGACCAATGGTAGTTCGAATGTGTTTACCAGTCTGAGCAAATTTTTCCAGAAATTTTTTTTTGAACTCCCGAAATTAACTGATTTTGTCAGAAATAACTTGCTTATGCTTATATGACGCAGTCGGGCGCTGCCGCTCCTTTCGTTTCGTTTTGTTGCTTATATTTATTTTACGATTAAAGTTAAGTTTAACGTTCGCCTCATCCTTCACTGATCTTGAACTTTGTTCGTTAAATTTGATCACTTAAATTCACATTATTTCATTTCATTCTAATAAAAAATAATAAAGTTCTGAATTACTACTCACACAGGACAGTTTATTTGATGGAAATCGAGCGTAACGCGGATATATGACGCAACGAAGAGGGGCGTTTCTGTATTTAAACATTGTTAGAAACATTTGGGATAATACAATACAATACAATACAATATACTTTATTGTCCCCTTAGGGAAATTTGTCTTGGGCACAGTGTGTATGCTGCCATTTTAAATCACACAAACTAGTAAATAAAAAACAGTATAAAATAAAATAATCAGTGCTAACCAGAAACGATCAAGTCTTTGAACTTGTATTGTCATTCAGGATTCTAATGGAGGCAGGCACAAAAGAGTATTTAAATCGGTTAAGTCGACATTTGGGCACTCTATATCTTCTGCCCGAAGGCAGAAGAACATACTCAGGATAAAGAATGTGGGAGGGATCCACCAGTATTCTGTGTGCCCCTCGATACACAGACTGCTCGTATAGTGTTTGAAGCGATGGAAAGTCTTTCCACTCCACAATTTTCATGGCAGTTTTGATAATATAGGAAAGTCTGTTTTTTAACTGTACAGAGAGGTTACCATACCACGCTTGGATCCCGTACCTGATTAGGCTCTCCAGAACAGTCTGATAAAATACAGTCATCATTTTTTTGCTAACACCATACAGCCTGAGTCTCCTCAGAAAGTAAAGTCTTTGTTGGAGTTTAGTACATAAGTTGTCAACATGCACCTGCCATGTAAACGTGTTATTAATATAGATGCCAAGATACTTATATGAACACACCTGTTTAATTTGAGTATCATGGATAACAACAGGACTGTGGGCGCAGACTGCTCTGGGGTCAAACACTATTTCTTCTGTTTTTTTAACATTTAAAATCAATTTGTTGGCATCGCACCACTGTTCAAAGTTCTTTATCTCAAAATGATAGGGAGATGGATCAGAATCTTTGTACAGTAGGCTCAAGATGGCTGTGTCGTCTGAAAATTTAAAAATGTAATTTCCAGCATGTAGACTCACGCAGTCATTAGTATAGATTGTTAAAAGAACAGGCGAACTCACACAACCCTGCGGAGCACCTATGTGTGTTAATTTAGAATCTGATAGGGTATTATTGACCCTTACAACCTGAGTACGGCTGGTTAAAAAGGAGTGGTACCATTTAATCAAAAAAGGGTTAACATTCAACTGACTCATCTTCTGAATCAGAAGGTGAGGTTGAACCGTGTTAAAAGCAGAACTAAAATCTACGAAGAGCAAGCGTGCATAGGCTTTGCTATCCTCTAGATGTTTTAAAATCAAATGCATAATACTGTTAACCACAAGTTATTGACTTGTGTAATGGAAGTACACAAGTCAATAACATTGTTCTAGTGTTTTTTGGATAATCTAAAAATCTTCTGCCTTTAACCTTGAGTGCAGAGAGAGATGTGTTTCCAGATTACTTACACTGACATATTATTTGGGCTGGGCAAAAAAAAAATCGATTCTCAAACGCCATGAATCGATTTTTTTCCATATTTGTTTATCTATTACCCAAAAGCCAGTATTAGTTTTCCTCCACTGTTCATAGGCTTGCAAACTCCATTTTACAGCTAATGCTGTGAGATTTTATGTTTGTTTTATCTTAATCATAAAATAACCTCAACTAGTGCTGCACGATTAATCATATCGCAATCGCGATGCCAAGTCTACGCAATTATATGACGCAAAATGCTGTGATTTTATATGAAATAAACACATTTGGGCTGCTAACGCAATTAACACAGCATCTGTTCATTTTTGTCATCCTTTGGCTAGTGTTACATGATAGTGTTAATTTTTTTTAATGGGTTTATGTGAGGATTGTTAATCTGTTTGATCAAGGTATGCGACTGTTCTGACTTTTCTGAATTTTTCATCTTGCATCAAAATCCTGTCTATTCATTGTATGCATTTGAAATATAGAGTTGGGTTCTGTTTTAATGTACACAAGTGTACCTAAAATAAAAAAGTTTAATATACAGGTTTGTAGCTCTTAATTTCTTTTTATTAATTAACCACTTGTAAACTTATGTTCACTGTTCTTTTTTTAAATTTTTTTTTTAATAAATATAGGATTTGTATTAAATCTATATTCATTGAGTGGAATCGAAATCGAATTTAGAATCGAAATCGAATTGAGAATCGAAATCGAATCGAATTGTAACATCTGAATCGATACCCAGCCCTACATATTATGTAGATAGTTCCTCCACAGAGTTCTCAGTAATATCTTCTGGAAACAACACAATAAACTGTTGTTGGATCCGGAATATTATAGACTCGTACAGTAAGTAACCACTTAGCAGCCACCCAGAACACTCTAGCATTATAAAAATGTAGTTGCCCGGTTTGAAGTGTTGTCACATTTGGCCTTGCTTGCTCTTAGCAATGTCGTCACTTTTCATGTGTGTTTGACATTCACTGTAATCGGGGGTCACATCACTCCATGCGAATATCTAAAAACTGAGCAGTCCCTTTAGGCCGACCTCACGTCTTTTTATTTAAGTGTGGGAAAAACAAAGGCAGGGAGTCTCTGGTGAATAAATAGCCCAGTTCATATTCCTTGGTATTGCTTTACCACACACACACACACACACACACAAACTTGAAGATACGTACTTTTGATGACCTTCCATTCACTTTTAAAGGGATAGTTCACGTAAAAATTAAAATTCTGTCAGTGGACCCCATTGTCTTTGTAATAATGTTGGTCGTCTCACTTTCTTTGTTCTGTTCATCTTCAGACTAGTTGTCATCCAATCATGTTAAGTCTATGTAATCCAGTAATACTGTAATACATTCAACCACATTAACCTAGACAATGACTTCATCAGGCTCATTTCCTCTCTAAATGCTCCATGATTCATGTTTAATTCTCCTACTTTGAGGCTGTGAGGCTCCATTAGGATGAAGAACATTTCCTGTTCCTCTCAAGTGCGTTGGTCTGTGAAGAAGCCTCTTGGTCAGTTTTTTTCCTTTGATTGACGCATTTGTTCGGGCATAATGTGAGTCAAGCCCATCGTTTTCATCTTGTCATCTTTATGTGCTCCTTTTTATACCCAGAGATACAGACTCTAGGGTACTTATCTCTCCTCTCAGTGTGCTTTTATTCTAATTCCCTGCTTATTTTCTAAAATGGATCTATCAAACATGAGCTCTGGCTGGGAAGAGTTTCAATATTTCATGAATGAGAGAAGATTAAAGAGTGATGGCATCAACCGCTGCCTCTGCTGCTTTCTTCTATTCAAGGGTGGTATTTTTGGTTCCGCAAATGGATTGTTTGATGTAGATGTGGATGAATGTTTATTTAAATCAAAATTTATTCTACTTATCATAATATACATTCATCATTGCACACATTATTCCAAAATTCCAAAACAATAATTACTTTGTAATGAAAACTTTGTAATGTTTTATCGCAATGTAATAACTTGCTCTGCCTCCGAAACAACTTTCCATTAAAGGAACGCCGACTTTTTGGGACTTCAGCTTATTCACCGTATCCCCCAGAGTTATATGTCCATACATACACCTAAGTCCATACATACCCTTTTCATCTCCGTGCGTGCCCGCACGGACGCACCCACCGCTAGCCTAGCTTAGCACAAAGACTGGAGGTAAACGGCTCCAGCTAGCATACTGCTCCCAATAAGTGACAAAATAACGCCAACGATTTCCTATTTACACATGAGCAAATCACTCCGCCCAAGTAGCAGTGCTTCGCCTTCTGAGAATATAGTTCCCAGTATGTATATGGTTAGAAGATGGTTGTGTCTCATGTGACCTTGTTATTTGTACACGCTGTGACTATGCAAATCACAACATGTAAATAGGAAAATGTTGGCATTATTTTGTCTCTTATTGGGAGCAGTATGCTAGCTGGAGCCATTTACCTCCAGTCTTTGTGCTAAGCTAGGCTAGCGGTGGGTGCGTCAGACAGAGTTACGGCACGCACAGAGATGAGAAGGGTATGTATGGACTTATCTAACTCTGGGGGATACAGTGAATAAGCTAAAGTCCCAAAAAGTCGGCGTGTTCCTTTTAAAGGGAACACTTTTCCTTTTAACACGTGTTCCTTTTAAAGTTCCAAATCCATACGATTTTGTTCATCTTTAAAACCATAACAAAAATGAACCTGGAAAACTTTTGTTTGTCCCTCTGTTGAAAGATATCATACAGATATCTTAAAAGTTATAAAGTCTTAAAAAAGACACATGACCTCTTTATATGATGAATGGGTTTAATAAATTTTTTTATTCACATACATTGATCAACACGCATACATAGAACACATTAAATGCCGTAAACAGACAATCAGACGTGCTTGCTTAATGCGCAAGAACCAATGAGATTCTGTTACCAAGGCTGTGTCCGAAATCGCCCCTTATACCCTCATTCACTATTCCCGACATTACTAATATAGTAAGTCCACATGAAGGAGTGAATGAAAACGAGTGCACCGGAAGGTGTTTGCTGATTAATAATCATTTGCAACTTGGCAAACTGCCAGCTCCAGTAGTAATGAAAGGATTTATCTTGAACTTGGAATCTATTTATAAACCTTAATTAAACAATTTAATAATCAATAAAAAAGGAATTTATACCTGTATGATATTATGCTGTACCCACATTGGACCAGCGGTTTAGAAAATTCATTCGGCTTGGCCCTCACAATGCATTATGGGTATTCTCTAGCCATTGACCGTACATCGGTTGTACACTCGTTATTGCGGTGCATTATGGGATTGAATGAGTGCACTCGATAACATCCTCTGGTTTCGGACACCACAACAAATGGCTGTCCCGTCAAATAGTGCCCTATTTAAGGGTATGGGGGCGATTTCGGACACAGCCCATTTTTGATGCGCTCTACCATTCTAAATTAAACTAAACATTTTGGTGGAGGGATAGCAATCTTTCATAAAAATATCTTAATATTTTGTCTCATAGATGTGTTTCATAGATGAATGGAAGCAATGGGTTTGAGATTATATGAGGATAAAATAAATGACAGAATTTTAATTTTTGCGTAAACTATCCCTTTAAACATCTTAGACTTTTGGGTTACACTTTATTTTAAGGTTTCATTGTTACAGTGTAATTATATTTAAGCATGAGTGTGGTGTCGGAACCATTGTATATGGGTGGGACAAGACCCACCCACTTTTTAAGACCAATGATATTATACCCACTCACTTTTACCGTCTCTAATTCAGCGCATTTGTCTTTAAGTTGTCATTGCTGGCAAATGTCCATGGTATTAGGGTCCATTAGTATATGATATAATCCACGGATAGCTGTGCATTTAATGCACGACGTGGAGGCAAAGAACCGCCCGACGTTAAGTGGAGTTTAGTTTACTTGTTTAATTAAAAGGCACCAGAATACATGAAATGGTATTTACTCCACTGACATTTTTCTGGGGGAGGACCCACCCACTTTTTTTTTCTTCCGACGCCCATGTATTTAAGTACTGTGTAATATTAAGTAACTACATGTACTTACTATAGGGTTAGGGTAGGATTAGGGTTTGGTTGAGGGCTATTTGCATGTAATTATGTACAAGTTACTGTTATCACTATGGTAAGTACATGTAACATAAAACAAAGACACTAAAATAAATTGTTACTGACTTTTGTAAGTAAAAGAGCCTTTGTAAAATCTTGTCGATAGTTGTACGCATTTTTTATGCTAATATTATGGCAATAATAGCAAATAACTAGGGCTGCATGATATTGAAGAAAAATGCGATATGCGATAACTCATTAAATAATGCGATACGATAATGCTTAAAGTGTGTAAAATTAACTTAAATTATCTTTAAAATTATATAACCTACATACGTGTTTCACATTCTTTTTGTGACAAGAAAACATCCCTACAACTTCTGAAAGTGAACAGCAGTGTTTTACTGTAGCATAAGAAGTGTTATTTTAACATCGGTGTAAACCACGGGTTTCAGGTTATTCTACATTAGGTTTATTTAACAACAGAAACTGAATAATCAAATGTAAAAATAAAACACTGCTTAGTTTTCACTGTATGAATTAATACTGATTCTTATTAAAGCTACAAAAGTTATTCAGCCAAAAGCAGTGAGTGATTTTTTCTTTGTCTTTTGTTCATGATCCCAGTTATTGCAAGCCGTTGCGATATGCATATCACGATATATACATTTGCGATATTTCCATAATTTCGATATATTGTGCAGCCCTACAAATAACGCTAGATTTGCCTTGCTGCTGCTTCTAATCAGCTCTTGTCCTGATGATTTTAACTCTGAACGACAGCTTCAGAACCTTCCTGGACTCAGATAAATTCATCTTTGAGTCCTCGTTGCGCATGTCTCCCCCCGCCAGCATCTGTGGGCATGAGTCATCGGTGCAAGACTGGGTCAGTGTCTGACCTCTGCCTGCTCATTTCTGTCATGAGCTCTCAGTATGTTTTAGTAATGACAGATAGACAGATTATTTAGTCAAATTGGTTATATGCTTGCATGGAAAGGCATTTTAAAGCAGACCCAGACGTCACAGGTCATGTTGTGCCTTGAGCAGCAGGCAGACAGACATCAGAGTTTAGTTACTTGTCTCAGTTGGCTTAAAGCATCATGAATAACTGATTGGTTGTGTCTCTATACAGACACGCATGAAGAGAAGGAAGTGGCTCTCTGCAGCATGAATAACATGACTTGTTTTTGTGAGGAAAATTAGATGACTAAACTAAAATAATTGAAGGCAAAGATGAAGACACAGTTAAAGCATAACCTTGTCAGTTTTCATCACGCTTTGTATTGTTAGTGTCGGTCTGTATTATATGTTAATAAACAATGTTTACTCGTTCTCTGTGTTACATGGGCCGAGAAATTCACATTTATTTGTCAGCAAATGTCCGCCGCATGACGACAGAGGGTCATTAACAGAACAGGTATTGTAAGGGAAGGTTTATCACTGAAAATCGTATCATACTTAGTGTAGTTGTTTAAACATGGCTGTTTAAAGAGTAGACAATGGCAACAGCTTTCTTACCTGTACATGACGGCGTTTTGCTTCGGGGGGGATGAGCAGATCTGACAGAGCGTCAGTTTCTTTCAGTGTTTCCCCTCCATTTGGCCTAAAACACTGTGTTTGTGGTCATCAGTTTGAAATGTTGACTACAAACACTGAGGTTTATCAGTTTTTCCATCATGGTGTTCTCTCTACGATTCTTTGCAGCCTTTATCCGCTGCCTACAACACACTGAATCCTTCACTGGAAACCAGTAACTCATCTTTCAAACATTTACTCTGAATTCTTGCACTCAGGTTCGATACAAGTCGACACCATTATGGCTAAAAGTTTGCTAAGAAGTATTTCCTACTAAAGCAAGGCGGGATTTGACTCTGCTAAGCGTCGTATGTATGTATGTTTGTATATATGCATATATGTATGTAATTTTATACATTTTTAGTATTTTTCACTGCATAATTGGTTTATGTACACCAGAATATACAGCTGCTTTTATATTTTAGGGAGGGGTCCCCTGTGGGGAGTGGCAGGGGATTTGAGCAGACATTTTTGATTTGTGACATCAAAAAGTGTTATGAACAAAACTCTTTTGTTATATTATATGAATGTTGTATTGTTTTTTATAACAGACCTCTAATAAAGCTCTACTCTCAAATGTAAAATGCACTGTGCTGTAAACTGTAGAGTGCAATTTCCTGATACATTTATGATGAAATACTTGTAGGAACTAATCTGATCTGGTTATATCACTGTAGTGATTTTCTTTCATAAAGTATTATCCAAGTCTTCAATGTAGTATTGTGTATTAGTAATCTGTCTCCTGTTACTTTATGGCCCCTTTAGCGTGAGGGAGGAGCTGCTGTTTAGCCAACAAACTGTTTGACAGAGAGATTTGGGGTTGTTGTACCTTGCTTACTAGCTAAAACAAACACACAATAGTAGGCTGTCAGTGGTGTTTCCACTGTCCACATATGGGCTTGCGGTGGAACGGCCTGTCCGTGTACAGTAAGCATGAGATTATCAGAGCTAGAACAGGTTTGTCAGCACATCAGCACCTTGGGATTTGAGGTCTGTGTAGTCTGGAGCCGCTCTTGACATCGACATCCGACCACTCGGGGGACGATCCGTGCTGGAAACACTGGAAGGGGAAAAAACAACTAAATATAAAGCCACTTTGGGCAGTCAGATGGGTTTAAACATTCAACCATACAAGGAAATAGATTGTGTCCCACAGCTCTCAGCCTTAAATAGTGTATTGCACGTTTTATTTATTTATATAAATGTAAGGGTTATTGTGCAAATTTATTTTAAACATGCCCCTTGTTTAATTTATCACTAAGTAAAGGGGACATTTTTGCGATTGTGATTTGTTGAAGGTGTAGAAAGGGAATTAAAGATTCCAGTACAGGAAAAAGTGTTTGAAGTACAAGAACCAGTTTTGAATAAGAATTGTTCAATGTAATAATTTACTATACATATATATAATTTGGGCCAGAGGAAAACGCTTTAATGCAGTTTACAGTCCTGACTGCATCAGTGACCCATCTTCAGTTAATCTTCTTTTTCCATGCTGGTTTTCTTGAACTCAAATTATACAAACACATTCATATGTCGGTCACCGTGATTATGCCAAGTAAGACATGTTCCTGTGTCAACATATTTTGTTAATCTTGGATCAACATTCCTGTCTGAAAATTATTAGTCCTAACCCTATCCCAACCCCTAAACCTAACCCTTTCCATGAGTTATCCCTAAAATCAGAGGGAAATGACTGGTGAATAACACTGATGTAGAAGCACCTGACTCTGTTAGTAAGCCTAAACTTGACATAAATTGTAAACTTGTCCCTCAAATCTGATTGGTTGATTGGAATGTTATTCCAGGATCCACAAAGATGTTGATCCATGAACATGTTTTCGGTGAAATCACATTCACCTTCATATATCAGCCATGCGTTATTATTGCTATCCTGGAAACACAGACTGGCTGTCAGTATACATTCATTTGTTCAGTACATGTAATGTTAATCTGTATTAAACTTAGGGCTGGGCGATATATCGCATGACATTGTTAGGCGCATCTCGTCAGTAAAGCCGGTTCCTCGATTAGTAGTAAATCGCCATCACCTGCTTTCAGATGGAGCGGCATTCACTACAAAGAGCCGTAGTTAACTGACAAGCTGAGCCATATCGCATTAATATCGCGGACGTATCACCTGCGATAATTAATGCGATATGGCTCAGCTTGTCAGTGAACTACGGCTCTTTGTAGTGAATGCCGCTCCATCTGAAAGCAGGTGATGGCGATTTACTACTAATCGAGGAACCGGCTTTACTGACGAGATGCGCCTAACAATGTCATGCGATATACAGTGAGGAAAATAAGTATTTGAACACCCTGCTATTTTGCAAGTTCTCCCACTTGGAAATCATGGAGGGGTCTGAAATTGTCATCGTAGGTGCATGTCCACTGTGAGAGACATAATCTAAAAAAAAAATCCAGAAATCACAATATATGATTTTTTAACTATTTATTTGTATGATACAGCTGCAAATAAGTATTTGAACACCTGTCTATCAGCTAGAATTCTGACCCTCAAAGACCTGTTAGTCTGCCTTTAAAATGTCTACCTCCACTCCATTTATTATCCTAAATTAGATGCACCTGTTTGAGGTTGTTAGCTGCATAAAGACACCTGTCCACCCCATACAATCAGTAAGAATCCAACTACTAACATGGCCAAGACCAAAGAGCTGTCCAAAGACACTAGAGACAAAATTGTACACCTCCACAAGGCTGGAAAGGGCTACGGGGAAATTGCCAAGCAGCTTGGTGAAAAAAGGTCCACTGTTGGAGCAATCATTAGAAAATGGAAGAAGCTAAACATGACTGTCAATCTCCCTCGGACTGGGGCTCCATGCAAGATCTCACCTCGTGGGGTCTCAATGATCCTAAGAAAGGTGAGAAATCAGCCCAGAACTACACGGGAGGAGCTGGTCAATGACCTGAAAAGAGCTGGGACCACCGTTTCCAAGGTTACTGTTGGTAATACACTAAGACGTCATGGTTTGAAATCATGCATGGCACGGAAGGTTCCCCTGCTTAAACCAGCACATGTCAAGGCCCGTCTTAAGTTTGCCAATGACCATTTGGATGATCCAGAGGAGTCATGGGAGAAAGTCATGTGGTCAGATGAGACCAAAATAGAACATTTTGGTCATAATTCCACTAAATGTGTTTGGAGGAAGAAGAATGATGAGTACCATCCCAAGAACACCATCCCTACTGTGAAGCATGGGGGTGGTAGCATCATGCTTTGTGGGTGTTTTTCTGCACATGGGACAGGGCGACTGCACTGTATTAAGGAGAGGATGACCGGGGCCATGTATTGCGAGATTTTGGGGAACAACCTCCTTCCCTCAGTTAGAGCATTGAAGATGGGTCGAGGCTGGGTCTTCCAACATGACAATGACCCGAAGCACACAGCCAGGATAACCAAGGAGTGGCTCTGTAAGAAGCATATCAAGGTTCTGGCGTGGCCTAGCCAGTCTCCAGACCTAAACTCAATAGAGAATCTTTGGAGGGAGCTCAAACTCCGTGTTTCTCAGCGACAGCCCAGAAACCTGACTGATCTAGAGAAGATCTGTGTGGAGGAGTGGGCCAAAATCCCTCCTGCAGTGTGTGCAAACCTGGTGAAAAGCTACAGGAAACGTTTGACCTCTGTAATTGCAAACAAAGGCTACTGTACCAAATATTAACATTGATTTTCTCAGGTGTTCAAATACTTATTTGCAGCTGTATCATACAAATAAATAGTTAAAAAATCATATATTGTGATTTCTGGATTTTTTTTTTTAGATTATGTCTCTCACAGTGGACATGCACCTATGATGACAATTTCAGACCCCTCCATGATTTCTAAGTGGGAGAACTTGCAAAATAGCAGGGTGTTCAAATACTTATTTTCCTCACTGTATCGCCAAGCCCTAATTAAACTGCAGTGGTATTTAACATCATTGGCTTTTGTCTTTGAGTGTAAATGATGACCTTTCACCTTTCCTTTCAGCTTGACCTGAGTCAGCCTTTAGAGGAGCAGGGTCCCCTGGATGTCATCATTCACAAGCTAACAGACCTGATCCTGGAGGCGGACCAGAATGACACCCAGTCGCTGCTGCTGGTCCAGCGTGTGCAGGTGAGGAGAGTGTCTGAGCATGTGTGTTTGTAGAGCAGATCTACAGCTCTGATTAAGAGGCAGAAATCTCAATCTGATTAAACAGCGAGAATTTGAGCTTCCTGAATTTAATCTCTGTTTTGCTTTTTAGGGTGTGTTCACACTTGGCATGTTTGGTTGGATTAAAACTAACCCTGGTGCGATTGCTCTGTTAGTGCGGTTCATTTTAATAAGTGTGAACGCTGCAATCCGAACCCTGGTGCACCAAACAAGCGGACAGAGATGAGACCGCTGAAAAGATGGGTCTCAATCCGCTTCCAAACCAACTCTGGTGCGGTTCAAATGAAATATGAATGCATATTTAATATTAAAAGGACAGAATGCTCAAGCATACCTGATTTATAGTTTTATACAAAATACCATAGTTGTGATGTTGCCCATCACAGTTTGGTACAGGCATCAGAACCACGTCTCCTCGCAGCAGATCTGTGTGTGTGTGTGTGATGGAGGGATTCCTGACGCTGTTTTGACTCCTTTACTTTAAGCTCTTCACGAGTTCTCAGCTGGTCAAAATACCATCACATGTAGGCTACGCACACACAGCGAGCGCATTTAGCCCAGCACACAGCATTGTTTTGTATGTTCAGTAAGTTCTGTCGTGAAATATACGTAGTAGAAGCCGACCAAACAGGCTGTGAACATATCCCTATGCCTTTAGGTTCGGTATCTTAAGGATCAGTGTTAAAAATGCCAATATAAATGCTAAGCAGACGAGGGCTAAATGTTTTTTGTTTTTATCTGGATCAGACGAACCAAGCGAACCGAACTACAAGTGTGAACACACCCTTACAGTAAATATTGTTCTCTTCGTTTATCTAAATGAATATTTAGTTAATATAAATTAATCTTTCTCTGTTTGGGTTTTTATTTTAGTTTTCATTTTCGGTTCATTTTAATGGGGCATAAAGTTTTAATCTCATTTAATTTTTTTTTATTTAGTTTCAGGATTTGTTTTAGAAGAAATTGCATCATACTCAATCTCAAATTGGGAATGTGTCGGTATAATAATATACCGAGATATTTCCGTATTTTTTATTATTTTCATTTTGTATTATAATTTAGTTGTGTACATTTATTATTTATTTCCTACAGCCAAAAAAAAGGTCTCCCAAGTAAAACACTGGACTGATAAAATCGGTGCGTGACTTGATGGTTTGACGTCAGAACCCAGAAGACTAATTCGCTGCTGGTTCCCTCGAGATTTTCCTATGGGGATTTATAATGTTTTTTTTTCTTAAAATAAAGCCTGTGGTAAACATAACTAGACTGTACCTTCACATTTTGTTCTACACCGTAAAATACACACACATATACTGAAAAGCAGTTACGTTTATTTTTGGAAACATAAGTAACTAGATAAAACAGTTTGGGGTGTGAGTGTGTTCAGTTTACGCTGTAGAACAAAAGAAAAATAATGTTTACCACACCTTATTTTACTCATAAATTGAAAAACCCAATTATAAAAAACCACAGGAAAATCTCGAAGGAACCAGCGGTGAATTGGTCTTCCAGGTTCTGACATCATCCCCGCACCACACTATTCAAAATTCCCATAATGTAATGAAATGTAATGCAATGTAATGTAATATATAATAAAATATATAAATCTTTTTTTTTTATTTGTGAATATATTTATTTTTTGGTTAACATTTTTTACTGCTTTTTAAGTTGTCGTTTTCATCAGTAATAAAATTGCACTACAGTCATTTCTACTTCAATTCAGATTCCCATCCTACAGCTTTGTTTTTGTTTTGCCGTCTTATGAAATGTCACCTCTGGTACTCACCTCTAAATGAGAACGTAAGAGCGCTGAGCCTCTTAATGTTCAAAGCTCTCCCCTAAGACCCTGCTCTCACTAAGCATGTGCTTAGATGTATATTACATAGATTTACACAAGACACAGAATGATCTGAAGTACAGTGTTCAGTTTAAACCCTCTGAAAAACTGTAGATGTGTCTGTCTTCTGCTGTTGTGTAACCTTTTTTGCCCGTTTAATCAGTGCTGGTAGAATATTAGTCTTCATACATTCGCATTTTGGAGGCGATTTGATCTAAGAATCAATATGCTGGGATCTGTGACTAAATTTCCCAGTAAATGAGTGATAGAAATAGGGAAATCACATGACAAAAGAATGTATTTCAGTAAAATTACTCATGATTTGAGAGGTTGAGTGAATGGGGACAGTGAAGAGAGAGAGAGAGCGAGTGGTTATGTAAAAGAAACAACCTCGCAGCTTTGCATTCAGTTAGCATGACGTAATAGCAGTGCAACTGGGCTTCATGTGTACATGTTTTTGTTTGTGTGGCGTGTACATTCATGCATGTTGGATGCCTTTTAACAACACCAATATGTAATGTTGAAACTTGTTGTTCACTGCTGTTTTAGCATCTTCCCTTCTCAATGTCACCTCCACACCTTCATTGTTCTGCTCCGTTCCACTGGTCTTGCAGGATTATATCGACGCTCACCCAGAGACCATTATTCTTGACCCACTTCCAGCCATCCGAACTCTGCTGGATCGCTGCAGGTCCTACCAGCTGGTGCACAGGATAGAGGACTGTATGAGAGGTAATATGATCCACATTCCAGCACTATTCATGAAAATTCATTTATGCAGTTTTCAAGTTTTGCAAATGGTGATATGCCCAACTACAAGAAGCAGTCAGTTGGCACTTAAACGAGCTGAACTTGATAATGTAATGGTCTGTAACACAACAGTTAGCATGTTGAGCTGTGGCGCTCATGCAGGTGAACAGGTTTGAGTCCGGCCTGCAACATGTCCCATTCTGTTTAAAAGAGTAGATCTCCCAAAGTTAAAAATTCAGTTTTTACTCACCCGGTGTCTTTCCAAACCCTTATTATTTTCTTCTGTGGAATAAAAAAAGTGAATTTTGAGAATATCCGGAAATCTTTTCCATACAGTCAAATGAGGTTGTCAAGATCCAAAATGACAAAAAACACAATAAAAGTATAATAAAAATGATCCACATAACGAATGCCCAATATTCTAGTTTTGTGTGACAAACAGGCTGAGATTTGAGTCATTATTCACAGAAAATCTTGATATGCACTTGTTTATGCGAATAGTAAACGATCCAATTCATTTGTGAATGAAGTGACTCCAGTTCATGCCAAGAATGATAACTAAATTAACTAAACTATAATGATATTTATATTAGCATCCACACCATTGGATGATATCGTTCTGTTTATTCCTAGCATGCGCTGCAGTTTTGTCATCTGCCTCTTTAAATGCTTAAAGCAGGATGGATTCTGATTGGCTGTGAATGTTTTTATTATTATTATTCAACAAAATCATTTCTCTGGCTTAACTGTGCTAAAATAAGAATGAAAATATATATGTAACCAAATGCAAATAATGATTGTGCATGAGTATTATCATTATCTATTGAGTAATAGAAGTTAACTACGTGTCCTTTCTATAGGGTTAATTTATTATTTATTTATTTATATCATTTATTTATTTATAAAGCACAATGACAGAAATTAAATTGAGTGAATTAATCTTTTTAATATTTGATTTCTCCAAAATACCCATATTATAGCGGTCTCAACTCCCCGTGCACAGAAAGCATTTGGTTGTGGCCTGTGCAGACTCGCATGTTCAGCTATATTTGTCTTTGTGGGAATCATGTGTGTCCACGTTCTATTGAACCAGACGTGACAGATGGTTATGTAACGAAATCATCTGTAAGCCCCCAGTCTGTGTCTCTCCTTTTCTCCTTCCACCCTGATATCAAAGCCTCCCGCTCTTTATTTCAAGAAAACATGAAAGACATGTTCAGCTATGCTGCAAACATTTAAATTGAATTAATTACATTATATGCCAATTAATAAACCAAATTAAACCAAATTAATCGCAGTTAATCACATATATAATTATTTGCTAAAAAAGGCCCTAAATGAAGAATTAAAAAATGCACATTTTTGAAATTCTGTCTAAACTTATTTTTTGTTTTTAAATATTATAACACATCTCTGCAATTGTGTCACATCTTGCGATATGAGTGTCCTGTTTTTAATGCCCGGTCCACATTGTGCGATTTTTGGCTGTCTCGGACAGACTGAAGATGACCAATCGTGGTGATTTCTGTGGTCGTGCCTCCTAAACGTCGTACAGTGAGAGAGGTTCTTGCGACCATAGATAACCTGCGATCATTTTCTGACAGTGTGAGAAATTTAGCATGATCATCTCACAGTGTGTTTGCTGCTACGACCTACTTCTGACTAGCCGATAAAAATGCAACATGAGATGGCGTATTGATCAACGCGACATGGTTCTAAAACTTAAAACTACTAACCTCAAGCTTCATTTGCAAAATTGTCATGCCAAGTTGGCCTCTTTTGCTTCCTCTTCTTTTTATCGGCACTCATAAAAACCACAATAGCCAAAGTGTGATTCATCTTGCTCTATTTGTTAACCACTAGCGAATGCTGATGTTTTATTCTTCTATACTTACTTGCGTCGTAGCCTATGATTCAATAGGTGTCATCATAGTACAGTCTTCATAGGCTACATGTCGTACCCGAGTTTATTAGATCCATGTCGTACAGTGCGATTTGTAATGATCTTATAGGATTGCCGAAATCGCAAAGATCTTATAGGATTGCCGAAATCGCAAAAATATTCCTGTCTGTAGCAGGAATAAGACCCTGCCAAGATTAAAAGTAGTTTACCTTGCAATATTAAAATTGGTTTAACTGTAGACTGACAAAAAGCTTTCTCCAATGGTAGGAAAATTCATATGACAGAATTTCTGTACAGGTCAGGAGGCACTAAATTGCATGAAATCGCAACACGTAACAATTGAGAGTTGTCATATTAAACATGCTGCAATGTACATGCTACATTGGACGCCGCCAGTACTTGTTTGCAAGATAAAACAACTACCAAATTACACTCTGACCATCTGTCACCCTCCCCGTTTCTTTCGTCCTCTCACATTCACTGGCGGACACAGCGCCACATCCCTCTCTTTAGCAGCCGTAAGCATGTCTGACAGTGTTACCATAGCAACACAAGTGGCAGCCGCTCTAGATACTTTCAGCATAGCAGCGCTCACACCATATTGGGTAAAATAGTTTTCGATATTTAGATTTCTGTCATCTTCAATGCTTTTTTTTTATTTTTAAACTGAACGTGTTGCAAAGCATTGTGGGATTACCTTTGTTGCATTAAGGATACATGAGAGGGTTTTATGTATGTATGATTTTATGAAACAACAGTGTTCTTGTCTGCTAGGGATGCATTTTGACACTGATTTCCCAATTTCAGTTTCACAAGCTCCAAATTTGATTTCGATTCAGGAATATTTAAGTTAGAAAGTTGATTCAATGTCTAATACTAAACCATAACTAGATGAGTAAAAGTTTGTGAACCAGCTTTGATGTTGGCTTGACAAAGCCTAGTCTGAAAGTTTAAAATAACTTAAAAGCACATTGCTAGCTAGTTACATAAAACACCTGCACAAACCAAAACAGCAGACGGACTAAATAAAAACGCAAATTCACTCTCTGCCAGTAGGTGGCGCTTACGGAAACAGAAGCAGTTTCTTATGTTAGCGCTGTACACGAAGTAGCGCTGCGCTTATAAACACTACTATAATACACATTATATGGAGGTAAGAGGAAAAGAAAATGCCATCTAATCTTTTCTGAAGACAGTGCAGAGATGCGAAACCCCCACCCTCAATTCAATACACGTCTGTGCTCTCCTCTCCTCTTTGCGTCCCTATTCAGCGTGTCCCATCTTTGGCCTCTGTTAACGACTTGCACACAAATGGCATTTTGGGAAATGATTGCAATGCATTTTGTGTGCAAGTCCTGAACCAAGATCAGCCAAAATAAAACAAAAAACTGGCCGGTTTGTATTAATTGGTTTTATTTTGTGATTTTTAAAATGTTTTTTTTTACCGGTTTAATCGACTGTAATGCCCAGCACTATTTACGTATATTAGCCTACACAGTTACCTAGTTCTGGCATGAAACTCTAGATGGCGCAGGCTGATAGGTCTTTAACTCATTTGGTAGCAATCGCGTCGTCATCTACATAGCACAGCTGTTTGGTTGCTGTTGCATCAGCGGCCAATGAGCTGCGGCTCAACATTTAAACAAATACTGGTAGTGTTGCTGTTTGCAGTGCAGCACGCTTTCAGAAGCCCTCCACCTTTCCCAGCTCCACCTGTATAGATCTGCTACAGGGTTAAATCATGCATGTTACATGTGGAGCAGCAGCAACATGTCTTACATGCTCACAGCAATGTCTGTGAACGTATTGGCAGTAGCAAGTCTCGGTCTTGCTCTTGCTCTGCAAATCTATTCCACCAAGAACAAATACATTAACCTTGCCATATCCATTACCATGCCAATCTCTATTACAATACCAATCTCCTGAGAGTTGTCATGACAGAACATGCATTCTGTTAACATTTTTAACATGCATAGAGGAGAGGAGGCTTATCTCATGAGCGGACAGATGTGATGGGTGATGTGGAGGAAAGTGTAGTACAGGGTGTACAGTGTAGTAAAAGTGTACTACTGTCTGGAAAAAGCAGTGTGTATTTTCAGTAAGAGGGACTAACTGACACTGAATGTAGAGCTGACGAAATCCTGTGAATAAAACTGAAGCAGTACATCTGTGAAGATCTGCCACTGACATCTGCAGGACAGGAGGTGCGCTACAGATCGTGTTCAGCTAACGTTTAGAAGCATCTACTGAAAACAGGCATTGAATTATATATAAAAAAAAAAAAAAAGATGTGTGGAGTTGTTGAACTCTATTTTATTATTTTGTACCTTTTGGCAGTTGACTAGAGGAACGGAGCTTTGATCTGTGCTAGCACACAGGAAGTCGCCCCCACATTAGTGCTGTTATGAATGCTGTTTGTCAGTACACACTCATTTCTTGTCCTTTTCTTAATGAGAGACCTAGCGCTGTGCTTAGTGCCACATTTTCTGGCTCCACTCTCATCCATGTGACTCATGCACATCCTGAAGAGCTCCACATAAGCATTGTCCTGCTGTCTTACATGCTGTCCGTGGAGACAAAGCAGGACACCATTTGTTTGTGCAGTGTTTCAGACTTTATAAGGCAAAGATTCACACCTTTCATTTCATCCGTAGCTGGATCCACTTCTGTGGTATTGTGTTTAACGATCCCTTTTATTAGCAGAGTCCAAACCTGGTCAAATAAAACAACGGATTGCAAAGAGACTTTTTTTTTTTTTTTTGTCCGAATCTTTGCACTTTTCCCAAGTCCTTTTGGGAAAATTGAGTCTGTCATCTCTGAGATTCAGTTGAACCATTTTGACAAATTAGGCAGTATAGCCCTATTCGGACGATCATTTTTTAACATCTACAGGGGTTAGTCTGTGACTTTATTGCCGTGCGAATCCAGAATGTCTGTTTCTCTCCCTCCACCCGTGTAAAAACCTCCGGGCCGAATTACCTACTGTTTTTTGACGAACACCAAGGTCGTGTGGTAATTTAATTGCCGTCTGAATCCACACTTCTGATTTTACAAGAGATGGCTTCAAAATTCACTGTTTAAATCCTTTTTGATCACTGCCGAACACCGTACGTACAATAACTGTTGCGCTTCACTGTAATTTGCATGCATTTTAAAGATGTTCACTTTTATGAACATAAAAATGCTGGAAAGTATTTACAAGAACAATATTTCATCACGACTCCACCTCAACGAACAAAAAGGAGAAAGAGAAAAAAGCACGTAAACATTTGAAATGGGGCGTTATTATGGCAGCGATACAATTTAAAAATTTGTAGGCTATGTACACAACATTAAAAATACAAACCAAGCAGCTTTATTTTTACCTCATGTAAATAAGACGCTGCATTAACTTGTTTCCGCTAATTTCCATATTTTTTAAAAATGACATCCTTTTGAGATAAAATGCAAGACAGAAAACAATTTCAAATATAGCGTACTAGCTTCCTATTTTTAAAGATTATTATTTATTAGATTTAAATAATAAATAGAACATTATTTTCCTATTATTAAATTAAATATGAATTTATTTGTATTATTCCAAGCATATGACATTTTATTTACAGCAGACAATCATGCGACTGACTACGTGAGTAGTGTTTTTGCGGGTTCGTGGGATCACAAAACTCACTCCTCCACCGTCAATAAATCGAGTTTTATCACTGAGGTGCCATGCAAATAATTTTTTACAGACGTCCACATGAGAAACAGTTACCGTTCGAATAGGGCTTATGTCAGATTTTACAAAACCACCATTGTGTGTTTGCTGTAACAAACGGATGAATGGATGTCTCATATGATATTAGAGTTCCCATCTGTGCTGTCCGGCAGGATCAGAGCCAAAACTCCATAGTGATGTTTTATAAACGTGTTCTAAACATTCCATAAACGTCACATAAACGTCTGGGCTGGCTCCGGCAGGTCTGCAGAGAGCTTGAAGTGTTTACACGGAGCAGAGATTGATCCTGGACCCTCGCTGAGCCAGAAACAGGAACATCACTAAGCGTTTGTACCTGCTAAAGAGGATCTCATTACTCATTCCCTTTTTATTTACAGAACATCTCTTGGCTAATTTAAATGGAATCTCAATTTCTAATAATAAGTCACGTATTAGCAGCCACAAACTGCTTAACATCTCTGCATTGAAGTCTTCTACAAAAAAACGCTTCTAGAGCTTTGCCTGTGACTTGTTCTTCATTTCTATACAAATATAGAAATATAGAAGCACAGTGTTTAAAGTCGACATGAAATCAAAATTGACCCTATTTACTTTGTTAGCGCATATTACTAGCCTTGTGGTGAACAATTAATCCATGCAAGTTAATACACAGAAATAAAGTGTTTGCCGTGGTAATCTTTAATCAAAATCTGAAAAGTTACTTCCGGTCTGGAATGGCGTTCCTTCTCTGATGACGTAGGTTTGACGGCTTGGGTTGGGAAATGCTTAACCACTCCCCTCAAACCGTTAGTCTGCTATGAGCAGAGATGGAGAGGAGGAGCGCTAAAGTAAAACCCTGCCCTCTGTTCAATATTCCGTTTCACTGGGAAATACGTCACAACACTGGAGAAAAGTCGTTTGCAACTTCCGGTTCACGGGGACTTTAAGAAGGCTTAAAAGCAGAAATATGTAGCTCTACATTTTTGTAACATCCTCATTTGGTGTCCTTGAGTGTATTGCATGGAAGTTACAGAGTTCATTAACATTACATGGTCGTGGTATTGCCGAAATAGTGATAAACAAAGATACGTAATTATTCCATTGCTTAAACGCTGCCCCATAGACTTCCATTGTAAGTGCATTACTGTATTAGTTCCAGTTTCTTTTAAACAAACTGAGGTTCTGTTTACACCTGGTATTACAGGTGCGATTTTTCGGATCACAAGTGGATGACACTAAATACAGTCTTAAATGTTTTGAGCTTGTCCACATTCGACCACTTCCAGAGGTAGTCGAAAACTCATTCGACCGGATTGCTTTCGTAGGATAGATGCTCATGTGGTCGAACAGCCACAAAAGACCTTCAACTGACCTAACGTGTAAACATTATGGGAAGAGCGATAGCCAGATGGGATTTAAACTTTGTCAGCTTGAGACCCAAGTTTGATTTGAAGAAAAATGTACCAAGCACAATGTTCTCTCATCACTCCTGATTTCTAGCACACACTCACAGCGTTCGGCTGGTCTTGTGACTGTCAGAGCAGCTGATGCTCTTCGTGTGTTTTTCCGTTGTCTCCAGGCGTGCTCATATGTAAATTGCGTGAGCTTATTTCATCCATTAGATCAAAAGATCTGAAAAAGCCCATATATTTACCCATAGACCCTCCCCTCGAAGAAATCAGGACAGAAGTGGTTGAAAGTGGACAATAGAGATGAATTAAAACACCAGGTGTAAACAGGGCCTGAGTAACAAGTTGGAAATACTTTCTAACGGAACGTGCAAGTCTGGATGCTCATTGTGTTTGAGATGTTTGTAAATGGTAATAGTAGGTTGCTCACACCACTAAACCTGCTTGTTGGTCTTGAACAGGAGATTGCCATTGCCCTTTTTTCCAGGCTTTCATAAACACTTATGTAAGCTTCCTCTGGAATAGGAGAACAAAAGTCTAGCAGCTGGATAAATGAACCAGCTCTGATAAGAAAACCAGCACAGCCTTCTCTATTTCAACACAACAGGATATTTCAGAAACGATAACATAATTTACCAACTAGACAAAACAGGAAGTGACAAGCTTGCGATTTTGTTTCTGCATAGGGGACTTTGACCAATCAGTGATGACCTTGTCAGTTGACTAACTGTTCTGGTTGAAGTTCTAGTTTTGAGGAACTTTACAGTAAGTTATTGAGTCAGTCATCTTTGCATCGAGTAAAATATGAATACACTACCATTAAAAAGTTTGGGGTCAGTACATTTACATTTATTTTTTTAAAGGAAATGAATACTTTTATCCAGCAAGGATGCATTAAATTGATTAAAAGTGACAGTAAAGACATTTAAATAAATTAAATAAATGCTGTTTGTTTGAATCTTCTATTTATCGATGATTGGTTTGCACAAAAGCATCAAGCTGCACAACTGTTTTCAACATTGGTTTCTGAAGCATCAAATCGGCATAGAATGATTTTTGCAGGATCATGTGACTCTATTGACTGGAGTAATGGCTGATTTAAAAAAAAAATCAGATTTTCATCACAGAAATAAAATACATTTTAAAATATATTCAAATAAAATAGTTATTTCAAATTGTAATAAAATGTCACAATATTACTGTTTTTAGTGTATTTTTGATGTTCTCAATAGTCTGTTCTCAATTGCTTCAAATATAATCAAGTGTTTCATAATGTTTACTAAATATTAACCCTTGAGCCATGTTCAGCATTTTCTTTATTCTACATTGAAAAGCATCTTGTCATCAGTTTTGCTACCCCACCACACAGGCGGTTTACCGTGATCATATCAGGATGCTGTGAGCGCGTCATCGGCCTATTGAGGCTTCACTCTTCAACTCATTTCCTGTGCTACGCTATCGAAAACTCACAAAACGTGCCTTATCTCAGTTATCTGCCTCGATAACAGCAGCACTACAACACTGGCATCTGACTGAAAGCAATATCCACTGCAGAAAAGCAGATTCAATCACCGAACCTCAAGGGTTTTGCTTACTGGCCCAAGTTAGAAGAGCCTATCCCCAAGTTAAGCCAAGTATGCATCTCTGTTTTGATGATTCATCCCAATCCGATAATGTGCCTCCGGTTGGAATTCGCAAACATCGCTCCTCATTCACAACTATTGACGCTTTTGTTCCATCTATCTCTCTGTTTGCTCATCAGAGCGATCCCCAGGACAGTGAGAGTACAGTGTTTTCAAACAAAGCCTTGAACCCACGGGTCAAATTGCTGCGGTTCTATTAACTGGCTCCTGCATTATACGGGTTGAGTCAGAGCTCAGTGCCTTGTGTCCATTGTTCTCCATTCGATAAAATAAATAGGGAAGTAAAGTCAACCGGAGGGGCTACTGATGACATAAGACCTTTCACAGGTTGTTTTATAAGAGTCGCTGCCGATAACTTCTACTGTTACCAACTATTATCCCTGTGATGATGTGAACTCATCTGGCTACTCTCACCTAACTTGTCCTGTCTATTTCATGTTCTCCTCAAATAATTATCACTGCTGGTCATCGGTGTTTAAGATGCTTGCCCCCAGGTTTCACAGATAAGGCTGAAGCTAGTCTCAGACTAAAATGCATGTTTGAGCTGTTTTAACTGAAAGCAAATTTGCATGGATATATCTTAACATCTGTCAGTGTCATTGTTTTGTCTGAAGATGCACACCAGTATTTTTTTTCTAAGGCACGTTTAAAAAAAGCTGAATATCCTAATTGAACTAAGGCCTAATCCTATAGAATAACTTTATTCTAGAGCTGCTGTAGAGCCAAAACAATCTCTGTTACTGTATTTTCCCATTATCACTGTAAAGCTGCTTTGAAACAATTCATATTGTTAAAAGCGCTATATAAATGAAGGTGACTTGACTTGACTAATCCTGGTTTAGTCTAAGCCCTGTCTGTGAAACTGGGCTTTGGTATACTTGGACTTCTCGGTATTCTTCAATAACTTAAATCACAATAAAATCAACACGGACAGTTTCTGAAACGGCTCAATAAAGTATTTGGTCTCTCTAAACCCCTCCTTTCTGAGATCCTACTCTGCTGTGATTGGTCAGATGAAATATTGTGGTGTTTATGAATAATATATCTTCTTTACATTTTTTTTATTCATGTGCCTTAATAATCTTGAATAAAAAATTTAACAAAAACATTTTATAATAATATTAACGTCTGTTTTTTTTTCTCTCATTAGAGAAGCTGATTCACCCAATTCATTCAATCACTACATTATAACACGGGAGTTCCCAATTTTCGTTTCATGCTGACTTTAAGAAAGAGACAGTTCAGTTTGAAATTTTCTAATTGTATTTTATTTATTTATTAATTTTATTATTTAATTTTGTTTTATTTTATTTATTTCTCTAAAAGGCATGCAATGGACTTCCTTATCTGCTGTGTTCCACGTCACAGCTCAGATCAGTGGCTAGTGAAGAACTTGGGCATGTGTGAACATAATTTTACTGCAGCTCCAGGGTAGTGATTACTAGTCACATGGCATTTTACCCATAAGGCGATTGGCTAAAAAAGTTCTGTGGCTCCATGAGCAAAGATGCCAAATTTCACATCACATACCAGCCAATCAACTGCCATTGAGATAAGAGCGCTAATGGATAATGTTCTTCGGGTATTACATAAGGATACTTACAGTGGTCATAGGACAAGCGGCACTTTCACAAACCCTTGCGTTTTCCCTCTATAAATCCTTGTATGATTCGAGCAGGCCTTTTCAGCTGGACTCACCTGTCTCTTCCTGTCTTTCGTTCTCTCTGCAGATGTGAGGATCTGTTCTCCTCCGTTTATGGTGTTGAACAGTGAGTGTGGCCCAGACACACTGGAGCAGATCGAGCAGCACGGTCTTACATTCCCTTTCAGTAAGTCTCACGACTCGCTCCTCTTCTTTTCTGAAACAGGAAGTAATGTTTAACTAAGGAATCTCATTCTATAAATATCACTCTAAATGTGCAAAAAAATGCTCTGCAAATTTTTGTGGCAAAATCCATTAATTTCAGTAGGAATGGGAAATTTTTGCGTTAGGAAAGATTCAACGAAAGATTTCTCCATGCAGATTTCACAACGGGTTCATGTTGGTCAAGCAAATTCACTGTACTGACCAAAAGAAATCTGTTTGGGTTGAAAGACACTTCTGTGTGAGCTGTGCTTCATACATCCCTACTCTACTGACAATGGACAAAGGACTTTTTTTGTCCTTGAAATTTCTCTAATGTGATCCATGTTTCCTGCGAGTCCTTAAAAAGTTTAAAATTCAGTTTGTTCAAATTGAATGCCATAAAAAGTCTTGAATATCATTTTATGTGTTGTTAAATTTGAGGACAGAAAAACAGGAATCGCGATAAAGCGTAATGTGATTTAATAAACGTTCAAAGTCAAAATGCAGTGCTGATGCATATTCTACAGGATCGCATTTCAGAGCAGTTCACAATCAATAAATAATGCACATTTATGCCAAGCATAAACACTTTATAGAGTTTATATTGTAATATGTTGTAAGAGTGCATGTTTTATCTTCCTCATCTTTATGAATGAGCAGCTGGTAGTAATACAGCATTTCAAAATAAGAGTTTACTCAATAAACTGTATCTGGCTTTTAATTCAACATAAACGGCTTCTTTTTGAGCTGCCCTGTCATATGAAGGAAAGACTAAAAACATTGTTTAACACTTTTAATATTTAATTTTTTAGAATTTGCAAAGTATCTGAACAATCTTTTTTATTGTCTTTTTAAAACAATTATTATTGCATCAGCAAAATCCAGTCCCAATCAGCCTATAATTTCAATGTATTGATAAATTAGAATGTAAACCAATTTCAATACATAAATGTATATTTTGGAGTATTTTAAACATGCAGTTACCCTGTTTTGCAGTTGTTTTAAGCAAAATAATGATTATAAGATTGCATGAGTATGTTCTGTATGGACATATGGTATTCATTTTATTTGTGCAAGTCTTTAATTTGATTTTAAAAACTCTGCAGATACCCTGATGACAACACCTGTTTTTATTGACTCACACTAAAATGCCATTAGGTTGCATTTCACAAGGATTTCACTGCATTAAAGGTTTATTAAAGAGTTGCATTTTTAACTAGACTTAACTAGAGTGTTTTTTTCCTTCTCATCCTGCACAGTTTGCAAAACACGAGTTGCTCACGGAACTAACTCTCATGAGGTAATACTCTTTTCTAACTCTTTTTTGTGAAATGTGACCACAGAGGTCATGAAATGCTAACACACACACACACACACACACACACACAAAGCTTTGTATTAAAATCTAGTGAGCTGCCTACATTGGTAGCTACCTTTGAAGGCAGCATTATAAGTGAAATTTGGAAAGTTCAACTCCACATGTTGACGACACGAACTAAACTCTTCCAGACCTCAGCTACACAACAGTGTTTGAGGGCGGGGCAAAGTAGATGTTGCGGCCAGCCAATGAGGACCATAGGCTCACATTATGCAAATTTGTTACAAACCTATGTAGGTTTGTACAGGAAGCAAGTACTGGCAACTCATTTCAGACAATTCAGAATCAGTTTTTCCTTTTTGGGAGACTATAACTCTATTTATCATGCACTTTGATCTTTAAAACTTTGCAGACCTTTTAAACTCACACTACATGAAAGATAATATCCAACAAAAAAACAAGAAAAAAACATAATAGGGGCACTTTAACATTCACTTACGATGCACAAAAGGTGCTTTGTAGTGGAAATAAGTAAGTAAAAATGGTTATTTTAAGAACGGTTAACTGAAAGGTTCTTTGGGGAGCCCAGAATGGTTGTTTCTAAGGCACCAATGCAAAAAAAAAAGTGTATTTATCACTTTGAATAGATAAGTTAAAGTTTTCTTTCTCACTGTGTTCCTCTGCAGATGGCTATAATATTCAACGCCGAGGACCTAAAGGACGTGAAGCCCCCGTGTGTCATTCAGAGTTTTATAAACCACAATGCGGTGCTCTATAAGGTGTTCGTGGTGGGAGAATCACACACTGTGGTGGAGAGACCATCACTCAAGAACTTCCCCTCTGGACCGTCTGGTAAACCTTCAGCCCACACTTCAACTCTATAAATGTTATTTCAATGAAAGGCCGCTCCTGCGATATGGTTCGTTTCACAGCAACTGGACCTTCAGTTTGTTTAGGCATGATTTACGTTACAACGTTCCCGCTGTAAAGACTCTGATGCCTTTGCATAGCTGTGGATTGTGTTTTGCTCCTACCCTGTCAGCAGAAGTGCTTGCTGAAGTCGGGTTTCAGGCCGCTGGCCGCTGTACGGGATGATCCGTTTGCATATGCCAGTGTTCTTGCAGTCCATGCAAACCAGTTACTGCTACTGGAAGAGCAACCTGTTGGTTTAATGCAAATTCATGAGGTCATATCTGCGAATTCATGAACCCATGCTGAACTCTGCAATGCACAAGTACACATGCACACACATATGTAAATTCACTCGTACCTTTCCTTCAAGCAGTATTCAAATGAAAAAAAAAAAAACTGTTTAAAAGATTAAAACAAAGAAAAAGGTGTGGCACTGTGTTTCTAAAGACAGATCAGGTTTGTTTGTAATTTCTAAGAATCCCATGAAGGCGTGATGAATTTGAGTTTGTAAAGTTCCTCGACAGGTAATCAGAGATTTTACCACAGTAATATTTAGTTCTTTTAGATTTCACTGACCAAAACATTTTCTGAAGAGACACGATCACTTTATCCCTTTCATGTTAATAAATGTAATCAAATTAAATAATTAATATAAATAAATATTTATTTTATATATATATATATATATATATATATATATATATATATATATATATATATATATATATATATCAAATAAATACTTAACTATATTTATTTATTTTTAGTCTGAATACATAATTTAAATAGCTATCACTGGAGAAACGTTACTTTTTTCAGACTGGAATAATGTTTCTACACAGCCATTATAGAACTATGTCGTGCATATTTTAATGCTATAAGAAAATGTACAAAATTAAATCGATTATAAATATTATTAAGGTTTATATATACATGTTCTAGTAAGATGTGTTTTAAAACGCATATGGATTTCTAAAGCCATTATAATTCCTTCTTTCCTTGGTTCTATTTCTGGTTAAGACCATTGTTCTCTTCAGAAACACAGCCATGTTTAGAAGCTACACAGATGAAGAGAGGTTTTCTTAGGTTCAAAAAGATATTATCTTTGAGGATTAATATTAGTCCATCGTAAATATTTGTGGTGTTTTGATGTCTGCAGATGGAAGGAAGTCGAAATGGTGGATTGCTCTCCCTTAATGAATTTCTCTACAGCCATTTGAGTGGGAGGTCATAAATCTCAGCATCCTCTTGGCACTAGATTTTTGTTTTTCCTCCTCCTCCTCCTCACTGTCTCTTTCTCTCCCTCTCTGCCTGGCAGTCCTGAAGCCTTGAATCTCTCATCTGAACCACAGCTCTCTGCTGCTGTCTAGTGGCTAGCTGTGCACTTGCACTGTTACACTTTCACTTTTAGTCAACCGACTTGCAGCTTAAAGTGTTTGGATTTTTTGCATTAATTTGTTTGCTTTTTTTATGCCTTTACAGACAGAAAAGCGATTTTCTTCAATAGCCACAATGTGTCCAAGCCAGAGTCGTCCTCTGATCTCACATCTGTAAGTGGGCGTCCTGTAAAAACTGCAGTTCTTGCTAGTCAACCCCACAGTGTTGTGTTTTGGCAAAAGCTCTTTGTTCACTTTTGTTTGCATTTTTGACAGAGAGATAATGTAGAAGGTGTTTCCCAGCCCCCGAATGACGATGTCATCAGAGAACTGTGTAAATCTCTACGGGAAGCTCTCGGGGTTTCACTCTTCGGTATCGACATCATCATCAACAACCAGACGGGCCAACATGCAGTCATTGACATCAATGCATTCCCTGGTGTGTATTTGTCCATGCAAACCTGTAACCCTGTAATCACAAGGCAACTCTTCAGACAACATTTAATAACTTTTTATTTTGCGCACATACACTACCGTTCGAAAGACTGGGTTGGAAGTCTGTTATGCTCACCATTAAGCATGATGCAATTTTTTCAGGATTCTTTGATGAAAAGAAAGAACAGCATTTATTTGAATTATAAAACATGTCTTTACTGTCACTTTTGATCAATTTAATGGAACATTTCTGAATAAAAGTAGTACTAATAATAACAAAAAAACCTACTGACCCCAAACTTCTTAAAAGATAAGATGATGGTTGGTTGAGGTTCATTAGAATCTTTACAAAAATAGGTAGATATCGGTCTCCCAAAAACAAATAAATTGCATTTGTGTCAATAACAAATATGTACAAGGTGATGAAAAGGAAAAATATGTTAAAGTTTATAATTTTATGTTGATTTCATGTTTTTGAAAAACATCAGAAAAAGTTTTGCTTGTGAAAGTAATGACATGCTTTCCTTAGATTTGGAATACATGTGAGTGTATATATATCTTATGTCTTGTATATATCTATGTTAAAGGTCCCATATTGTCATAAAGGTCCCATAATTTCCTGGCTTTGTTCATGATAACAGAGGTCTAGGGGCTATGTAACTAGTTTCAAAACAGTCAATCCACATACAAATGCACACAGCCTGCATAAAGTAGTGGGCTGTGACTTCCTTATAAATGTGACGTCAGAACTACTCAGTCACCGCCTTCAGTCCCACCGAGCACTGCCCACCGTCACGAAACTACATCATTGCACAGGCTTCCGAACAACATTAATATAAGAGAACAGTGGCTGTTTATTTATTCAGAAATACCACAGCAATTAGTTCGACCTTAACCGTCTGTTCTGTGTATTTCACAAGTGACTGCTTCGTCAATCAGGAACAGTTCAATGCCGGTTTCTCAAAGAAGCTCGGTGTTGGGGAAAGTTACTTTTAAAAGTAATGCATTACAATATTGCGTTACTCCCCCAAAAAAGTAACTAACTGCGATACTTGGTTACTTTTTATGAAAAGTAATGCGTTACATTACTTTTGCGTTACTTTTTCTCACCTGTGCTGGTCTTGCTTGTTTGTTTTTTAATAACACCAAAAAAAGCTCTATTTTTGGCATATGTTAAGGCCCTTTCACACCAAGAGTGAAATGAATAAGCCTCAGGCTGAAGGAAATGCATATTTATGCCTGTACAGTAGAGGGCGCCGCTCAAACAAACCTTTCAGCTTCTGCCATTCTGGATTAAAGGGATAGTTCACTTTGAAATTAAATTTTGGTATGTTTTAGCTTACCTCAAGGGCATCCAAGATGTAGGTGTCTTTTTTTCCGCAGTAGTTTCAATTTTGATATTTTTAGGTCAAACCGTTTTTGTCTCTCAGTCCTATAATGCAGGTCTGTGGTCACTGTCTCAAAGAGCATGCACAGAGTCCAAATTAAAACAATTCCCCATCGTCCAAATTAAACAATTCCCCATCGCCATGTCACCCTGTAGCCCAAGACTGGTTGCCCACTGAAGCTAAGCAGGGCTGAGCCTGGTCAGTACCTGGATGGGAGACCTCCTGAGAAAAACAGGTTGCTGCTGGAAGAGGTGTTAGTGAGGCCAGCAGGGGGTGCTCACCCTGTGGTCTGTGTGGGTCCTTATGCCCCAGTGTAGTGACGGGGACACTATACTGTCAATGAGCACCGTCCTTCGGATGAGAAGTTAAACCGAGGTCCTGACTCTCCGTGGTCATTAAAAATCCCAGGATGTCCTTCGAAAAAGAGTAGGGGTGTAACCCCGGCATCCAGGCCAAATTTGCCCCTTGGCCCCTGTCCATCATGGCCTCCTAATCATCCCCATATACTGATTGGCTTCATCACTGTCTCCTCTCCACCAGTAAGCTGGTGTGTGGTGGGCGTTCAGGCGCAATATGGCTACCGTCGCATCATCCAAGTGGATGCTGCACATTGGTGGTGGTTGAGGAGATTCCCCCTTCTACGTAAAGCGCTTTGAGTGCCGAGAAAAGCGCTATATAAATGTAATGAATTATTATTATTATTATCGTAAGTACACATTGATGGCCTAAGACACGAAACGAGCGGTTTGTGTGAGAAATCGAACAGTATTTATATCGTTTTTACCTCTTATACACAGCCACGTCCAAGTGATCTGAGGGCGCGCGTGCATCCTGGTGTGTGACGTGTACGCAGACTGGTGCATAGATATATACACTAGATGTCGCCTTGTCTACGGCAGTTCATTGGAACGAATGTCTTTAATGCGACATCTAGTGTATATATCTATGCACCAGTCTGCGCACACGTCACACACCAGGATGCGCGCGCGCCCTCAGATCACTTGGACGTGGCTGTGTACAAGAGTTAAAAACTATATAAATACTGTTTGTTTTCTCACACAAACCGCTCGTTTCGTGTCTTAGGCCATCAATGTGTACTTACGATGGGGAATTGTTTAATTTGGACGATGGGGAATTGTTTTAATTTAGACTTGTGCATGCTCTTTGAGACAGTGACCATAGACCTGCATTAAATGACTGACAGACAAGAACGGTTTGACCTAAAAATATCAAAATTGAAACTACTGCGGAAAAAAAGACACCTACATCTTGGATGCCCTTGAGGTAAGCTAAAACATACCAAAATTTTATTTCAAAGTGAACTATCCCTTTAAAGAACAATAGGATACAGGAGAAGGAAGTTCAACACTGTTATTTCTAAATCTAATCTAAAGTCATTTTTGCTTATTAGTATGGTTGAATTAGATCATTGAAGGACATATTATAATGTATGTTTGTGTAATTTAATATAGTTGATTATAAAAGTTTTGCGTAAAATTCTGAGATTGCTTTTTACTGTTTTTATTCATTTTGAGGAATACTGAATGTTTTCATGCAAGTGAGATGAGTAAATGCATGTTCACATTTAGTCTAGAACTAAAATAACCATCATGTTTTACACAGCGAACACAACACCTCCTTCACTTTATTTCTCTCAACATGGGGACAGGAGAGCTGTCAGTCAGTTAATGTGAAAAAGTAACTAGCGTTACTTATTTGAAAAAGTAACTTAGATATTTTGTTGTAAATTGAAAATGTAATGTTACTTTACTAGTTACTTGAAAAAGTAATCTGATTACGTAACTCAAGTTACTTGTAATGAGTTACCCATGAAGCTACTCCTCAAAGATGCTGCAGTCCCTACAGTTCACAGTTTTACAAGTTTGCCTTGGGCGTCAGTTGCAGCATGTTCTCGTGTTCTGTGGGCATCTTTGCACATTTACCACAAGTACACCTTTTACAGTAAAAAGTAACATTGTAAAAGAAATTGTAGCACATCAACTTACTGTATCATTAGGAAAGCAATAGTTACATAGCTTTCGGTGTCTGTCTGCTAACGTTACATTATAAAGCAGTTAAGTGTTTCAAAATCAGTGTATAACTAGCTATTAACGTTCATATTTTGGAGATTTAAATTGAATTTGACCAAAAAAAAGTCTGGGTTTGTTTACAGACAGTTTAAATTAGCGTTAATGTTAAATCTGAGTGCAGCATTGATGTAATGGTAATTATAATACTCTTACAATAACGCCGAAAGTAAGGAAGTGGTTGTTTGTCTCCTGTCATCGCCGATTCGGGGTCTGAGTCCGGCTCGAATATAAGGCCGGATAACATTTCCCTCAGCAATGTCCATCATTACAGGTGTTTTATTCACCTTACTTGTGAGCATCACCAAGCCACAGCATACATGACCCTAGTTACCTGTGATTGGCCCGGCCGTGCGTCACTCAGAAAACAACAGGCCAATCAGAAGAGAGGCTCATGAATATTAATTAGAAAGGCCAAAATCAACCTCTTCTTAGCAGAGCTCCTGAGAAAGGAGCTGTAAAAATATATTGGGATGGTTTTTGGTACTTATACCGCAAATATATATTCTTAAGGACATCAAAACCTAAAATAAAACTTCAGAAAGGTGTACAATATGGGACCTATATTTTTCAACATCAAGTATTTTTTGAAAGTTATATCATGAAGTTTTCTTGGGGTCATACAAATTGACTATATGAATTAATCTTATGTTGTATGATTTTCTTCTACAATTACTGCATAAATATAATTTAGTAGCATAAAATCCCCCTTAAAAATACAAACTGTTAAATAAAAAACATTATTAAACTAAAATATAGTACATTCATTTCATTGAAATAAAAAATCATCATGTATCTCATCATGAAATATGTTATTTATCCATTATTGTTTTTACAATTCTTACTCTTTTCAGGATATGAGGGCGTTCCTGAGTTCTTCAATGACCTCCTCAACCACATCATCGGCGTCCTCCAAGACCACGCCTCCAATGAGCCCTCGGCCCCGCCCCCGTCCGGCCAGCTGCCCGCTTTAGGAGTCCCCGCCCAGGAGTGCTGTGGCATGCTGGGTAAGGAGTCGGACAGCAGCCCCTGGATCGTGGAGGGGGACGGGGGTCTGAAAGGCCCTCGTCAGAGACTGGGCTGCAACACGGCCATGTCCCCCAACTTCCAACAGCACTGCGTGTCCACGATAGCCACTAAAGCCTCGTCGCAATGACTGTCCCGTCCCACGCCATCCTTCCCTGAACAAATTGTGAAGACAGAGTGAATAATATACAATAACAATAACTATTATACTGATAAAATATATCTGTAATCTAAAATAAACTATATTGGGAATCATAATGATGTTGATAAAGGGCATTGAATTCTATCTTCTATGCCTTTGCATATGTTTTTTTTTTTATTAATTAGATTTTTTTATTTTTTGTTTAGTTTAACAACTCAGTACTGTAATTTGTGAACATTTGGGGAATCAAAATAGATCAGCATCTAAATCAGTTTTCACAGTGGATGATGGTTAAGTGAACACACTAGGCATGTTGGATATTTAAGGTGGACAAGGGTTCTGAAGGTTTTCTTTTGTTGCTGATGGAAAAGACTAACTGATACCAGTGTCTTTAATGACACTGAACACAAACACACCCAATAATCTAACAACCAGGACACCTAAAATGTCTTTGTGCTCTGTATTTAGTGGCAATCCTATATTGTGATGATCCACAGTGTATATCTTTGTGCAGCGTCTGCAAATCTGCTCCGTAAGCCGAATGAAGGCCCAGCGCGCAGCTCTTGTAGACCGTGTGCCACAGTGTTTGATCTTGTGACACTCCGTAATCTTTCCACAATGCTCCGGAAGACTTTCATCATCCTTCCATGAACATTGTGACACCTGACATTTTTCATGTGCATTTCAACACATCATATCATGAGGTGGGATATTAAGTGGGAGAAAAATCGAGTAATGAATTTCCAGGCGAACTGTGTCAAGTACAATTAAAGAGATAGTTCACCCTAAAAAATTATCATCATCGGAAGTTGTTCCAATCACGTATGAGTTTCTTTTTTCTGCTGAACCCAAAAGAAGATATTTTAAAGAATGTTGGTAATTTTTACTACTATGGAAGTCAATGGCTACAATTACAATGGTTACCAACATTCTTTAAAACATCTTTTTGGAACAACATGAGGGTGAGTAAATGACAAAGATTTCATTTTTGGGTGAACGATCCCTTTAATGTTTTTATTTTACTTTTTATATAGTTTTGTGAAAGACCCCGAAGAGGCTAAAATTCTACTATTCTTTTAAAAATTCTTCTAAATTCTGTTGTTTGTCAGTGTCAAGTTTGGTTGGACAGTTGCAAGTGGAGATATTGACATTCCCTGTATGTGTGTGTGTGTGTGAGAGAGGGAGTGAGTGAGATGTTTTTTTTAGCAGACAGTCCTTTAAAAGTTGTAATGTTTTGTACATGATCCAGTTTTGAAAGTCATATGTCATAAAGTATGACTAGGCTTCAGATTAGTACACACCCTTGAAATATTGGAACAAACTGTATAAGATGGATGTTCATGTATGTGTGTGTTGGGAGTATTTTTTTCTCGTTCAAATTGCAAGAAAGGATACGTCTCTTCCACAAAGGGTTAAACACTTTGATTCTTGGTTACCATTCCTGGGTTAAAAGGAAAATTAACAGATTTGTACAAGTTTGTTCATATTCCTCCGTTAAAAAATGGAATAATGGCTTGCTTGTTTGAAAATCACTAATGAATACAAAGTATTTGTTTTATACATGTTGTCGTTAGCAGAACATTTCATTTGGTTGCTGATTTAAATCAGACTGTATGTGAACTGCCATGAGGTGTGTTCCAAAATGTGTTTAGCACTAATTAATATCAATATATGTCATTAAAACCATCTGAACAATTTTTACATTAATTCAAATGTAATAAAGCCAAAACATGATTTGCAGCACTTGTTTGCATATACTGTAATGAAACCCTTAGACATTGCAATTACAAAAAATATTTGTTGCTAACAGTAGATTAGAAAAGTTTGTCTTATTTGTATTCATGTTTATGAAAGAAATCTCGCCCACTTAGTGCTCGTAAAGTGACTTGGATTACTCCTACACATTTGAAGACCAACAGAAAGCAGCTTGTTTTTATTCACTGTGAGAGGAATGAATGTGGGGAGATATTTGACACGTCTTAATGTGGTAAACAAAGAGCGGTGCAAATGGACTGCTGTCGCCAGCATCTGCTCCCATTCTGTTCAGTTTATATAAAGTGAACATTTAGCACCTTATGTTAATGCTTTTCTTGTTCTGAAGGGGTCCATTTTTTTAATATAACATTTAAGAGTGATATTTTCATAGGTGTACCAAACTGTGTTTAAGATCTTTTTCTATAATAACTCCCTCCATTGTTATGGAATTCAAATTGAATGGTCATTGTCATTTAAATGCCATTTTTAAAGAATGTGAGCCATGTCGACTTCAACAAGAACTAGCTGGGTTTTTAGGACGTGTAGTCTCTTGCTTGCTTATATCAAGAGAGTTGGAATATGTTTATATGTCTAATGAGGAGTTGTTCAGATTAAGGTTGTGTTTTGTATAACCGAAAGTCCTATGAGAGGTAGAGAGAATGACAGCCTTCAACACAGCTTTACCTTTTGTCTCTGTACTTTTGCCTTCATTGTGCTATCAAATAGAAAAACTCCTCACCTACTAAATGTTCTGTCTCTATCATTATTTATCGACATCTTCAAAGGTTTCGGGTCTCATTTAAGATTTTAGGCCCCTTTGTTTGCATATTCATACACTAGGGCCATAACCCATCAAGACCATGGGTCAACATCTCTGGTTACTTCAGTGACCATTATGCTATTCACATTATTCAGATGTGTCCATATGCTAGAAGTGACCAATTATTGAGTTTTTAGCCCATTTACTCACCTTCATGTTACTCCATAGGCCTACATTTTTGAATTACTTTATAGTACCATGGGACACAAGTGTAATGGATGTCTTGCTGTTTTTTCAACTGAAACATTTGTCTGGAGAAGAAATAAAAAAATATGTTAGTGTTATTATAGTTAACTGAAGCAAAATAAAAAAACATTTTCGTTACTTGAAATAAAATATTAAAAACTAAATTGATTTTAGCTAGTTGCTAAGACACGTTTCATATTTTCATTAAGTTTAACACGATGTAACTTACTAAAATGACTAAAACTTCGATATTATAGGGTTAAAAAAAATATCCAGGCCCGTTTTTTGTAAACTCATTAAGGTCATTAAGAGTTCAGGCCTCACAGAGTTAAACTAGTGTAGTAGGCCCACGACAAAAGCTATTAAACTGCCGTTTGTGCTAAATGAGCAGGCCATACACCGCTTACTTAGACCCCTTTCGCCATCCTTCTCTAGCTCGCCATTGGTCCTCACATTTTAATTCAACTCATCCTCACGACGTGATTGGCCACACTTTCTGTCAATCACAACCGCCGTTCGTGATTGGCCGGTCCCAGTTAACTAATGCGAAAAATCCATGTTCTCAGGTTTGACATGTCACTACAGCAAAGCCACAGTCTGGTCAGAAGTAGAGAGAGAGTAGCATCTAGCCTCGCACATGTCACAAGTAGTACACGCCAGACTTTACAGCGTCAGAACAAAACAAAGCACTTGCCCTAACATTATGCAAACAGCCTAAAGTTGTGCACTTCACTTGAATTGAAATATGTCGTCGATTGGTTTGTCTTTGGCCGGACGAAGCTTCGCTGACAGCGGACTGAGCGGATAAACGGGACTGAATGTGACGGCTCGACGCGTCGGTGAATGAAGAAGCATCGCTTCTAAGCAAAACACGTCCGAACATGGCTGACAGAACAGCTCCGAACTGTCATCTGCGACTCGAGTGGGTTTACGGCTACCGGGGACACCAGTGCCGCAACAACCTGTACTACACGGCCGCCAAGGAGATCGTGTACTTTGTCGCCGGCGTCGGAGTTGTGTACAACACACGGGAACACAAGCAGAAATTTTATTTGGGACATAACGATGACATAATCAGGTAGGCACATTCACGTGGATGTTTTGAAGGAAATTCATACAAATGCACGCCAACTACCACACTTAAAGTAGTGAACTCAACCGTGCCGATGCATTCAAGCCAGTGTCAGGCTTGAATGCAATATTTAATGGCAAGATCGAGTAAGTGTAGAGAGATGGAGGTGGAGGTTGCTCCTCTGAGGCGCTGTCCAACACGCCAGGCTTCTGAAGGTGATCTCCGTCACGCTCAGCGATCACGCGATCACCTTCACGAGGCTCGCGTGCTGGACAGCGCCTCAGCGGAGCAACTTACGAGACTTGCATTTTGTCAACGCTATTTTTTATTTGTTGGTCTGTGTAAATATATACGCCAGGCGTACGCTGCGTCGCGTCTCACTGTTTTGCTGGCAAGTTAAAAGTAGTTTAACTTTGAAAAAACGCGTCTGGAGACATCCACGTTTTCTATTATTTAGTTCTCGGTCTGGCTGTTTATAAGTCTTATATTAGTCACGATAGGCTATTTTAAATTCTAAAGGTATGATAACATTTAGCTACCATTTTCACGAGCGAAATTCAGTCATTTCAAAAGGAATGAACGCTAACGGAAATTTATTTTTACAGACTGTGATGACGGGTTTTAACGGTCATCAGCGTCGTAAATCCTGCAATTTTTGTATTTTTTTTTTCATTTAAAAAAAATGATGTACATTTATAACACTATTATACTTTGTATCGTATTACATTTGCATAAACCCCCCCCAAAAAAACTAGTTAACGCTGCTGTTAGGTTGTTTTTAATAGCCTACAGTGCTGTGGGAGTGACGGTAAAATGTACATATTTAATTCTCTCTTCTGACTGCCGTTATCAATCTCTCTACTTTTCCCTAATTTTGGAAGTTGTGATAACACTATTGTGGAGTTTTTCTTTTGCTATTTGAGCAAATTGGAATACAAAACATATATATTTAATGTAGTCTCTCATTCACCGCTATAGAAGTTTACCCAACTATGACGACTTCCGCTTCTGAGAAACCCGGAAATGTGAAAAGGGGTCAATACTTTTGCATATACTGTTGAATTTTTTCTCAAACATACACATTCCTTATTCACATTTCTGAGGAGCCTGTACAGAAGAGTTTGTGAACACGCTACTTGAAATGGAATTGACCCGCAGTTCCAAGAGTGATCATATTTACTATAACAGCACTGTGCAGGGAGTGCAAAATGGAAATCCCAGAGTGGATCTTGAAGAGCGATTGAAGAACACTGAGTTCTGTCTCTCCACTCCACTCATATACGAAGTTCCAGTCGGCTTTCACTCTGTACTTTGCCATGCTTCTGTTCTGATCTCATGGAAAACGCAACTATTTTACGAGATGGCAATTTCGAATGAATTGACATTGTACAAAAAATGTACGATTTTTTTATTAAAAAGTAGGAATGAAGGTCCACCCCTAACTCCACACCTAAAGGCCCGTTCACACCAATAACGATAACTATAAAGATAGCCATAACGATATTAGCATCCACACCAGCGGACGATATCGTTGTTTATTCTAAGCACACTCTCCAGTTTTGTTGCCTGTCACTTTAAATGCTTGAGGATGGATTCTGATTGGCTGTCAATGTTTTTATCATTCATCAGCTGGAAAACATCTCGAAAAGAGATCCCAACATTATCGTTCCTCTGTGCCGTTATATAGCTTTGGTGTGAACTGCTATTCTTTTATATTTAGAATGATTTTTAGAACTATATCTTTACCGTTATCGTTAGTTATCGTCCTTGGTGTGAACGGGCCTCAAGCTGTCACTGGAGCATAAGCAAAGCGTCCAAAATTGTACAAATGAGAAACAAATTCATACAAATTTGCCAAAACATAAAATACAGTAGTTACAAATTGCATGAGATTATGTTGTCTATTTGGTACACAACTGCTCATGTGAATTGCTATTTATTTAATATAATTTATTAACTGTAACTGTAATTTGTTACTGTAAATACAAATTATAAATATATATATATATAGACACAAAGTGCAACGAATATCTACAAGACCTGTTTAGCTTTGTAGGTTAGCTTTAATTCATTAGCTAATTTAATATTATCCAATAATCTTAACAACTAATTGTCGTGAAATGACCTCTATCTGAAGTCATGATATTGATGTATGTTTTCTTAAATTATAAATAATGATCATTCAAGGTTTATCCATGTTTAACCTTAATAGTAACTCAGTTATTTATAGCTGTATTCATACGCATCATGTCAAGGTGCTTTCAGCTGATGGTGAAGACATTATGATTCAGTCACATGATCATCAAGGTTATGGCATCCTACAGGAGTGTATGTGTGTTTGTGTGTTGTACGTGTGTGGTGTTTTAGTGAGAGCTTGAGGGGGTGTCGTTCTGCTTCGCCGCCGGTCATCTGCCTCAATTCTCTATTATTAATTAGGTGAGAGAGTAACTGACCTTGGCTACCTTGCATTTGTGTGAATGCGTGAATGGTTTGGTGAACACATCTGTGTGCATGTGCTGCATAAAAATGTATAAAAAGAAATATGATCACATTGCAATGTTCTCAGACTTATAAAATTGGTTCAAATGCAAAATATGTGACCAGGCACATGCATTTACTACCTCCTTGTATGTCCCCGGTGTGCATTTTTGTGTCAAATGTCTCATAGCGACTCATCCATCTCTGGTTACTTCAGTATTAGAATGTGACCCAATGCCTGACTTTCTGGGTGGCTGTATTTGCTATTCATGCATATCAGATGTGTCCATACGCCAGCAGTGCCCTATTATTAAGTCATCAGCACAGGTATCTTAATACATAGAAGTCATAAGTGATTCATATGCCAAGCATACAAATACAGGATTATTCATACATTCAGTTCAAGACAAATGGATAAACAGAGACTGAGAGAAAGATATTAAAAGATATTAAAACATAGAGGATGCCAAAAGCAGCAATAACTCTATAACTCTATAATGCCATCACAGGCTACTCAGTCAGTTCTAGTGAAGTAAATTAATAAGGTGAAGAAGGGAATTACTATGAAAAAGACAATCTAGAAATATGAAACCTTTTATTATAGTGTGATGGCTGTAAAGAATATATTCTGGTCATATTCCTTTAACAAAAGAAAAAGAAAAAAGAAAGTATATTATGCATAAATAATTTTTTTTTTTGTATTATGATATTATTTTCATAGTAATTCAGCAAATTCTCCCATTTTTAAGAATGATGCATCATGACGTTATCCTTTTTGAGTTTACTTGTATTTTGTATCGGAACACACATTTGTAAAATATTGGAAAATTGGGAAAAAAATAATGAACATTTTCAGATTAGGATATTATTTATTGTAAAGTATTTATACAGTGCTGTACTCTTTTAATAAAGAATAATAAAAAAAAATTGGGGATACTCTGCATTATAATGATTACTATATTTGATTTGAATAAAAATGATAATCTAATGTGAATCATCATGTTTCAATAAGTCTTCCAATATTCTGATACGAGATACAAAAACACCTCAGATCAGGTTTCTAAGTAGAAATATTATACATCTTTGAAATGCCAGATCAAATACAGGTATTTCTTGTATTGGCTGTTGACATGGGGTCGGTAGTTGATGGTGGAGTTGGTTTGTATCCTCTGTTATTTGCCCTTGAGTGGAATGCTCAGTGGGAGGTGGAGGATGGAGCCCAGAGCTGAGCTACAGATGTTGAACAGCAGCTTGTGTGTGTGTGTGTGTGTGTGTGTGAGAGAGAGAGAATGTGAGACCCTCTCATACCTAACAGACGTGATTCTGTTTATATCGTACTGTGAGTTGGTCTAAATCAACTCCATTAAGCAAGCTGTGTGATCATGCTGTTCTATGCTGAAAACTGCTGATATATGTCCCCATTTTTGTAAACGTTACATGACAACATGCACTCATGTAAGCACTAACATAAATGCATAAAATATTGAGCTTTGAGCTGAAACAAGCATATATCCAAATTTAAACACATATTTAAACATTTAAAGGAACAGTTTAAAAGTTATGTACTCACCCTTGTCATTCCAAACCCTTAAGATATTCTTTCTTTCATGGTTCGACGTAGCCTAGTTAATATGCAGAATGTCCTTGCTGGGGGTGGTATGACAAAATTTATTAGTGTATCGATAGAGATCTTGGTACATTGTGTTGTGGGATGTAAATATATCCATGCAGTGCAGGACTGCTGGTTACTGACACGTTAGAGCAGTAAAGATGCATGCATGAATGAGAAAAATAAAGCACGAGACATGCTTGATGTTGAAGAGGTATTAAGGTAGAATCACATCACATTTACCATTGTTTAGCAAATTTTTGCAAGCAAAGTCATTTCAATCAGCTAAAAGATTTCCCCACGCAGATTTCACAACGGTTCAAGTCAGTCGAATTTGCCGTGTTGACCAACAGAAAGATGCTTGGTTTGAAAGTGACACCATGCGATATTGAATTCAGTTCTCTTTTGCACCTTATTAAACTTGAATGGTCAAATATTCAAATATCCATTTTTGTTAAAAATGCCTATCATGGCAAGTATGTGTACATAATCAGAGTTGGTTATGTCTTAAACAGTGAACATAAACAGTTGGGAAATAAATTAAAAGTGTGTCAACTGTCAATGTATTGGATCAGTGCATTAAAGTCACAGCAGCCTAATGTACATTAAAATGTTATTGTGAAAGAAAAAATAACTCGTATTGTAAAATAAGATTTTTTTTTCTTTTTCGCCCACCTCTATGTTGCTACTCTTTAAAAGTATAAAAACGTGCATAGACTAATTTATTGAGACATTTATTGGCCCTTTTTGTCCTTTTAGAGCTCAACAGCTCCAGTCCCCATTCACTTTTTCTAGCAGCCAGAACATTCTCTTTTATTTCCTTTCATGTTCTTCAGAAGGAAGAAACATTAGTGTGAGTAAATTATTACAGAATTTTATGGCTTAAAACAATGTCTTAAAACATTTATACCTTAGATTCTAAAACAGCACATGATATGATGGCTTAACCACGTCCAATATACATGAAAATCACGTTTTTAGCCCAGAAATGTCTGCATGTGAGCATAGACGAGTCCCACGGATAGGTGCATGCTGGTCACGTTCCTGTCCTGAGGCTGTATGCTCTCAGACATTCGTTTGTTTTCTACAGGTGTTCAAAAATTGATGGGGGCGGATAGAGACTGGACACGTCGGGCAAATGTCTGCCGACCTGCTACTTTGTATCCATCCGTCCTTCTTTCATGTGACTAGACCAGTGAATGTCTATCAAGTGGATAACTCGGTTGTGAATTTTTGTGTGCATGTCCCTTTAAAAGGTTTATGTGCGGGATATTTGTGAGGCCGAATACCACAAAATGATTTTTTTTCTTACTGAGATGAGGATTTGGTGACTTCAGCAACATTCACGTATGAGTGTGTGTGACTGACTGACATGATTGCTCAGGGGGAGGGGTGGACATTGTGTCGCGTTTAAACCACATGATTTTATCAGATAGAACCCCCCTCTCGGTCATGCTCGAGTCCATCTGTAAGCCATGTGCACTCATATGCACTCATTTCTAATGTAATCCTTAATCTGCGCTGCCTTCTGATGCTCTTACTCTAATAGTATCAATGAGTGTAACTGTTTGAATGTGTGTGCTGGTGTGCGGCGCTGTGTGTTTGTGGTCTGGGTTGTCAGTCATGTGCGCACAATGCACGAATGCCAGGGTTTGGGTTAGATTGTGATCCCGGTGTATGTGTGTTGAATTTGAAGCTTCAGTTGCCACCGAGATTAAATATAGCTAGGGGTTTTATACCTTCAATATAAGCCCCTCTGGACGCACTCCGCTTGTTAGCTTTTTGTCAACGGCCTTGGCAGCTCTCCACCTAACGTGATTGAACTATTGCTTTACAGAGTAAAACCTCCTCTAGAGGCAGAAATCACTGCCCACTGAAATACTGTCAGACAGTTGTAAGACTCTCATATAGTAGGGATGGAATGGATGGTATTCCTGTCACTAGTTTTAGCACGTTTTAGAGCCAGGATTGATCCTTAAAAGCAGGGTAGGTGATTTGTTCCAGAAAATTTTTTGTAATGATAGTTGAAAGTCTCTTCACATCCTAAGTTAACTAAGTTACGTAGTCTAAATGTGTTTATTTGTGTATATATATCGTCTGTGGAAGGCGTAGGACCATAAAATGTTTGTCCGATCATTGAATTCAGTCCGAATGCAATGATACAATGTCCTATCTGCCTATCAACGTATGTATTTCCATACCTCCGTGCACCTGTTCGCGCAGACATCACATGTCATCAGTGTGTTTCATGCTATGCAGAGTTAGACAGACGTCAGTCACCGAGCACCACAACCGAAACAGCAGCCGTAGCAAAACAACGAGCATATGCTGCGTTAACGCCATAACTACAGTAATTTGGAAGAGATGGAAACCTGTGATGTTACACTCGGAGCAGTTCTTGACTCAACTTTATGCGTTCTGCGAAGAAAAGTCAGAATTGTGAGATAAAAAGTCTCAGTTACCTTTTTATAAAAAGAATGTCGTGGCAGAAACAAGCTTCCATAAGTATCTAATCGAAAGTAAAATAGTATAAAACATGATCAAAAGTGAAATTAAAGACATTAATTATAATTTCGATTTCAAATAAATGTTGCTTTTTATTAATCAAGGAATCCTGAACAAATATTAAGCATTTTCAACATTGATAATAAGAAATGTTTCTTGAGCATTTGACACTGATGATTTGAGTAATAGCTGTTGAAAATTCAGCTTTGCCATCACAGAAATAAATGACATTTTGGAATATATATATATATATATATATATATATATATATATATATATATATATATATATATATATATATATATATATATATATATATTAGGGCTGTCAAAAGATTAATCGCGATTAATCGCATCCAAAATAAAAGTTTGTGTTTACATAATATATGTGTGTGTACTGTGTATAATTAAATTTGTATATATATAAATACACACACATGCATTTATATATTTAAGAAATATTTGCATACATATACTGTATATTTATATAGTTTATATTATATATAAATATATATTTTTTTATATATAAATAACACATTTTTCTTAAATATATACATGCATGTGTGTGTATTTATATATACAAATTTAATTATACACAGTACACACACATATATTATTAAAAACAAACTTTAATTTTGGATGCGCGATTAATTAATCGCGATTAATCTTTTGACAGCCCTAATATATATATATATATATATATATATATATATATATATATATAACTTATTTTAAATTTAAATATTAATTTCACAATATTCCTCTTTTTACTGTATTTTGATCAGATAAATGCAGCCTGAGTGAGCATAAGATAGGCTATTCTTTCAAAAATATTAAAAAAACCTTACCGACCCAAACTTTTGAATTATAAGGTGTGTGTGTATATATATTTTTGCAGATCTGTAGAATTTGTAGATCTCAAAGTACAAATTCATGTGCTATTATTGCTAAGTTTGTGTGTTGTCAGGATGAGTCCACACTTACTTTATGTTATAATAATAATAAGCATGCTGCATATATGTTGACAAGATGCAGTCATGCGTGTTTGAGTCCATTAGAGTGACGCTAATGCTGGGAGACAGGCGTCCTGTTCCTAGCAGTTTCACAGCGATCAGCGAGGCTTCCCTCTTCCCAGCAATGGCAGGGAATCCCCACCCCTTCTATAGTAGTTCCAGCGAATGCTACAACCACCCTCTCATTCATTATCCCAAAGCGGCTTATCTGATACATCTACACACATCTAACAGTCTGACGTACTAACACACACCAGCACATATAGGTTACCAGATAAATAGTCTCAGACCTTTGGCTGAATGTCTGATGCATAGGGCTTATGGCGTTCCACTTGAACACATTGCAATGTTTCCGTTAGTAGAGTACCAAAGAAAAAGTAGAATTTATCTGGTCATGTGATGTGGGGAGCCACTACATGTTAGGCTAGTGATATGCCTGAAGTATTCATCTCATGTGAGGGAACATTTATTTTAAACATTTTCCAATAGTAACATAAATTAGATTTTTTTTTTTTTGCTGAGTGCAGTTTTATATTTTTATTAACAGGTCCCGACACAATTGTAAGTAGCCTGAAGTAATGTGAGGCACATTAATGAATAATATTGAACATTAATATTCATTGAAAATTCACTTAGTGAAGTAAGTCAGAGCATTCCCAAGTGCTCCAAAACCTGAGCGGGACAAGGGAGAGTGTGCGGTATGTAATATAGGCCTATATATGTATATATATTATGTATAATTAATTAACTGTTTTCTATTTTAAAATATAATTTATTGCTTTGATGATAAAGCTGAATTTTCAGCATCATTACTCCAGTCCTCAGTGTTACATGATCCTTCAATCATTCTAATATGCTGATTTGGTCCTCAAAAATATTTCTTATTATTATGAATGCTCTGCTTAATATTTTTGTGGAACTCGTGATACATATTTTTGTATTCTTTGATTAATAGAAAGTTCAAAAGAACATGGTTTAGTTGAAAGCTTAATCAACTTAATGCATCCCTGCTAAATGAAAGTATTAATTTCTTAAAAAAAAAAAAAATCTTACTGACCCTAAACTTTTGAATGGTCAATCTGCTATGTTGTTACTTATTACTAATTTCTTTTAAAGTTAGTGTTAAATAGAAGAATAAATATTGTACTGTTTCTTATAAAAATGGAAAGTTCAGACTCTAAATTCTAATTGGATAAGCTGCATTTGAAGCTTGAAGCAAAGATATTAATATTCCATTGACCTAACAACTCTTAGATGATAAATTCATGGTAATGCAGGACCTCAATTGGCTTTTTGCTTTATTAACCACCAAACAGGACTCTGTGAGTTTTTAAAGGGATGGTTGATTATGATTTCACTTTTCTAACTTTAGTTAGTGTGTAATGTTGCTGTTTGAGCATAAACAACATCTGCAAAGTTACAACGCTTTAAAGTTCAAAACAGAGGGAGATATTTGCTTTTAAAGAAATCACTTTTTAAAGGAACACTTCACCCATTTGCATTAAGCTTTGTATCGTTAGAAACCAAGTCATATTTTTTAATGGTCGTGCATTATTCCCTCATTTTCCCCCGAGACGGGAGAAATACGGATTTCAGTGTTACAGTTCCTGCTTATAATGATGTAAAAATCGGCATTTTGCGTCATTCTAAGCAGGAAGTCCCATATCTTTGGCCTCATTTACACTGCAGGTCTTGATGCCCAATTCTGATTTGTTGCCTGTATCCGATTTTTTTGACCATCTGTTTACACGTTCTTTCAATTGTGACCCATATCCGATTCATGTGTTTACACTTGCCATACTATCTGAAACATCGCTCATGCTTAAAGGGTTAAATTGTCTTGCGGAGATGGATGAACGCAAAATATGATTGATGCTAGCTCTGCCTCTGCGATATATATGCGAAGTTCGCCAAACATCACCAAGTTCGCCAAACATCACCATGATTATGAGGCGGAGGAAGACGAAAAGTGCCATCATTGTGCATATGCTTCAGTTATTGTGTGTGAGAGAGATCTCAGGACTGGTGGGAGCATATTGTGTTTAAATATTGGCTTTAACGAGGAGCAGTGGGTCAGAAATTTTAGTATGAGCAAGCCAACCTTTGATATGTTGTGTTAACGTTTGTCCACATTCCTCTCCTACGACGACACAACGTTTTGTTGGGCCATCCGTCCCTTTGCAGAAGCGCGTCAGGGTTTTTCTCGTCATCAAACCGCGGAGACGTTGCCTAATGCCTCAGAAAATCCAATCTGCCTGTTTACATGACAGACGCATTGGCACATATCCAATTTATATCAGATTAATTTCCACATATGAATGAAGCCTGAAACCGATCTCGAAATATCCGAATGCATACGTTTTTTTCCTGTTTACACGTTCATAAAACACATCCGATCTGTGTCACATATGAGCAAAAAATCGGAATTGGGTCACATTTCACTGACAGTGTAAACGAGGCCTTTGTAGAGGGGTTGAGACTACAAACACTCGTTCCTCATTTTTCCAGGGGGTGGGACCCACTCACGCTACAGACCTATTACAGATCAGTGGGTGGGACTTCACTTGCAGAAACTAAAAGCAATATCCGCCATCTTGTTTGGAAGCTAAGCTAACAGGTGCTGTGGAGCCAGATGTGAAGTTACGACAATGGCGGAAGGTACTCAATATGATATGAAAGAAGAGGATTTTAAAAGTATGATGCTCGAATCAGGTGTTTGTGGCTACCTTTACGAGCCGCAATATAGTGAAGAGCATCTGAGGCTGATGGAGGATCAGGAGGCGGCAGAAGACCTGCCTGTCGCGGATGAGGAGCCCAGACTGGCTCGAGCTGGGGCGGCTGGTGGTGCCTGTGCTCTCACTGTGCGCTTACGGACACAGAGAGAGTCCGTCTACTGCAAAAAATTTCAATTCAGTGATGCCAATTTCTCCTGGACGAAATCTCTGAATCAGACGAGGACACTGACGTTTGTGTTGTGAACCATCCTAGTTTCTGGATTAGTGGGAGTGGCTTGTGGAGCTGTGCAATGTGGTGCATTGTGGGAGTTGTTCTCCTCTATACAAATGCGCCCTAAAGTTACTGTCTGTCTTTCCTCGGTCAAGAAGGCACCAAACTCGAAATTTATGTTACATTTCGACTACATATATGACCCACTTTCAATAAAGATTAATGTTCCCACGGGTGAAATGCTCCTTTAAGGACTACAACAAACGGCTGGTAGGGACTACACAACATTCCTCCCGGGTTAGTGACATCACTAACCCTAAAATTGACATAAACCCCGCCCCCGGAACTCGATTTATAGATTATCAAGACAGAAAATGTTAATCAATGACTAGAAGATAACTATACATAAGCTACATAAATTCATCAACTGACCATTCAGAAACGTCCTGTTGCTCTACATGTCACTTCTTCTTGAGTCTCTCCATCTTTGTCTGACTTTGGTTTGAACATAAAATGCTAAACGTTTTTGAAATTTTCATTGCATGTCTGTGTGAGGTAAAAGGACATGAGCTCTTGAAGCTCCGCCCCCTGTGCCGGGAGCAGCAGCTCATTTGCATTTAAAGGGACAGACACAAAAACAGTGCGTTTTTGCTCACCCTCAGCAAGTGACAATTTTAATATGTTGTATAAAAATATCTGTGATTTTTTTTTTTAGCTAAAACTTCACATACACACTCTGGGGAGATCAGAGATTTATTTTATATCTTGTAAAAAGGGGCATTATACCACCCCTTTAAATTGCAGATACTAACACAAATAGTGTGGAGATTTTTTGCTGCACATTTATTTTTGCAGTGTCTGGAATCCAGCTATTTTTATGATCAAAATGTTTTTTTTTTATACAAAAAAAGAGTAATTCATAAGAGCCTCCTGACATTTTCAGCTGAATATCAAGTGGAAATGCACATTTGTACAAGCCAGGGGTCTGTACGACAGGACAACACTGGGAAACATGGCCCAGAAAATTCAAGCAAATGCAGCTCTTCAGTGGTGGATCACTCCGTGCACGTATTCTGTCTCCATTGGATTATATTTCTAATGTCTGATCCTATTGTAGCCCATTTTTATCACTTAATTTTTATAGCAGGGCACAATTCTGCTGCATTAGGAAACACTGAGAGATTAAACGACAGACTTCATCAGTCCCATCCATCATATGACACAACTGAGGTAAACCAAGGTTACTTAACATTTTTAAACATATAGCATCGTAGCTAACGTAGCAACGTTTTTGCTTCATTTAACCACACTTACTTCTGTGACACCTGTATGTATCTGGCACGCATGGACATTTGGGCTTTTTTTGCAGACAGGTGCTGAGCTTGAAGTGTTATTGGTTGTTGGGATTTAGCTTGTTCTATAGAAGTCAAGGCAAGCAAGATAAATACTGACTTTTGGAAATGTGCTAGTAATCCTTTCCTTCCTGGTAATCTACAACAAGGGCAAGCAAGGTGACCGCTGTAGTCGCTGCTTTGACACCATCCAGAATGTGTGTGTGTGTGTGTGTGTGTGTGTGTGTGCGCGTGTGCGCGCAACCCAAATGTGTACCATTCTGCTTGCCAGTCATATTTTAGTATTATTTGTATACTATAAAATGTATTAATAATTTTAATTAGCTTTTTTTTTTTTATAATTTCTGTTTGTATTTTAATTTTAGTATTTCTTGTCATTTTGCTTCAGCTTCTTTTAGTTACTTAATTTATCACTTATTTCAGTTAATCGCCAATACAGCATTTCTAAGTTTTTCCATCTAATATTAATTTAAATATTTCTAATTTAACTATTTTTTTGTTATTTTGTGATTTTAGTCTTTTTGTCTTAAATTTTACTGTTTAGGATTAATTTATCTTATTTTATTTCAGTTTCAGTTTTATTTCCAGTTGGTAATTTTGGTGCTTCAACTTAAAACCAATTTGCCAAAAGATAATTGCCAATTTTCATTTAGTTTTAAGTTTTTCATCTAGTATTTAAATCATTTATTTCATTTTATTTTATTTTAGCATTATTTTAATTAACCAAAATGTTTTTAATAGTTTTAACAATAACCCTGCTTGCCATCTGGAAAACAAAAACAGAAAATACAAAAAGTATAAAACTATTTGACCGATCAGAAATTCAGGGTCGAGTTGTTTTAAAATTGACACCAGGGATTGAAGTTCAATATGTCTGTTTTGTCAATTACATTTTAAAGTTGACACCAATACACTCTGAGGGATGGAAGTTCAATATGTCTGTTTTGTCAATTACATTTTAAAGTTGACACCAATACACTCTGAGGGATGGAAGTTCAATATGTCTGTTTTGTCAATGTTTTGTCGGTCGACACAACAGTGTGATATTGAATGCTCTTTCAATACCTCACAGTCTTGTTTTCATTCATGTCAAATAAACCACAGCTTCTCTATAACATTGGTTTAATTTGAGCATTTGGCCCAATAAATATACCTTAGTCTTCCCCTTCAATGACGGTTGACCTTTTGTGGTTTGTTGATTGACTGAATCTATCAGCTGAACTTTTGGTTTGTCTTTGAATGAACTGATTTAATGAATGCAGATTCTCTTCTGTGTTGACATACTCATATTGAAGTTGGAAGTTGGGGCAGAACATTTTTGAATAGCTAGTAGTAGCTATAATGTTGATGTGGCAAAACCACATTTGATAGCTTGTTAAGCAATGAGGAAACTAAGCACTTGAATAAATTTCAGACACTTTCTTTACAGCCAATTGATTGGAGAAAGAAATAAAGTTAGACTCATGAAACCATGTTTTACTGCTTGCTATAGCTAGTCTTTGCAAAGCGGTCTATAACATGAGAGAGCTGTTCATCCCCATTCATCTCAATAGCAGGGAGATATTCACACTAATAACACAAGGCTTGTTAATGAATTCATTTAAAGAATCTGCTCATAAGAGTTATTGATTTTTGAAACGGACTGCACTCATACTGTATTTTTTCAGTTTACAGTCAAATATCTGTATTCATGTATCAGAAGCAAGTGTTGAATGTGAAGCTATTATGAAGTGGTTTTTACATCAAATAAACTAAAATCAGGCTTAAAAATAGTGAATGTGAAGAAAGCACATTCAAAACCAAACATAATGGTTGACATCAGAGGGATGACTTTAGGAACCGGCCAATTATTTAAAATGTATTCAAGCAGTGTTATCATGCATTATTCACATCTGTTTTAGTTAATTGAAAAACAATTGAAGCATTTAAGCATTAGAGAATGCCTTCATAAATAAAGAAGGCCTCATTAATTCTGACAAAGAAAGTTGGACTGGGGTCAAGTAAAGTATGATTTCTTTTGTAGGACTGTCAATTCAACATGTCAATTTAGTACAATTAATTATATAAAACTTATTTATGTGACTCATAAATTAATAATAAGGCATGTAGGCTTATGTTATATTAGGGGAAATAATATATTTGCTGATGTATATTCAATGATTAACATTATCATGTGCCACAATAATGTCTGTGAATTATTTTAATTTGGATATTTTTCTATATTTTTCTTTATTGATATATTTACACTATTGTTCAAAAAGTCTGGGGTGAGTAAAAAAAAAAAGAAATTACTTTTTTCAGCAAAGGCACATTAAATTGATCAAAAGTGACTGTTAATACATTTACATTGTTACAAAAATCATAATATTTCTCTAAATCATATTTTACATATAATTGTAATATTTACTTATTTTTTTAATAAACAACATTTTAAAATATATTCAAATAGAAAACAGTTATTTACAATTGCAATAATATATATATATATATATATATATATATATATATATATATATATATATATATATATATATATATATATATACTCATATTGTATTATTATTATTATTATTATTATTATAATATATATATATATACAAAATGTATTTATATATATATATATATTTTTTTTTAATCAAATAAATTCAGCCTTGATGAGCATGATATCCCCAAAAAAAAATGAATAAATGAAATAATTCTTACTGGCCCCAAACTTTAAAATTGTATAGGCTCCGCAATTATTTGTGCATTCTGTAAATGAATACGATGCCATTTTTAAATGGATTGAATCTCTTGCTCTGGCACTGCAGAGCCAATCGTGGCTGAACATCAGCTCAGGAGACACTGGATTGTTGCATCTGCTGCTTCATTAACAACGTGGGTCTATTAAACAGACTTTGAATGTGAACTGATCTCTATCAGGTGGCACAGCAGACTCCAGCTGTCCAACTTAACATTTCACTTCCCACTCCCTCCTCTTGTTACCATGACAAGCTTCTGTTCCTCAGCCTGAAGCTCTCTGCCTTTAGCAGCTAAACGCTTCCACTGAAGCACGTCTCCACCAGAGACTCCTTGCAGGATATCTGCAGTCCTGCACTGTTGGCCTGTCCGCCCACTAAAGGCCTCCATCGGACCCATTAGCTAATAGGCTGGGCTAGCGGTGGGCTGTACATCACAGGAACTGCGCCGTGACAACAGGCCACTTACTAAACCAGCTCATTAGCTAATAGAAAGGTAATGTGGGAGAGAGAGAGAGAGAGAGAGAGAGAGAGAGAGAGAGAGAGAGAGAGAGAGAGAGAGAGAGAGAGAGAGAGAGAGAGAGAGAGAGAGAGAGAGAGAGAGAGAGAGAGAGAGAGAGAGAGAGAGAGAGAGAGAGAGATTTTGATGGACTGTAGGATGTAGCCAATCAATTAAAGAGGTTATTTGAGGGCACTTAGCCTTTGTATATTTATTTTAACTCATGTCTTGATCACTTGGAGGCAGATTTAATATTCAGTCTCATGAAGAGCGGGTCACATGTGGAATCACCTTCTTCTTGACTAAAGCTGAAATTCACTATGAATGCACTTTTACTTATTGTAATTCATTTTTTCGGTCTTAAGGCTGTACACATAAAGAACAATAATTATTACCATAAAGAATCACTCCAAGTATAAATGTGCGGTCACATAAGCAACTTTTTGTCTACATTTTGAGAGCAATAAACATTGTTGTCACTGTGGCAAATTTGAGGAACCAACCTGTTATGAAATCTGCATGTGGAAATCTTGCCCTTATCCGAAATTCCAGATTACATGGATTTCTTTTGAAATTACTTTAGATTTTATACTTTAGATTATATTACTTTAGATTTTGAAAGTGCGTTGTAAAATGGAAGTAACTAAACAATTAACATTTGACTGTTTTACCATAGAAATATTCAATGACCGACAGTAATATCCAGTGATGGAAACTACTTAACTTTATGAAATTTTGCCGTTATGAGTTAAAACTATGCTATCATTTAGCCTACCCGACGATTCATGACTGAATTTGATGAGAAACATTTTGCATTTTTGACATATTAGACATATGAATAAGAGTGAATGTGTGCATATTTTAAAATAAAATATTACTTGCAAACTGTTTAAATGGATTCTAACACAAATTAGATAACTTATATTTCTTTATTCCCTTAAATTTCTTTTAATCCTTTAAATCTCTGAAGCAGGGTTATTATAGCTATTAAAACTAAAACCTTAAAAAAAGTTACAAAAAATTAACTGAAATAAAATAAAAACAAGAAACTGATTTTAGTTTAGCTAGTTGCCAAAGCAACCTTTTTCGTTTAGTTTAACTTGATGCAGTAAAATAATTAAAACTGAAATAAAAATTTATAAAAAACAAAAAATATAACCATTAAAAATGATGTAAACAACAATATTACTAAAACAAACTAAAAACGAATTGAAAATATTAATTGATACTAAAATAGCACAGCTTTAAAATGACTTCCAGGTCATGAGTGTGCAGATTTTTTTTCCCTTGTTTAATATCCTGTTTTACTCCTACTCAAACCAAACTAAAATTTATAGCAAATTGACAGCTTATTGAATTTTTACACTTACAAAAAGCCAAGGCTCCAGATTTGCATATCTTTCATTTAACATTCAGATGTTTGATCTGAAATTGGCAGGTCATGATGAAATACTACAGGGAGTGAGTTCCTCTGAGCCCACATAGCGTGGGCTTGTGGCATCTGATCACATCAAATCAAAGCAGAAAATCACAGCATTAATATGCAGAGAGATCTCTAACGAGCTATAACAGGCCACTGGAGGATCACACGCTGATATTAGTACTATTTGTATCTGGAGAGTGACTAGAGAGCAAGTAGTTCTTGTTAAGTAATGAGTAATTCACATGACTGTGATGTAGGAGTTTACTGAAACCTTTTGAAACCATATTCAATGTGAACACTATTGTTATTTTAACAAACCCTCAACTCTACGAATTAAACTTTGGTTGTGGTATGCACATACATAATTCCTCAAATGTTTTGACCTGTTGAGGAGAGGTGTGCTATTGCTTTTCTAAGCGGTCAGACTTATTTTGACCACATTTAGCGGTTATCGACAAAACATTAAAATAATTATCAGCTCTCAGACAGAATTTTAATATCATTGCTTCCCTAGTAAAACCACTCTGAATAACCATAGCAACTGCATAGAAAAAGTCTGGCAACCACCCTAGTGTAATGCCATTGAGTTTTACACAGGCAAGCAGCGCTCGCTTTTTCATCAGACAATGTTAAAATCAAATTCATGTTTTAATCTGTTTGCTGACAGCTCAGCCTCGGTCACTGTTAGAGTGAGTGTCAAACTGTGTTTGGATTTGTTTGTATTGAGGACAAAACAGAGATTTGACCCATCTGTCCCTTAGGCAGAATTGAATGAGAAGAATTGAAGTTAATCCCTCCATCTTCCTGGTCTCACTTGGCAATAGCACTGCTAATGAGACAGACTGGGGGCAAACACGTACTTATTAAGCAGTCGCGGAGGCTAAACAGACCCTCGCTGTAATCCATAGGGTTGAGCTGACCCTGTCTTTGTGTTTAGGAACAGATTCAACAGACCGTCTACACCAATCTGACTCACAGAGGGGGGAATGATAATGAAATGCGCTCACTGATTGCGCTGCTTATTTGTTTCCGCCCATAAAAACTGTGTTGGATGCAAATTGGTGAAAAAATAGTGAAATTTCCCTTCTTGCGTGTCGTTTCTAAAAGCCGGGACACACCAAGCCGACAGTCAGTTGTCGGCAATGTCGGGCGATTTTTGAGTGTCGGTCGGATTCGTTTTTTTCACCGTTGGCTCTCGTCTCACACATTCAGGTTTTTTTGGACCGATTCAGCATGTTGAATCGAGAACTCTGATTGGCTGTTCAGCTTAGCGAACGAGTCGGTGCACGAGAATAAAAGCGAAAGTGATGAAAGCGAGCAAAGAAGTCAAGACGACGCAGACAGAAGGCTGTTATAATTTTACGTCATCTTACCTTAACAATCGAATCCACGAATATTTTCATGATTAACATGAGCCACTGGAATGAAGAAAGTGATCAGCGTGATTGATATTCGAAATGGTAAGAAAGCGCTCCTTTGTTTACGGTTTATATATCTGCAGTCCTAGTTTCGGTTTCCCTTTTTTGAATGATGAAAATAGACTATTGATACCTGCTGATATAGACTGATATTTACGTCCATGTAGGCGCAGAACGCACGTGATAGTTGACAGTCGCCTTTATTCCTTTTGGTGTGTTCAAGCGCAGCCTTTTGGCCGAGACGCAGCCGACAAGAGGCGAAGACACAGTCGGCAATAGGGGTGCAAGATTCAGAAAATGTCACGATTCGATTCGATATCGATTTTTAAGCTCAAGATTCGATTCAAAATCGATTTTCGATTCAAAAACGATTCTCGATTCAAAAAAATGATTCACAGTATGTAAATGACATTTACAAATTTAAAAAAAATAATTAAAACAGTTGTATGTTAAGAATTTTAAACTAATATAACTTCAAAACATACAAGTAAGTAGCAAATAATAAAGAGGAGCATAGAAACATAACAAACAAACAAATAGTGCTTTCAGTAGCCTATTTAAGATTATCTGAACGTTTTCCATTCAAGAACTGTGAGTGATTTTTCTTCATCTTTAGGCTACTGTTGTTTTTTACTATGACATCATAGACTGCGGGAGATCTGCATTCACGCACAGATCTCTTCTGAAATATAAGAAGTAAAGTGGTTTGTCCTGTCCGTTTAATCCCTTAAGACATAACTGGCTGTTTACGTTAATTTTGCACAAGTATATTAAACCACTTACACGGAGTCGCACAGCCGCACGCGCGAGCAGTCTACACAAACAAAGTGCGCGTCAGCATTTGAAATTGAAAGCAGCCTTCTGTTAGTGAGGTTCATGTTTTAAATATACAAGTCCACTGCATTCCAAACCACATAAATGATGACTTCGTAGAGCATTTGTAAGGAAAATACCGAAAGGCGAGACAGCACGCTTGAAGTGTAACGTAACATCAAACAAAGCGCGCGTCTCTCACACCGCATCCTGTGCAATGAATGTCCTTGTAATTCGCTTCAACCTTTCCGAACTTATTAAAGATTATTTTACGGAAAGTGTGATTGGTTGACTTGTAGGCTATGTGTGTGAGGAATTGGAAGAAAGCAGATTACGGGTGTTTCTAAAGCAAACTCAGCGTCATCGCATATCTGGTTAAAAACTAAGCTCAGAATCGATCCAGAATCGTTGGAGAGAGAATCGCGATGCATCGATGGATCGATTTTTTTCTCCCACCCCTAGTCGGCAAGTTCTTTGTCGTCGGCTTGGTGTGTCCTGGGCTTAAGTTCCAGGTTGTGAGATGCAGTTGACCACGTTCTAGCTTATTTGTCTGAATATATGCCTGGTTTTATTCTCTTCTTTGTCATTTGATCATCATTGCACTAGTAACTGCTTCCATGATCATGTACACTAGGGTTTTTATCAACTTTTTCCAAGGAAACCCAAAATAGAGGTCTTCACGGGTCCACTTGAATCTGAAAACCTTCGGTCCGACCCGAGATCCGAGTAGGTTTGGGTTCAAAACATCGATGAGTGCCTCGGACACGGATCAGGTTCGGTATTGGCTTCTGGGTAGTTTCAAATAAATGTGCTTTTTCTGAATGGACCAGAAAAGACCCGAATTCTTTTAAACTGAATTCTTTTCAATTCTCTGACAACATTATTATTTCACATTTTCTAAGTTCTCTGAATCCACGCTTCTACGTGTAATGGACTCTACGCACGGTTTCTTCCGCATTTAGACTTGCCTACCGTTTCGACGAGCATCGTGAGCATGGATTGAAATAAACTATATAGCTATAAGATCCATCAGGAAAAGCCACTCACTTCATTACACTGCGTGTTCATGCAGGGCTTTTCTTTTTGTGTGTGCAGAAGGCCTTCGCCGGAGATTAGGTAAATAGGGTTTGCAGACAACACTAGCGAATCCATGATTTATTAGGCTATCAATTTAATTTTTATCGGGCTATCACGTTTATTTTTCCAATCCACTGGTCACAATTGATAGCCGAACTCAGAAATCACTTGTATGCTTTGTGCAGGCAATAATATAAAGCAATAATAAATAAATAAATGAAAGTAATGGAGCAGCGGCTAAATCAGTCAGCAGGACACCAGGGTTTTCCTGACACCAGGGTTTCACTCTGATTTATATCAGAGTGAAATGGCTTCTCAAATGAGAAAAAATGTAGGACAGGACTTGATTTTGTTCATCAGAGAAGAGATGTTGTTGTAAGAGGGAGGGGAAGTTCATGTTTTTTGATTAAAGAATACAAGGGCACATGAATAAAAGAAAATAATTATATTCACAGATAAATCATTTATACAATATTCCATACAAAAAAAAAGAATTGTCAATTTTGATTTCATGGTGACTTTTATACCCATTTATATTTTGTGAGAAAAATATTAAGAGCCAGATTTACTAACATTTTACGCCAGCGCAAACCCTCAAAATTACTGTCAGGATTTACAAAAGACACGCAGTGAAAAATTAGCGCTGCAAAGGCGTGCTGACTTTATTGCATATGAATTTGTAGGATTTTCCCTTTCAGACTCAAAATGTATGGGAGGAGAGTATTTAAATGAATCACGCAAGCTGATTTACTAAGGTTTGCGCTAGTCAATTTACTGGTATTTGCGCCATTATTTACCGGCCAAAAACAGCAAGTCTTAAACCAGATGCTAATTTGCACTGCTCTTGGTAGATTGGGTTGGTCATCATGGAAATGATCCGGTTGTGTCTGTGTTCTTTAATTTGTGCGTCCTCAGTGGATCCCGCGCAGAACTTTCCATTCCCATATGCGCTTTTATGGGATCGTGCAATTCACTGTGTAGTAAATCTGGCCCTAAGTTTTTCAAAAATATTTGTGGACCCCTAGTTATACTTTGCAGCATCCAGACAAAAATTTGGCAAGTTTTCACTATTACCAAATTTGCATAATTCCTTCAGTGAATTAGAAGCTAAAATAATGCAGACAATTTATGGAAATACATGATTTTTAGTTAATTCCTCAAAGAGGCAGAGAGCCAAAAGAATTCCTTCTTCCCGAAAGTCATCTGAATGATTTTTTTAAACCCCTCTGAACCCCGTGTGGGTTTCTCCTGCATGGAAACTAATTGCATCAATTATTGATCTCTTTGACATAAGAAATCATTTTGCGTTCATTTTGAGAGAAAGGTTGTGCTGTGATGGAGAGCTGTGCAGAGGCTCAGTGGTTTTGCTCTATTTTCAGTTATGTGAGATTATGTAATCCACAGAGAGAAGAAGGAGGACTGGCGACTGGCTCGAGGGTTCGATCACTGCAGGGAAATGTGGGAAGCCACACAGCAGCACAGATTTGAGTGGAACTGCTTTAAACAGGTCTCAACACAACTGATTTTAACATAAAACAATGTAGTGCAAAAATGTGATGCTTTTGATTAATACTGAATATCATTATACATGATCAGTAATATTATGGTCATTATTAGAATGATTTTAGTGTTAAACTACAAAAGTCAGTCAGTGCTGTGGGGGAAAAAGACTCATTAAGTAGCTTAGCTTTTGCTGTTATTTTATAACTACATTTTGTTTGTTTGATTTGTTTGGCTTTTACATTTTACATTGATGATATGTAAATAGGAAAACATTTGGGAAAAATAAATGTACTTCTGGGGTATTTATCAGTTTTGTTATTGCTAAGTAAAACTAAATCTATTAAAAATGTATTTTGTTAACTGAAATAAAGATGAAATAAAATGCAAATATTAGATGATTTAAAATAAAAACTTGGCAATTAACTGAAATAAAATAAGTTAAGAAATAAAAATAAATCTAAATAGAAATATAAAAAACTAATACAAATTACAAAAACACAAAAAAAACTTGAAGCAAAAAAAAAAAACTAATATGAAAATGAAAACAATAACATAATAGATAAAATAAAATACATTTTAAAATAGAATAAAATAAAAGCTATACAAAATATGAATAAATACTATAATATTATAATTATTTTAATTTATAAAATAATTCTAAAATACTAAAATAACACTGCTCTTTATATACTGGTCTTTATACGGAACTGAATATAATGTATATATAATACTTTATTTATTGCCATTTATAATGAATATGCAGAAAGTCCACTATGTAACAAGAATAAAAAAATAAGGAACATTCTTAATCCACTCAAACCATATTTCTAATTTCCCCTTATTGTGGCATTGACATAAAAAGACAGCTAACAGTTCACAGAAATCCAACTATCTATCTTTAAGGCAACTGACACATAGCAGCACTAAGGTGAGGAATTATATGTGAAAAATAGCCAAAATTCGGTGAGGAACTGAAAAGATCAAAGTTATTTATTCTAATTTATTCAAAATGAAATTAATAAAAAAAATAGTGAAATAATAATAATAATTATTATTATTTTAATCTTGAGGATAGGTTTTATTTAACTCTTATGACAGTGCTAATAGTTTTATTTTGAAAGTCATAATTAGAATTTAATAGCTTTAACAAAGTACTTGTAGCCCTGGATGAGAATTACTGATGTAGAAAGAGGGAACAGGTATATGAGAAAAGCGATTGTGGGAGCAAGAGAGACAGATTAAAAAAGACAGACAAGGCAGACACACAGCGATGTTCATGAGCGCTACGGCTCCCTGAGGGGTTTAATGTAGTCACTCCTCCTCAGTGCCAGGCAGAATCACCCTGGCAGGCTTAAAAAGCTGAAATCTGAAGGCTCAGACTGTGGGAGCTGGAAACTCTAGCTGAATATAAACAAACACACCGTCAAGAGCAGGAGACAGAAACCAGAACGCCCTCGAGAACAGGGGAACGTTTTGACAGATAGTCAATGTTAAATTGTTGGTGAAATTGTGTCTCTCAGGCAATTCAAGCCTAGATGAGAGTGGGTTCAAACAGGGCAAAGGAAATCTTTTTTCATTGAGCTTCAAACAAAAGTTCCCCTTACATAGTCTACTGGCTTTATAAAAAAAGCCTAATTTTATCCACCCCAACTCACCTTCGCTTTTCAAAGTTTCAAACAGCTGAAAGTAGCAACAGTTGTGTGACAGTAGCTCATGTGTTCACACTGGTCTAGCTTTTCCAGTAATGAGCTATTATTTCCAACAAGGAGTGATGCAGCAAGACAAAACGCTACATTGCTACATTTATGGCACATTGTATTGCACATGCAACCATGTCAGACAAGGGAATGTTTTAAGTGCTTATAAATAGCCTTCTGCCATCTCAAGCTACATTAATACATTATTCTGACCACTTATAACAAAAAAGGCTGCTGCTTTCCCAATTATGTCAAGATTATGTCTTCCTATCATTAGCATTCAATAGTCTACAATATCTAATTGAAAAAAAATAAAAATAGAAAGAAGTGAAGAAATGGACACTTAAAGGGATAGTTCACTTTGAAATAAAATTTTGGTATGTTTTAGCTTACCTCAAGGGCATCCAAGATGTAGGTGTCTTTGTTTCCGCAGTAGTTTAAATTTTGATATTTTTAGGTCAAACCGTTCTTGTCTGTCAGTCATATAATGCAGGTCTATGGTCACTATCTGAAAGAGCATACACAGAGAAGTCCAAATTAAACAATTCCCCATCGTAAGTACACATTGATGGCCTAAGACACGAAACGAGCGGTTTGTGTGAGAAAACGAATGTCTTAGGCCATCAATGTGTACTTACGATGGGGAATTGTTTAATTTGGACTTCTCTGTGTATGCTCTTTCAGATAGTGACCATAGACCTGCATTATATGACTGACAGACAAGAATGGTTTGACCTAAAAATATCAAAATTGAAACTACTGCGGAAACAAAGACACCTACATCTTGGATGCCCTTGAGGTAAGCTAAAACATACCAAAATTTAATTTCAAAGTGAACTATCCGTTTAATACTACATGAAATTTAATTTAATATTTTTATATAAATGCAACCTAGTGTGAATGGAAAACCAATACGCATTTAATCATTGGTGAAAAATCTGTGTAAAATTATTGTAGAATTTTCTGTCTCACTATACGAATATTAACTCTTTCCCCACCAGCATTTAAGAAAAAGTTGCCAGCATGTTTTTATGTAAACATGTTAGAATGATGTCTTTGACCATTGTGCATGTGTCTTATATTTTGAAGTGTCTCAACATAGATGCCATGCGATAATATTAGATCTAGAGTATGATTACGACAATGAGTAGGTCCTGACACGTGTTGTCTGACTCCAATAGAGTTGGAGTAACACTTTGGTAACACTTTGTCCACCTAAGACATTATACTGTGTATACTGTAAGTAACTTTGAAATAACATGTCAGCTAGCAGTCATTAGAGTATTAGTAGTTAGTTAGTTAGTATACTTTATTGTCCTTTTTCAGGAAATTTGTCTTGGACTCAAAGCTGCATTAATACACAACATATACATACATAACACATATGCACACACAAACCAATAAAAAGCTAAAAGTGTTAACAGCATCAACAGTCCCTCTTCCCACCATATAGGCAAATTGAAATGGATCCAATAATGAATTTACACTACATTTCAATCTCAGAAAGGGAGAAAAAAAAAAAAAAAAAACCCACTACATTACTACATCTTACTATTTAACATATTAATAGATACAGGAATAAATGACTTTTTGTAACGGTTGCTCTTACACAATGGGACTCTATACCGTCTCCCTGATGGCAGCATCTGATACATAGGAAATAAAACATGGCTTGAATCACTCACTATTGTCTGTGCATTTTTAAAAATCAACGATTCGTAAATTGATTGAAGTGATGAGTACTCTCTTACACCCATAACTTTCATTGCAATTTTCACAAGACGAGCAAGCTGTGATTTTAATTGGACCGAAAGATTAGTATACTGTCTGCTGAATATGTGCTAACTCTTTATTTTGATGCTCCCCAACAGACATTACTGACTAATATAAGTAACTTTGCAAGTATGTCAACTTATTCTACTAACCCAAACCAGTCTATTAATACTCTAATGAGAGTTAGTTGACATGTAGTTCCAAAGTAACTTATAGTTAGTTTAATGCTAAAGTGGGCTATAGAAATAAAGCGTAAAGACATTTTTTAATAGTTGAACTTCTTTTGACCTTAATGTGCCACATTTTAGAGGCATTAGTGCAATGGTCAAACACATGTCCAGCCCATGTTACATAAAAAAAAAAAAACAATGGAAAAACACAAAAACGTGTTCTGCATGAACGGACCCTTACACTGCTGATAAAAATGAAAAAGAGTATATATGTGTGCATGAGCGAGAGACCGTAGTAAAGCTGGACAGATGTTATGCAACATTTGGACGCCTCTGGGATTTCCTAGGGCATGTGAAGGCAAGCCTGAATGAATTTAGTGAACTAGTATGATGGTGAGAGTGAAAACTGCTACATGAACAGCGATGACCTGATTTTTCCACCTATTTCTGCACCAGGGCATTATTATGGATAATGCTACATGCTGTGAGATGAAAAAGAAAAGCTTATTTAAAAATAAAGAAGGAATAGAATGAATGTCGACTACATTTACATCTAAAACACACAAAACATGCTGTGTTGACTGTCTTTATCTAAGCCTCGGTTTCATGAGTCTTAGGTTGCAGAAGACAGTGTCTTCTTCCGGTTATCTCTTCATGGGTCTCTGATAACTACAGTAAAAGCCTTTCTCTCACTTTCACTCCTGACTGTGGGAAATGATAAGCAGTAATAGCTCATCCTATTGTAGCTGTCCACAATCTCCTTTTTTAAAATCAGTTATCTGTATCAAGGCCGGATTTCGAGTAGGACCATATCACCAAATATTTAATGATGTATTTTTGAAATGTGTAACATTGGCAGAATGGCCAGTTAGCGAATTTTGGCCAGTGCACTGCAAGTGTTCTTTCCTGTTGTAAATACTTAACGTGTTCTTGTTTTGGGGTAACAAACCTCAGTACTCAAAGGGAGACTGTGTTATTATTCAAGTAGTTAGCTGTTAAGAAGTTTACCTTAACTAATTTGCTCTTCAAACTGTTGTTTCGACATGACAATGGTTGTGAATATTGGCTGGAGAAAAAGACAGTTTATGCTAATGTCTGCTCTTGTGCACTTTGTGACAATGATGAGAATTATACTTTAAATTGACATGAGAATTAACTGATTACCACATTACTGAGTGGCCTGTTGGTTACAAAACATAGACTGTAAAAAAAGATGTACGACGTACCTTCACTCTCTTCTATTGTAATTAGAGTCCAAATATGGCGCTGATATCTTGATTCTCAAGTCTGCGCAGTGAGCGTGAAGTGGATCCGCGATATCACTCCCGCAGAATCGTTTATCACGGTTTACTGCAGAGAAACTCATTATGTCGGTGTGAAATAAACAGTTATGGAAATGTAGAAGTTAAAGCTCCAATCTCCTCCTCCCGAAGATCCAGAAAAAATGTCGTAGAATAAAATGTGAAATATCTTGAGCTTGTGTTCACCACACAGACCTTATTTCAGACATTTAATAAAAAAAATATAACAATTAAAAAAAACATTGACTTCATGACGATGGAACTGGAAGTGCTAAAATGCTAAATTGTTTTTTAGATTTTGGCCTGCAAATATATGACATCCCTGCAGCCCTCTTTTAGTTCATTTATTTGTAAGTTTGCAGGCAATAATAACCAAGCGTAGCGTCACGTTAGTCAAGCTAGCATCAGCTGACTCTCAGGAGTTAATTACCCTCCTCCATCCCCAGCTCCTCCTCTCATCCAGTCAGGATTTGGTATTCTGATTCCCCTTTGAATCAGACTATATTCTCGAATTAGGCTATGTTGTACATTAAAATATTGACATTAATGATGATTCTTGTTGGTTCTGTTCTGTTTACCATAAGGGGGGTTATTTGCAGTTCTCCCTTCTCTTATCCATGCTAGCATGGATGCACCGGGAGTTCTTGCCCAGAACAGAACCATACCGCCAATCCAAACTATATGCTAATGGTCAATCGCATTTGACGATAGTGGTCCTGACAGAATTTGTGGTTCAAATAGTGATTAGCTGATATGCTTGCAGCTTGAATAAGTGTTTGCGCTCACATACTTGTGTAGAATTTGTTTTGCCAGGCAAATATTGTCAGTTAATCAGCCTTTAGATATCCTAATTCCCCATTGTCTTTCTCTTTCCACAGTTTAGCCCTGCATCCAGAGCGAGTTCTGGTGGCCACAGGACAGGTTGGAAAGGAGCCGTATATCTGTGTATGGGACTCGTACACTGTGCAGACAGTGTCCATACTGAAAGACATGCACACACACGGTATCGCCTGTCTCGCCTTCGACCTTGATGGACAGGTGAGTGTTCAGAGCAATAACTTACTGCAATAAAAAAGATTTCACTTCTTTACCAAGGAGTTGACATTGTTAACAACTCATAAGATTCATCTCTCAGTATGAGGTGCTGTGAGGTTTATTATTAGTTGGTAGTCAGATCTGTGAACACACCAACGGTGTGACTCCCACAGTGTGACAGTACGTGTGAGACTGTGTCTCTGTCGGAGCTGCTGGTTATCACCTTGACAGAAACAACACACAAAATCCTCAGTGGTCACATCAAATGACAAACTCAGGGAACATAACCAAACTTTTCCCTTATTGAATGTGACATTGCATTGTGAGGGTTGACAATGGCTATAAGTTAATGGCTTTAGAAACTTTCATAATATGTGCATGCTGCACTTTTTGGACGGCTGTACTTAAACAGTGTTCAATAGAACTGCTGCCCATTAATTTTCAGCACTTTTTGTAAAGCTATTGATTCTGCATGAATTGCCCCATCTAGACCAAGTCAAGCATTGTTTTCTTGCTCATTTTACTATAGTTAGTTACAGACCTCGAATCTGATTGGTTGAACAGCATTCCAAGAGTGCAAGAGTCAACAGCTCTGAGACTTTCATTGTGTGTATCTGTATTTGCACATTCCAGAAACAGAATCATTCATTGAATCAATTCAAAAATACTACTTTATTCAGGAACAAAACAAGTGACTGTGTTTTTGAGTGAGTCATTGAATTATTCACTTCATCAATTAGTTCAAAAACGCTGATGAATTAAGTGACTTTCCTTATGGATAAGTCATTGAATAATTCACTTAATCAGTTCATTTAAAATGCTGGTTAATTCAGGATTGAGACAAGAGACTGTCTTTATGAATGAGACCTTGAAGCATTTACCTGACTAAAACACTGAAACGTTCAGGAACAAAACACCACTGCTGTGTTGCAACAGTTCTGCTGTGGCTTCATTGAAAGAGAAAAAACAGACAAAGTATTATCTTAAAGGGGTCATATAATGGTACATGCACTTTTACAAGTTGTTTGCACTGAAATGTCTGTTGGCAGTGCCTGTACACAACCATCCTATCATGATAAAAATCCATCCAGTGGTTTTGTTTTAATCTCCTTATATGTTTGACCCTCTCTGAAATCAAGCCGTTCGACGGCCAATGACGTCACAATATCCAACGCCCCTCCCACGATTGTGATTGACCCGTGTTTCAACACAAGACCCGCCCTGAGCGAGCTGTGACAGCTGTCGTCATAGTAGTCCGCCATTGTTGATATGCTGGAGCAGAATGGCGTTCACTGGCGAATCACTGTTCCGAAATCTGACCCGCTGAAGACGCAGTGGCTGAGTTTTGTTTTTGAAGGAAATATTCCCAACGATCAATCTAAATGCCATTATGTTTGCGCTAGCAATCATTTCTCACCAGACTGCTTTTTAAAGAGTGTCAGTATAAAGCTGGGTTTGCTAAGAGGCTGCTACTGAAAAATGAATCTGTACCAACTATTCGTGTGCCTGCTGCAATTCCAGAAGAAGTAAGTATAACTTTTTAGTAACCTGTATATTAATCTTTGCAAATCGCTTGCACTTTATGATGAATGTTGGTAATGTTTACACTCATTACTGCATCGTAGGGTACATTACGGCATGTTTTCTATGTAACGACGTTCTCAAAACAACTCATAATCCTATACTGTATAATAATGAACAACGTGTTATGGTTAATGTGTTATAAAAACTGTGTACACAGGTGTTATAGTTAACGTGGTAACACTAAGTTACACCTGGTTAACTTGTACTAAGTTACACCTGGTTTACTTGTACTAAGTATAACGTTTTATTAACCTGTATATTAATCTTTGCAAATTGCTTGCACTTCATGATGAATGTGGCTAATATTTACACTAATTACATGCAAAAAGACACGTAACAGTGTGCTACACAAACTATTAGGTATCTTTCAACTACTGCTAGAAACAGTCAACACAGAGATAACGTTACGCAATACGCATCATTGAGAAGCCTAACATTTACAAAAAAAAGTTTTTCAGCATCAATCTGTCAACGAACTAACCTATACATAAGTAAAGCTAAACACATAGCGTTTGTATCTCACTATTCTACCGTGCCAGTACATACAAAAATAGATCAAAATGACATTACGTTAACCAACCATTCAGAAACGTCCTGTCCGAGCCGTAATGGTCGAACTTCTTCGGGGCCGTCATCTTGTTCAGAGTCCGAATTAGGTTCAAATTGGTATGGTTGCAAAGACGTATCCCCAGAAACTCCCGTTGCCATTCTTGTTCCAAAATATAACCTCAACTGTTGTCAAGGCAACGGTCCACGTGCGTTGTTTCAGAACGCCCCACAGAACAGAGGGGCGGGGTGAGCAAAGCTCATTATCATTTAAAGACACATGCACTGAAACGGCGTGCTGAAAACAGAGCTGTTTTTGACCAGGTAAAATGAGTGTTTTCTTACAATACTAATGAGAATTTTTAATTAAAGTATATTACAAACTTTTAATTTAGACCCTAAAGAAACATATTAGCTTGTACAAAAATGGCATTATATGACCCCTTTAAGCCCTATTCGGACAGGACTAGTTTTCCATGGGGTCGTTTGAGAAATTCATGTTTTACAGACGTAGTTTGTGATTTTAATCCCGTCCGAATCTGCCAAGTCTGTGTTTTTCTCACGCAACCTCTGTACAAATTCCAACGCAAATTACCTACTGTTTTTCCAAATATATGATTAATATATTATTAAATATATTACTTTTAAAATACAACTGCACTGTAAAAAAAAAAAAAAAAAAAAAAAAATATATATATATATATATTTACTTTACAGTACTAAGATTACAATTCTTACATCTAAATTTCTTCACTTGCAAGAGTTAAACAGACCTTTAAGTTTCTGTGACAACAGGTTTACAAATGCTTCTCATTACAAATCTAGTGAAATCATTTGTCCATAACTGGTGACGGTTGCATTCCCAAATGCATTAAGTTTGTTGCTCTAAGATGCTTAAAACAATGGATCATGTGCTGTATGTGTGTGAAAGAACACAGAGACATGCTTTGCTCTGAAACACGCAGCACAATAGACTATATACTTGTTTAATTAAAATGGCCACACACACTGCAGTGCAGGAAATTAGCAGGAAACCATATAGTTAATGATGTTACTGTTATTAATATCCATACATTTTAATCTGCAGTACTGTCAAATGTGCATTTTTATGAGACAAAAAATTATATATTTAGTAATTGCATTTATTTGTTAAATACAATACTAATATTATTGTTAAAAAAAATTCTGACAAATAGTAAGTGCGATATTGATTTATTAGCAGCAGGGAGCACACGATCCTCAGCCAGCCTGATTTGATCCAAAACACAAACAATAATACTGTGTCATGTAGTCCGCTGGCAGTGTAATACTTTCAGTGTAAATGTGATATATTGAATTCTAAACATGGAATAATAAAAGGCCAAAGAAGATTAGACTTGGGTTACAGTGTCAATTTATCAAAAACTCACACCTCACTGGAGGAGATGATAGAGTGATAGAATGAAAAAGTTTACCTCTGAGATTGGCATTTCACATTTCTTAGCTCAATCTCACTTTATCTAAGGGAATTAACCTATCAAACCCCCCCTTCAGCAGAGCTGAAAAAGTGATTTGCAGAGTTTCAGCAGGAAATTGGCCTCATCATTTATTTCACAACGATGGATGAAACAGCAAAGAGATGAGCGGCAAGACCTGGTCTCAAAGACCCGTGGGTGTCTAAAGCAACACTTTTCTTCTCCAATTCATCAAAGGTTTAGCATCCCATAATTGACTGAAGGCACTCTGTTTTAGCCTGAGCCAGCGTGGTGCAACCTTGGAAGAAAACTGGCGCATCAGGTTTGATGGGAAAACAACATACTCACATCAAAGGGATGGTGAACTAATGAGGTCCCTTCAGCAAACAACATTTGGAAAGATTACACATGATTTGTGCACAGTTTGAGAGAAAAATGCTTCTGGCAATAGTTAAAGTAGTTATCAGGAAGTATATAGTAACAGATTCATATATTTGTCACAATGTTAAAGGCCTGTTCAATAATGATAATTGTAAAGATAAGTTAACTATAATGTTAACTATATTAGCATCCACACCAACAGACGATATTGAAATAACTGTTTAAATGCTCAAAATCAATAATAGCTTTAAATGCTCGAGATCTTTAAAGCCGGGTGGATTCTGATTGGCTGCCAATGTTTATATTGTTCATCAGCTGGAAAAACATGAAAAAAAGTGATCCAACGATATCGTTTCTCTGTGCCGTTATCGTTATGGTCAGTGTTGGCAGTGTAATGCATTACAAGTAATCAGAGTTTTTTTTTTTTGAGTTATGTAATCAGATTACTTTTTTCAAGTAACGAGTAGTCACACAATACTTTTAAATGCAACTTGCTTTACTTTGTATTGACTGACAACTCTCTTTTCTCCATATTGAGAGAAATCTGTAGTAAGTGCAGAGATGCTTATTGTAGTTCTAGACTAAATGTAAGCATGCATTTACTCATCTCACTGCACAAAAACAGATTCAGTATTCCTCATAATGAATAAAAACAGTGAAATGCAAACTCAAAAATTATATACAACAATTAAATATGTTAAATAATACAAATATACTGTATATATTTAAAGTCTCTTAAAACTCACTTCAAGGCCATTGCTGACCTAAGAGTAATGCATTGATTTTAATAGTAACTTTCCCAAACACTGGTTAATGCTGTGGTTTGGACTTCGCTATTCTCGTTGAATTACAATGGTTACTTAAACATTATAGTTAGTTATCATTATAGTTATCGTACTTGGTGTGAACAAGCTTTAAGACATTTTAGGCTAACAGAGCTTATGATGACATTTGATCAGCATGTGAACTAAGAAACTCTAAAGTTTCCTAAAGCCAAATAGACTACTTTGATTTGAGCATTTGTTTAATAAACAGTTTACAGCAGGCGTAGCCAACCTTGCTTCAGGAGGGCTTCCTACCTGCAGAGTTCAGTTCCAATCCTGCTCCAAATCGACTGCCTGCAATGTTTAAGCTTTTCAAGAAAGGGTCAGACCTTGGCTGTTTTCGGTCATTTTTGACTTGGAACATAGCCTGGGAAAACCCAGACAACTTCCGGCAAATTTAGATTTGCTCTGCAAGTAGTCTGGCAAAGAGCTCATTCAAGCCCATTTCTAATCCGTCGAAATCGCGGCACCAATCAGAAACGTTGGGGCGGGCTTTACACAATGACGATCGCTCTGATTGGTTTTAGGTCTATCCAATTGCGCCCAGAGGCATTTGAGCGACGTCCGTTGGTGAAGCGCACCAACTTTTAAATGCATTATTATATTCAAATTGCAAACACATGAGGACAGTCTCCATGAAAGACCCACTGGCAGATGAACGTGCTACTACATTTCTCTCCGAAACGGTAGGAAATTAAATTAGATTTAATAGAGGATTTTAACTGTGACAAGATGATTGACAGGGCAGTTTACGTGACAGGATGCACACGACAGATCCATCCGATAAAGATGACGAAGTAGTATGCCAAAGCTTGCCTACTTTTTTGCTACACATTCAGAAGTAAATACCTTTTCTTCACAAAAAGAGTACATACTTTTATGGCGTAATGTAACTTAGGCGAATTGGGACGCAGCATATGGCTTTACACGATGACGACCGCTCTAATTGGTTTTAGGTCTATCCAATTGCGCCCAGAGGCATTTGAGCGATGTCCGTTGGTGACGCCCCTTTGGAAATGAGTTATTAATGAAGCTTTGCCAGACCATAACTCAGTTACTACTGAGAATGGTCTGGTTTTAACCAGGCTACTTGGAACAGGAAGAGTGTATGAAATATTGAAATATTATAACACTAACTACCCTGAAGTAATAGTATATTGATATTGATTTCGCCAACTTTTTATAGTTACCATATTATTTCTTTTCTGTCTTGTCTTTACAGTGTTTGGTGTCTGTGGGCTTGGACTCTAAAAACACAATCTGTGTGTGGGACTGGAGACGGGGGAAAGTTCTGGCTGCTGCTCCTGGTCATACAGACCGGGTAAGAGCTCAAACACACGCACATCATTTGACACAGTAGACAGGCAGTGTAATGTTTCTTTTGTCCTCTCTTTTTGTAGCAGCCTTTCTTCAGTCATTTAGTTACATTCAGGCTGCACCGAGTAAGTCATATGTTACGCTCAGCTGACCCATGTCTACTTATAGGAATACAATGCCTATCACAGGATTCCTATTCAAGTTGCCTTTTCAGTTATCCTTCAGCTGCTTTCATTGTGTTGCTGAGGAGTTAATAACCCTCCACCATCCCCAGCTCCTCCTCTTGTCCACAGTCAGGATATAGCCTCTGACATTCCCTAATGTCATTGTCTTCAAGAACTTTATTACAGATATCATTAATGTTGCTTTGGTTCTATTCACGGGGGGTTATATCGCTGCGCTCCCTGCTCTTATTAATGCAAGGCTATTGCTAATCCAAACTGTAAATTAATTGGAAGTGGTCCTGACAGAATTAATTTAATTTTACATAAATTAACACTGCAACAAACGATAGTGCATACTTTGGGCCAAAACACACGTTTGCACATTTCTTTCCTGATTTTTCTGACTCTGTAATACAAAAATAGTTCAAACAGATTAAATAGTACTTCACTATAAAATTCCATTTTATGCAGTAATTTCTGCATAATCTCCTGAGAACTTATTTTTTCTTACTACTCAACCAACCTCTTGCAAGTGTGTTGTAACCAAGAGTCCAGCTGCCTTCAACCTATGTCGGAATGATCATAATTATGAAAAAGGTGCACATGAACCAAATTAATATTGTGTAATATTGCAATTTGAAGTGACTGCATTCTATTTTAATTTTTAATTTATTCCTGTGATGCCATTACTCCAGTCTTCAGTGTCACATGATCCTTCAGAATAGTAGTGTATATACCATCAGTTATACTTAATTTGCATTTTAGTGCTAAACAAGCACAACCTTTTAATTCCAACCATCATGTTAAAATCACGATTTACAAACCTGCAAGTTGGAATTTTAAAAGGGCTTAAAGGCAGCATATACCTCACTGAGCTCTGAAAATACATACTAATATAATACATCATACTGTACTTTTCTTTTTCTGTTTCATAAAGATATTTGACATATCATGGGACCTGTATCAGCAAAGCAAGCTTGTGAGTTGTGGAGTCAAACATATCAAGGTACTACCATTCTCTTTTCTTATTCTCCTTTTTCCTATTCTCCTCTCTTTTCTGGCTTCAGAAAGGTTTATATTGAAATACTCTTGTACTTGTGAAAGTCAATGTGAATGGCTGTTTGCAGCCCACTCTAGTTTCATAATATCTTTCTGAGTGAAACAGGATATTCAGTGAGATATGCATACCAGAATGGAGACAGAGTGTGCTTAAACAATGCCATTTGCTATTTGGAATGGATATTAGTTAACGTTAAGCAATAGCCTTCGTTTCAGAGGAAGAGCAAGTTATTACAGTACATTTGATTGATTAAGCATTTTTCTTTGGAGTTATTTGCTCCAATTAATTATTTAAAGTACAACCAGGAATGTGTATTAAGAGTAAATAGTCCATTTTGACTTCATGTTAGCTTTAATTTCTCAGAAGCTATTCAATAGTAAACACAGTTTTCCCTTCACTGTCACTCAGAAACACAAAGCTCTTAAAGCAGAACTGTTCAAACAGTAAGTCGTTTTAACTAACCTCTTCATGCCTGCAGCCTCAGTTTTGAGAAGAACATCAGCATCCCTTCAGAAGTGTTAGTAGAAGAAGGGGATCACGACTCGTTCAAAAACACTTTTTTAGCAAAGCTTGATGAAAGAAATTGTGGGATTACTTTTCAGCTACCTTTCAATTGTTGATTCATGCTGTACATGAAGTACAGTTCTACTGACCTGATTGCAATCTCCCTCAATCTTTACTGTAAGATGGTTCAAATGGGTTCCGCGAGTGTTCGACTGTTGTGTCATATAAACATTGAACAGTGCACAGAACTAATCAAATATGATAAACGGTACCTTGTATAATTAATTGTATAAATAAATGTACCTTGATTGATTCTTGTGGAAGCTCAAACAAGCTTGCACTTGGATCTCATTCTTCAAGCAAGCACGCTTGAACCAGTGAGGTTTGTTCTCACACGTCAAGCAAGTACAGTTCTTGTTTCAATGCATTCTCCTGTCTTAGAATTTGTCCATAAGCAGATATATACAAAGTTCTGTCATGAAACTCTAGATGGCGCAGGCTAATGGGTCCTTAACTCAGTTTTCTTGCAATCACATCATTCTCTATAGGGCACAGCTGATTGGATCCTGCTGTATCAGTAGCCAATGAGCTTGTGTGCTCAACCTTCAAATACTTGGTTAGCATTTGCTGTAGCAGTTTGCAGCGAACTTTCAGAAACCCTCCACCTTCCCCAGCTCCACCTGTATAGATTTGTTACAGGTAATTCATGTACGCTAGTACAGCAGCAGCATGTCTTACTTACTAACAGCAGTGTGTCGTGTATGTATTGGCAGTAGCAAGTCCCGTACTTGCTTACAGTGTAATAACAGCAGCAGAGTAGCAGATCTATTCCGCCAAGACCAAATATATCAACATTGTCATAGAACTTAATTTTTATAATTTCCCCATTAAATAAGTAAAATATTGCACAATACATATGCCTTACGTAAAACCCAAGAGTCTCTTTCTCTTTCATCATTTAGAATGAAGCTTTGGCCTTATAGTTCCTGTCGTGAAGTAATCCACAATCCTCATGGGCTATACCTTTTAATCCTTACTTCTGTCTCTCTCTATCTTTCTCTTTACTGCTCTCTCACGACTCTCCTCAGATCACTGGGCATCCCCTATATCTCTTGCTGTGTCAGTATTTTTCTCTTACTATATCCCACATTCTCTCATATAAGCCACCTCTAGTTTGAACGGTGTAGCAGTTGTTCCACATAATTCCTGAGTCTTTACCCCCTCAACCATATGACATCTGCTCCCCAGGCCCGCGCTCACTCAGCGATTATGCACTCAATGCATGGCAGAGATTTAGCGCACTGTAATCCCCCGTTTCGCTCTCTCTTTCTCTCTCTCTTTGAGAGAGCCCTAGAGAAACTGAAACTCTCTGGTGCCAGATGAAAAGCAACATTTTGCGTGGTTCTATAATTTATTCAAGGCAAGCTTAAGATAGTTCTTCATTTAAGAAACTGGACTTAATCTGCGTATTACACACATACATATTAGCTGAAATTAAACCTCATAAGTGACTGATTTGGAACACTCTACCATTAGCGGTTCTGACACACATGGTGCTTTATGTGAGATCAGGCAGGAGCTGCCTCCCACAACAGAACATACCTAAAAAATAAATTATCAACTTTAATTACGATTTAGACAATAAAACAATTATAAAATAGTACAATTAACTCTTTCTTTTACACTTAAAGGGATAGTTCGACCAAAAATGATATTTAACCCATGATTTACTCACCCTCAAGCCGTTCGAGATCCATTATGTCAATCATTTTTCAGACGAACACATTTTCAGTTATTTTAGAAAATGTCTTAGATCTTTCAGTGGTTATAGTGTGAAGCTATGGGGTCCACCTCCTTCAAGTTCCAAAATGTGCATGCATCCTTCACAAAAGTAATCCATCCGGCTCCAGGGGGATAAACGAAGGCCTTCTGAGGGTAATCCGTGCGGTTTTGTTGTAAAAAAATATATATTTAAAACTTTACAAATGAAAATACGTGGATGCTGGCGAATGACGTAGGACGTAGCGTAGGAAGCGTCGTGACGTAGAACGCAGAGCACAGCCAGAGAGCAGAGCAAAACAAAACTCTACGTTCGTTCTATGTCATGACGCTTCCTACGCTACGTCCTACGTCATACGCCAGCATCCATCTCCGTGAACGCGCGTCGACCGCTACCGGAAGCCAGTTATTTTCGTTTATAAAGTTTTAAATATGTATATTTTTACGACAAAACCGCACGGATTACCCTCAGAAGGCCTTCGTTTATCCCCCTGGAGCCGGATGGATTACTTTTGTGAAGGATGCATGCACATTTTGGGACTTGAAGGAGGTGGACCCCATAGCTTCACATTATAACCACTGAAAGATATAAGACATTTTCTAAAATAACTGAAAATGTGTTCGTCTGAAAAATGATTGACATATGGATCTCGAACGGCTTGAGGGTGAGTAAATCATGGGTTAAATATCATTTTTGGCCGAACTATCCCTTTAACAACATTTCCCCGCCATTGACGGAAACTTCTAGCTTTCTGTGTTTTTACTGTTACACGGTAGGGGGCACTATTACGCATCTTCTGAAAGAGTACAGAATCTCTGGATCAAAACACATGTGAAAAAGAAGCAGAAACGAGCGATAGCAAATGTAAGCAGAAGAATATGTAAAATAACGCGATCACCAAATTTAAATAGCATATAAATCAAAACTGTCTAATGTTACTCAATGAAACTGTCGACCAGGACGAGCTGTTGGACTGTGTAAGCATTAGGGGTGTTGATGGACTCGATCTACTCTATCTATGTTTTGATCATCGTTGTGAATCCAATCCAGACATAGTCTTTGACAAAAACACGGTTTTCTCAGCTTTTTGCTCAAAATGTTGCTTTTTTATGAAACTTACCCACATTCAAATATTGTTAAAAAAAGAATGTATGGAACTAGAAAAAACAAGGTTTTTGTTTAAAAGCAGAGGGTCTGTTCTTTCTATTGATATATTGCATCTTCAGATATTCATACAACAAAATATTCTGGGTGCCATGAAACTTTTGTGAAAATGTTAAAAAATGCTGGTGCTGAGGGTGACCCAGAATTTAATCAAAATTTAAAAAGCAAACATAAGTTCACAACACAGCGAAAACAAGCCATAACACACTGAAATCAAGCCATAACACACTGAAATCAAGCCACAACACAATGAAATCAAGCTACAACACAACGAAATCAAGCCACAAAACAATGAAATCAAGCCACAACACAACGGAATCAAGCCACAACACAATGAAATCAAGCCACAACACAACGGAATCAAGCCACAACACACTGGAATCAAGCCACGACACAACAAAATCAAGCCACAACACAACGGAATCAAGCCACAACACAATGAAATCAAGCCACAACACAATTAAATCAAGCCACAAAACAACAAAATCAAGCTACAACACAACGGAATCAAGCCACAAAACAATGAAATCAAGCCACAACACAACGGAATCAAGCCACAACACAACGAAATCAAGCCACAACACAACGGAATCAAGCTACAACACAATGAAATCAAGCCACAACACAACGGAATCAAGCCACAACACACTGGAATCAAGCTACAACACAATGAAATCAAGCCACAACACAACGGAATCAAGCCACAACACACTGGAATCAAGCCACGACACAACAAAATCAAGCCACAACACAACGAAATCAAGCCACAACACAACGGAATCAAGCTACAACACAATGAAATCAAGCCACAACACAACGGAATCAAGCCACAACACAACGGAATCAAGCTACAACACAATGAAATCAAGCCACAACACAACGGAATCAAGCCACAACACAACGGAATCAAGCTACAACACAATGAAATCAAGCCACAACACAACGGAATCAAGCCACAACACACTGGAATCAAGCCACGACACAACAAAATCAAGCCACAACACAACGGAATCAAGCCACAACACAATGAAATCAAGCCACAACACAATGAAATCAAGCCACAAAACAACAAAATCAAGCTACAACACAACGGAATCAAGCCACAAAACAATGAAATCAAGCCACAACACAACGGAATCAAGCCACGACACAACAAAATCAAGCCACAACACAACGGAATCAAGCCACAATACAATGAAATCAAGCCACAACACAATGAAATCAAGCCACAACACAATGAAATCAAGCCACAAAACAACGAAATCAAGCCACAACACAATGAAATCAAGCTACAACACAACGGAATCAAGCCACAAAACAATGAAATCAAGCTACAACACAACGGAATCAAGCCACAAAACAATGAAATCAAGCCACAACACAACGGAATCAAGTCAAGTCAAGTCAAGTCCTCTTCATTTATATAGCGCTTTTAACAATGTAGATTGTTTCAAAGCAGCTTTACAGAGATAAACGTATAATTTAAGGTAACAGAGATTGTTTTGGCTTTATAGTGGTTCTTTAATAAAGCTATTTTCCAGCTAAAGTTAGTTTTGATTGATTCGCTTCCGTCGCAACGATCATTTGTTATTAAATTAGGGGCCGCTAAGACGACACCATTCTCTCTACACAGACTTCAAGCTACAACACAATGAAATCAAGCCACGACACAACGGAATCAAGCCACAACACAACGGAATCAAGCTACAACACAATGAAATCAAGCCACAACACAACGGCATCAAGCCACGACACAACGGCATCAAGCCACGACACAACGAAATCAAGCCACGACACAACGAAATCAAGCCACAACACAACGGAATCAAGCTACAACACAATGAAATCAAGCCACAACACAACGGAATCAAGCCACAACACAACGAAATCAAGCCACGACACAACAGAATGAAGCCACAATACAATGAAATCAAGCCACAACACAATGAAATCAAGCCACAACACAATGAAATCAAGCTACAACACAACGGAATCAAGCCACAACACAACGGAATCAAGCCACAACACAACAGAATGAAGCCACAATACAATGAAATCAAGCCACAACACAATGAAATCAAGCCACAACACAATGAAATCAAGCTACAACACAACGGAATCAAGCCACAACACAACGGAATCAAGCCACAACACAACGGAATGAAGCCACAATACAATGAAATCAAGCCACAACACAATGAAATCAAGCTACAACACAACGGAATCAAGCCACGACACAACGGAATCAAGCCACAATACAATGAAATCAAGCCACAACACAACGGCATCAAGCCACGACACAACGAAATCAAGCCACGACACAACGAAATCAAGCCACAACACAACGGAATCAAGCCACAACACAACGGAATCAAGCCACAATACAATGAAATCAAGCCACAACACAACGGCATCAAGCCACGACACAACGAAATCAAGCCACGACACAACGAAATCAAGCCACAACACAATGAAATCAAGCTACAACACAACGGAATCAAGCCACGACACAACGGAATCAAGCCACAATACAATGAAATCAAGCCACAACACAACGGCATCAAGCCACGACACAACGAAATCAAGCCACGACACAACGAAATCAAGCCACAACACAACGGAATCAAGCTACAACACAACGGAATCAAGCCACAATACAATGAATTTAAGCCACAACACAATGAAATCAAGCTACAACACAACGGAATCAAGCCACGACACAACGGAATCAAGCCACAACACAACGGAATCAAGCCACAACACAACGGAATGAAGCCACAATACAATGAAATCAAGCCACAACACAATGAAATCAAGCCACAACACAACGGAATCCATCCATGACACAATGAAATCAAGCCACGACACAATGAAATCAAGCTACAACACAACGGAATCAAGCCACAATACAATGAAATCAAGCCACAACACAACGGAATCAAGCCACAACAAAATTAAATCAAGCCACAAAACAATGAAATCAAGCTACAACACAACGGAATCAAGCCACGACACAACGAAATCAAGTCACAACACAACGGAAACAAGCCACAACACAACCACAAAACAACGAAATCAAGCCACAACACAATGAAATCAAGCCACAACGCAACGGAAATGCTCCCGACCACTAGGGGGCTCTCGAAGCATGGTAAAGTTAGATTTCCTTGCCACCGTTCGATAGAGTCGGCAGTCTTACAAAGATATCAATACCGCGATTAGTTTTAACAGTATGTAACCATTGTGTATCGACATGAAATATTAATTCAAAAACACCTACGTGCATCATAGCTGCATATTTATAATCGAGAATGCTATGTATTAATTAAAATGACTTTTAACATTTAAAAACAGACAAATTCCAAAACTGGATTGAATGCTCATGGGATACACACCCGTTTGATTCACTAAAAAGACTCAAATGAAGGTTTAATTTATGAATCAAACATTACTGGTTCTGATTCAAAAAATGGATTTATCAGTGGATTCACTCAATTATTAAGCAAGCACAACAATTTTACTGTGAGCATCACAATCTAGCAACACACCTGCTGACTACAATGTGGCACACAACTATTTTGAAATGTTTATCGTTGCAAAATGGCTTTTTTTGCTAAATTCTTTTGCTAAATTCTCGTATACTGTGCAAAACTCAGTGAATGGTAGCTTGTATATTTTATTCCGACCATAGCCATTGCGCCTGCATGTGTTTGAGCTTTTGACAAATTTCCTGAGGTTTTTTTTCCAGACCCTCCAGGCTGTTCTCAATCCACTTAACTGCATATATAGTGCAATGCATCTCATGATGATCCTGTACGGTTTGACTAGAGCAAACTAAGGCAGCCTGTTCAAAGAATCCCACTCACTGCCTCCCACCTCACACAACATAATCACAGCCTCGCCCACAGGGTCCAACAAAATCACCATATTTACAACAGGGCCATCACAACAGTGGTTTAGAAATCAGATATGTGACAGGAGCCGCAGACCATACAATTAGACAGTAACTAGATTAAGGTATAGTGGGCCACCCTGGACAAATTATCCTTTTCCTTCTCGCAGAATGCTAATTATAGCTGTCTTGGTGACTTTAAGGCTGTTTGATTAGTCTAGATGTGCTGGATTCAGGGTGGTTTGCACACGCGAGCAGGAGGTGGCTGTCCCCGTAGAGCGGAAAGACGGGGAGGACGTGCCTCAGGATGAAGACAGTCTGCCTCTAATGGAGTCTTGGCAGATGAATAGCACTGACTCATTTTGATTATATTAAAGCTTTACCAGAGCGCAGACCTGCAGAAACAGTGCAGTCTGTGAATCTCCCTGACGTAATGCAGCCTGGCTGTCTGGAACCGCACCGTCTGCCCCAGTGAGATGCTGCTAATGGGCCAGTGACTGTTTTTTCATCTTTTCGTTTTCTTTCAGTCAGCTTTTTGCCAGATGGACTGACTTTCATGGAAAACCCTGCTAAATTTATATATATGAAAAATAAAATAAAAAAACTGGTTAGCTGTGCTTCCCAGAAATTCACCATAAAAAATGCAGTGACACAGCTTTAGTCTTCGTGATATTGGCACTTCATGATTTTGGTATTTTATTTTAGCGTAAATATTAACTGAACTGAAAATGTGTGATTTTATATATATATTTTTGTAGTGTACTTCTTATGTACAAATCTTAATTATATATATTATAATTATAATATTACTATTACTTATAAGTACTTAATGTACTAGTACTTAATGTAATTAGTACTTAATAATACTTAATGTACTTATAGAGAGTCAACAGAGAGTCAACTTTAATGGCTTTCTTAACGCCCTGAAGTACACTTTTAAAACGTGCACTTTGTAATAGTTTAATTAAAAGTTTTACTTTAAAATAAATTTTAAATCGTGATTTAATAATCTTCATATTCTTTTGTCGTGCTTTTAAAGAAGTAGGCCTACACTTATTGTGTTGACTAACATACTAAAACAGGTAAAGTACTTGATTGTAATTTTAGCTGTGCTATTCAATATTATATTTGAAGTTAATATATTTTAAGTGTATTAAATTGCAACTTCATCATTACAAATCTGTAATTACAAATATATTTAAATGCATTACATACAAGTTTCAATAGAAATGACATTAAAGTATATTTCGGTTTACCATAAATGCTTGTCAGTACATCTGGCAGTACACTTTACCCATAATTCAAAGATAGAAAAATACTTAAGTGGGTCATAAAAGCACTCTAAAGTTCAACTAACTGCATTTATTATACATTTAAATTATAATACATTTTCATTTAATTGCAATTTACATGCAATTACTGTAAGTGTCCGAAAACATTACATTCAGTTTGCATTTAATAATATTTTTTAAAAGTATATTATTTCCATAATAAGTTTTTCTTCTATAGTCTCAGACGTCATGCCCATGGACCGTTGGCTGAACGTTTGATGCATATGACACACAAAATGGGAAACACTTTGTGATTATTGAAATCATCATCGTGAGAGCCAAACCCTCTTCATGGAAGAAACAAGTGTTTCAGTACACTTGCACAACGTTCTTGATGGAATAATTTAGTAGATGCGCACCGGTCTGTTATTGGGGACATCGACCTCAAATTTTCACGCCCCTAAACATGACGCAAACCAAAACGAGCTCTGATTGGTTGCTTTACATTTCAGCCAGACCTCCTTGGCCAATGAAAGCTTCAATAGGGTCCAGACCTTCTGCCTTCACGAGACTACTTCTTCCATAAAATGAATGGAATATAGTAATTTATTAACCCTTCTTTTCCCACTATATTCTATAGTCATACGTGTATAGTGTGCTTTCTTAGTCTTCTGAAGCCCCTCTGCCATAGTTAAAATGCCATTTTTACTTCTGTGTATACAGTATAACTTGATGTTCTTTGACATGCCATATTTGAAGGAGTTTGCAAACATGATTGAGACTTAAGTGCTAATTTTATAAAAATTCTTTGTGCTTTTTGGGCGAAATAGTACCTTCATTGTGTTCAAACTCTTCAATATGAGTGTAAAGAACATAAAAAATGTTTGTTATGACATGTCAGAGTACATTTAATTTTGCACTAGACCGCTGAGGACGAGGTTGAAGTCACACACAGAGTTGACCCTGCCATTCTCTTAATCAGGATCATGTGACCTCATGAAATAGAGCTCCGAAGTGTCTCACACATGCACACACAGCTGGATCCGAGTCAATGAGCCAATTATTATGCGCCGGCTGAGGGAGCTTTCCGTGTTTGTTCTGAACTGAGATCGTGTCTGTGCATTTTAATGATGTGTTTAAGGAGATTATGCATTAGTATGTTTGTGAGCTTGCGTGTGACTGTTCTCAACGATTTATTTAGCTTGTGAATAGAAGTGCAAATTTAGCAGGAAACAGCAATTGTCATGCTATGCAAATCTTTGAATTTCAAAATAAATCAAAGAGCCTTATGATTCATGTTTCAGACCTCAACTGTGTGCAATAGCAAGTGCTACTATAATATGAGCCCAAGTGTGTTTATGAAATTCGCATATTGTTCATTCAGTAATGACTCTCCCTTGCCCTCAGTTTTGGAGTCTGTGTGGGAATGCTCTGACCCCTAAGCGTGGCATGTTTGGGAAGACTGGAGATCTTCAGACTATCCTCTGTCTGGCCTGTGCAAGGGACGAGATCACATATTCAGGTGCCTTGAATGGAGACATCTACGTCTGGAAGGGAATCAATTTAATCCGGACGGTTCAAGGGGCTCATGGGGTAAGTGAGGGAGGTTTTCCCCAACATCCCCAGAATGACCTCTGTCCTGAGTGACTTGGGTATCTGCTTATTTTTTTATTTTTTTTTTACTGCTTACACTGATTTATGAACTATGAATGAGTTTGGCCTATCAAATGGTTAGCCTGGCATAACAGTTTTGTGATGGATGTTCCAAGATGATATAGCTTTTGATACTCCATGGTCTATGCAAATTATTACTGTTAATTAGTCATTTCTATTCATTCCAATTTCCAATTAACCAATAATATTTTTGTAGTAAAAATGCTAAGAGAATAAACATGAAAGGTCTATTTTCACAATAGAATAGAATAGAATAGAATTTTATTATATTATATGAATATTATTATACATTTATTAAAATAACTAATATTGCTAAACATATTTAATATATTTTTTATTCATTTTATTTATGTTTTTTAATTCATTTATTTATTTTATTAAATATGTGGTCACACTTCAGATTAGGGTCTAATTCTTATTATTAACTAAATATTAACTACGAATTTTGCCTCAATAAACCCCTAATTAGGTGGTTGTTAAGTTTAAGTATTGGGTAGGTTTAAGAGATGCAGAATAAGCCATTAATATGTGCTTTATAAGTAATAAAAAACAGCCAATAAACTAGTAATATGCATGCTAATAAGCAACTAGTTAATAGTGAGAACTGGACCCTAAACTAAAGTGTTACCAAATATATTTTACTAAAGTAATATAAAAGTTTTTTTATATTATTTTGGTGTTTAGGAATAATTGGCTATATTCTACTTCCTCATTAACTCATAATTGGCATTGTTGATGTATAAATGTGGGTGGTTGTCGCTTGAATTTGGTTTCTGATGAAATCCAAATACTGTGGCTTACTTTCAACTTTTTTCTTTTTAACTGTAAAGGAAGTTTTGAGTTCTACTAGTTACAGTATTTTAGTTTACAAACAACGAGAACAGTTTGTTTTCTCATGATTTGACCCCTTTAAGATCGGCAAATGTTCTTCAAGTAAACTTTATTCGACCCTTAGTTCTGTCACTGCAGTGAAAGTTTGAGACTTCAGTTAGATTCTGTAATTGTTTCAGCTGTCAGAGACATTCAGCCTCTGAAAGCCCCTGTGTGTGTGTGTGTGTGTGTGTGTGTGTGTGTGTGTGTGTGTATGTAGTCTGGTATTTTCAGCATGAATGCGTGTGAAGAAGGCTTTGCCACTGGAGGCAGGGATGGCTGCATCCGGTTATGGGACCTGAACTTCAAACCCATCACCGTCATTGACCTCAGGGAAACAGACCAGGGATATAAGGGTGAGTCAGAGCCTCTACAAACTCCCAGGATGCATTACTCTACACTGACATTTATTTTGTTTAATCCATTAAGTTGCAACTTAACTTTTGTTGTTAAATACTCAGGATCCCACAATGCAAAAGTCCTTTGTCTCTAACAGAGCTCTATCTCTTTTCTTCTTTTATTTTCTTTTTCTATGACTCATCAGTAGCTAGAGGTGAAAATTCAAGAGGTGCGTTGTAGTGGTCAGTGTTGTTTATGCAGGCTGTGTTATATCCATAGCTCTTTCCCCTGTTTGTCACTGATCCCAGATGTCTATATGTATTATCAAGCACCCAAGCACCCTCTCCATTCTTGACGGTCTACAGTGTACATCCTTCAGTATGTTTCAGGATCATGTCTGTTTACATCCACGATTACCTTCATTCCCATTCTTACTGTTGTATTTTTGTAATGGATCTGTGCAGGCCTGTCAGTGCGTAGCGTGTGCTGGAGAGGGGATCACATTCTGGTGGGCACGCAGGACAGTGAGATTTTTGAGGTGGTGGTGCATGATCGCACCAAACCCTTCCTCATCATGCAGGGTCACTGTGAGGGCGAGCTGTGGGCCCTCGCGGTTCATCCCACCAAACCCCTCGCCATGACCGGCAGCGACGACCGCTCTGTTCGGTAAGAGCTGATAACAAATCTGAATCACTCTATTGGAAAGATAAATCATTAGCTATATAATTCATTTATAATCAATAGTTTTTTTTTTTTTTAAGATGACAATGAGATTAAATTTAGAACAAACTTTTTCTTAAAGAGATCCCTTGTGAAAAAGAAGTCCATACTTTCAAAAAGAGTACTTATTATGGAAATAATATACTTTTAAAAAATATACTTAAGTGTGAACCTGTTTACACCTGATATTAAGATGCGTTTCGGTGGCTCGGATCACAAGTAGATGAGAGAGACACATTCCCGTTTACACCTGGTGTTTTAGTCCGTCTCTTTTGTCCACTTTCAACCACTTCTGTCCTGATTTCTTCGAGGGGAGGGTCTATGGGCGGGTAAATGTCTCGGCTTTTTCAGATCTTGTTATCTAATGGACAAAATCAGCTCACGCTATTTACATATGAACTCGACCGGAGATGACGGAAAAACACACGGAGAGCAGCTTTCGTTTCTGCTCTGACAGCCACAAGACCAGCCGAACGCTGTGAGTGCGTGTTAGAAATCAGGAATGGTGAGAGAACATTGTGCTTTGTTAATTTTTTATCTTCAAATCAAACCTGCGTATCCCGTACGCATTAGCTCAGTAGGCGGAGAGAAAACGGTCTTTTGTGGCTGTTCGAACACATTTGACCACATGAGCGTTTACACTACGAAAGCAATCCGGTCGAAAGCTCAAAACGTTTTAGACCCGTTTACACCTGTATGTAGTGTCGTCCACTTGTGATCCAATCAACCAAAACGCATCTTAATACCAGGTGTAAACAGGGCCTCAATGTAATGTTTTAATTGCACATAACTGCATTAGATGAAAATGTATTATAGTTGGGATTTAAGTACAGCTTTATTTGTAATTTCATAATTTCTTCTATTGTTTTTAAAATATGATTAGTGTACTAAATGTACTGATAAGCATTTATTGTAATATAATGTAAACTTTGTAATTTCTATTGCAACTTGTATGTCATGTATTTAAATATTTTTGTAATTACAAATTTGTAATGATTAAGTTGCAATTTAGTACATATATTAACTTTAAATGTAATATTGAATAGCACAGTTAAAATTACAATCAAGTACTTTACATGTGCTTTAGTATGTTAGTCAACACATAATAAGTGTACGTCTTTAAAGCACAACAAAAGATTAGTAAAACGATTAATGATTTAAAATGTACTTTAAAGTAAAACTTTTGCTTTGACATTATTACAAAGTGCACTTTTTAAAAGTGTAATTAATTGTGTTAAGAAACATAGTCATGAAAACGACAACGAGCTGACGCTGCGTTCACACCTTAACTACCTTAATTTGTAAAAGATGGAAACCTGTGACGTAATACTCGGAACGGTTCGTGACTCAAATTTATGCGTTTCAATGGCAACACTATCAACGCTGAAATGAATCTTCAGCAGTCAGGTGGTACAGGTCAGTGCTCTTTAAGTTGTTTATGTTCATTATTATTGTAATGTTATGTGCTTTGAGACATGAGGTAGTTTAACGCCGTCTCTTCTTTTTCATGAGGGATTACTTGTGTAATTCTGTTTGGTGGTGCTAGTGGTACAGAAAATATACAGTAATTGACATTACACACTTCATGTCTCCTGAGCTATAATGGGACCTCTGAGCAATACAGTTTTCCTCAGATTAGATGAAGTCTATTAAGAACATGACATTTAATGTTCAATGCACTAATTTGTGTGTCTCTATGGGTCATTACTTCCTCTTTTTCTCTTTTTGAATTGGAGGATCTGGAGTCTCGTAGATCATGCGCTAATAGCACGCTGCAACATGGAGGAGCCGATACGCTGTGCTGCTGTTAGTACAGATGGGATCCACCTCGCTCTGGGCATGAAAGACGGATCCTTTACAGTGCTAAGAGTCAGGTAAAAGCACTCAGGCAAAACAGCCTAGAGCAGGGATACTCAAAAAAAAATTGGCCTACCACAAGCTTATCAAAACTGCTTATGAATATTCATGTGGCCAACATGCAGAAAAAACTTTTTTAACAGGAAATGAACCTCTGCAGACTATCATGACTGAGTTTCAAGGTCAATAAGGCTGTTAAAATATCACATAAATTGACCTATTGATGACAAGTTAAGGTTAGTATAGTTTGTAAAATGTCATCTGGTGCGACTCCACAAAAATGTTATTATATTTCTGAATTAATAATTCAAGATATTTGTATAAAAAAAAAAAAAAAAAAAAAAAAAAAAAAATATATATATATATATATATATATATATATATATATATATATATATATATATATATATATATATATATATATATATATATATAAAATAAGGTAATATATATATATATTACCTTGCAATTTGTTAAAGCGTATATATATATATATATATATATATATATATATATATATATATAATAAGGTAATATATATATATTACCTTGCAATTTGTTAAAGCGTATATATATATATATATATATATATATATATATATATATATATATATATATATATATATAATGAGGTTATTTTCAAAACACATGTATTCAAGGTTTAAATCTATTTTTTTTTTTGCTTGATGGTTACACCACATGAAACAAACAAAGAATATCATTAAAAAGATGAATACAAAAAATACATTTCTAAGAACTTGGACCTTTTTAAAATGATTCTTCATTTTCTTTAGACAGACATCTACAACATCTACAAAAAGTCTCTTCTGCTCGCCAAGGCTGCTTTTGTTTGATCGAAAATACAGTAAAAACAGTAATATTAAAAATATTAAAAATAACGGTTTTCTATTTTAATATATTGTAAAATGTAATTTATTCCTGTGATACAAAGCTGAATTTTCAGCATCATTGCTCCAGTCTTCAGTGTCACGTGATCCTTCAGAAATCATTCTAATATGCTGCTTTGTTGCTAATGAAACATTTTTTTAAACAGCTGTGCTGATTAATATTTTCGTAGAAACCATGATGCATATTTTCATGATTCTTTGATGAATGGAAAGTTCAGAAGAACAGCATTTTTTTTTTTTTGAAGAAATCTTTTGATAAGTGTCTTTACTGTTTATTACATCCTTGCTAAATAAAAATATGTATTTAAAAAATCTAGGTAGGTAGTGTATATCATTGACCCATTTTCATGTTTAAGTTCACTTTGACTACATTTTTTAGAAAATGAAAAGGGTCTTTCCATAAACAGATACTTATTATTTTGATGAATGACAATATGATGTTTTCTAAGCTGTAACTCTTTGTTACTGCACAAGCTAGTCAAGTATCCACCAAAATCAAATATTTATTACTATTGCCAGATAATTTTATTTTCTGGCCCCTGGTCATTTCTAAAAGTGGCCCCTGAGCTGTACAATTTGAGTATCTAAGTATGCAAATCAGTTAGAACTGTACTCATTTTGCAGGGACATGACGGAGGTGGTCCACATTAAGGACCGTAAAGAGGCCATCCACGAACTGAAGTACTCCCCTGACGGAGCGCACCTAGCCGTGGGCTCTAACGATAACTCGGTGGACATCTACGGCGTTGTGCAGCGCTACAAGAAGGTGGGCGAATGTGTGGGCTCCAGTAGCTTCATCACACACATGGATTGGTCCACTGACAGCAAGTATCTACAGACCAATGATGGCAACGGCCGGCGACTCTTCTACAGGATGCCCAGTAAGAGCTCTGTGCCGTCTTGGAAATGCAAAATTCTGTCACGAAACTCTAGATGGCGCAGGCTAATGGGTCCTTAACTCAATCTGCTTGCAATCACATGATTCTCTATAGGGCACAGCTGATTGGATCCTATTGTATCAGTAGCCAATGAGCTTTGCATGCTCAACCTTCAAATACTTGGTTGGCATTTTTTTAGCAGTTTGCAGCGAACTTTCAGAAAACCTCCACCTTCCCCAGCTCCACCTGTATAGATCTGCTACGGGTTATTCATGTACGCTATATTGTACAGCAGCAGCATGTCTTACTCAAAGCAGCGTGTTGTGTATGCAGGGCTTGACATTAACATTTTTGCTCACCAGCCAATGAGATTAGCGGTTTTCCAAAGTTACTAGCCAGTTAGCATTTTCACTGGCCACAATTTTGACATCGATACCATAGGGAAAAACTGCCATATAGATATTTTTTATGTTATCTCATAATTTGGCAGCAGATATATTAGGCTGCTGTCACTTTAAGAACTGACACACGCATCAATTATACTGTTAGTACTACGGCGCGCGCTTTGAGTGTGAGCACAAAATCTGCGGGAATGGGTAAAATTATGTAGCCTGGCTAACGTCAGACCTCGCCTCATTGAGACGTGGTCTGGGAACCACATGTTCATTTTCTCGTATTTGAGGCGTGGTTTACGAATGCCCAGAGCCGTTTATTTGGCGCTACGAATGTCTATCAAATGCGCCTGTACGTAGCTCATAGCCAATCGTTTCAATTATACCAGATGACGTATGCAGAGCGGCAGAAATTCGACGAGGAAGAAGACGAAATAAACTTGCATTCTACTTGGAACACTATCTAAGGCTGCATCGAAAGGTAACTTCGCGTCTGATGCCATGTTGGACCCATAGATATAAACAAACTGCTTCGGTGTGTCGCATAGACGTCGTCATCGTCTTGCTGCTCCCTCCCCGTTCTGTGATTGGTTCCCTTTTTGAGGGGAAAAACTGGTCCATGGAAAAACTGGTCCTAGCAGCGTGAATAAAATCGCGCTGCGCTCAAGGCAGCATGGGGAAACCCAGGCTAAAAATTATGCGCAATACACGCAAAACCACGCCTTGTTTAAGCTTAAGTTTAAGTTTAAGCCTTGTAACACCAACAATATTCATCCGGAGAAAATTAAATGAGTAAGGGGAGACATGTGCAGCTGGTACCTCATATCTATTCTGGAGGAAATTAGTATTGGAAGCGTTTCAGATATATTTCAATATCGATACTGTATGTAGCGAAAATCTTTTATTTTTGACAAAAATGTATATATTTTATATAAATTTCAACCCGACGCGGTGGCTAGTGGGAGTGCACATATGACGGGTTAGCGGGTGTTAATGTCAAGCCCTGCATGTATGTATTGGCAGTAGCAAGTCCCGTACTTGCTAACAGTATAACAGCAGCAGCGTAGCAGATCTATTCTGCCAAAACCAAACATATCAACATTGTCATATCCATTACCATGTCAAACACTCAGAGAGTTGTCATGACAGAATTGTTTTCCTCAATATTTAAGTCTCAAATTGGATCATCTAATCTTGACTGACTATGGTTTTGACTATGTGTTTAGGTGGCAAGGAAGTGACCAACAGAGAAGAACTGAAGCTTGTCCAGTGGTCTTCATGGACTTGTGTCCTCGGGCCAGAGGTGAATGGGATCTGGCCTAAATACTCAGATATCAATGACATCAACTCTGTAGATGCCAACTTCAGTAGTCAAGTTTTAGTTACAGCGGATGATTATGGATTAGTTAAATTGTTTCGGTACCCGTGTGTAAGAAAAGGTGGGTCCTCTTTTTCCAGTTTGTGTGATTTTTGGTTTCTGACTTTTATTAAATTGTTATGCTTAGTGTATGTGATTTTCATTTCTAGGTGCAAAGTTTAAAAAATATTTAGGACACTCAGCACACATAACCAATATCAGATGGTCACATGATTATCAGTGGGTGATTACTATTGGTGGAGCCGATCACTCAGTGTTCCAGTGGAAGTTTGTCCCTGAAAGGAAGTCAAAAGAAACTCTTCATATAGCTCCTCAAGGTATGAGACACAATTTCTTTTGGATACCTGGCTTTTTGACAAGCTTACCCTAGTGAAAAATAAATATATCAAAATGTATTTGAAATATTTACATATTTATGTACTCAATATAAATACCCTGCAATTGTACTTTTGGTATACTGCTAAATTGGAACAACTAATTTTATACTTAATGCACTTTAGTTACTCGGAAGTAGTGCTGAAGTCCAACTAAAGATATACTGAAGTAGGCCTACATTTGATTGTGCTATAATGGATCTATTGCAGGTATACTTTAGGTACACTTTAAATGTCTTGCATTTAAAGATTGCATTTATACAGTGATCATATACTTGCAAATTGTGATATTAAAACACATTTTAGGCTTAATATTAGTAAATGTGCATTGTGCAATAAAGAAGTACTCCAAATAAAGTTTAATTATAATATTTATTTCAGTAAGTCTCAAGTGATATGTCAGTAAATATGTTTATGGATTTGTACTATACTTAGTAGGAAGTAAATGTATCTTAAATACATTCTGGTATAGGTATTTTTCACTAGGGTAATTAGCATTATTAGAGATTACTCTTGAATTATGTCAGAATCTACTGAAGAAATAAATGAATATTGATGCGATGGCTGTGCTCCTGAAATATGTGCTAGATTATACAAGCAAAACACCATCACTAATGCAAATGGGTCTACTTTTTCTTGTCTTTTTTCGTTGCATGTTGCTGCTCAGTCTAGCATGCCGCTCGCTGTTCATTTTCCTAATGGTTTTCTCAGTGCTCACGTTGGCAATTCTGTTTATTAGCCATCAGCAGTTTTCTTAGTGATAAATCTATAAAGAGGAGGGGCAGCACTTAGGAATGCCTAATAAGTTACTCAGGGTTTCTTAGGAGATCATGATAAATAGAATCGTTGCTAATTTGTTAATTCATTTATTTGTTTTACTTGAGTGGAATGCATAATCATTGCAGGAGGTGTAATTTTGCCCTCTCCATCTTACAGAGACGTTAATAGACTCACATAGCGAGGAATCCGACTCGGATCAGTCAGACGTGCCTGAGATGGACTCTGAAATCGAACAGGAAACACAACATACTTACCGACGACAGGTTTGTGATGACAAGTAATTGTTTTAAACATACTGTATGCTTATCAAAACCTGACAGCAAATCCTTTCTCTCATGGATCCTGTTAAATTCCCTCCTCAGTTCTGTGTGTGGTTTATGATGAAAATGTGTTGTTCAGGTTTACAAAGAAGATCTACCTCAACTTAAAGAGCAGTGTAAGGAGAAGCATCGTGCCATGGCCATGAAGAAGAGGGAAAGAGCTCCAGCCAGTGGAATGCGGTTGCACTTTATTCATGGGTAAGTGCTTCAGCCAATGTGGTTTGTTATTTGAGGAGCTCTCAAAAGTACTGAACGGATGGAAAATCAATCAGTACTACTCAGAGTTTGTCCCCCAAACATAAACAGTATTAGTAGTATACTGTTTGTACACAAACCAGCTATCATGTTACAAACAGTCTGACCACTATGATCTGCTTATTCCTGCAAGGAATTACTTTTTGTTAGGCATTATTATAACACCAAGATACAATATTTGTATACAATATAAATATACTGTGTTATAATTGATATAATATAATATAATATAATATAATTTATTTATGTATTATTTTAAATATTGTTTTGTTTCTGTCATAATATTAATATTTCAGATAATATAAAAAATCAATATTAATAAAATATTAATATTAAATATTTTCAAGCATTTCTTTATATTTTGCATATTTACTCTTGATAATCTTTTTTTAGTTCTATTTTATTATAAAGTTAGACAAATTATAAAAAGTTAGAAAAATCATAGTTCTAAAGTTTTGACTTTTATGTACCACCAAAATTTGTAAAAATTACAGAAAGTAAAATTCATAGCAAATATTACACATATTTGTAAATAAATTTGGTTTTATTTCGCATAGAGTATTTTCTGCATTCAATTAAATTGGCTCCATTTAATTGGGAGCGATTTTTTCGAATAGGACACGTCTCCAGTGTAGAGACAGTGTAAGGAGGTCTCCATTTAGCTTTCATAAGTTAGTTATGCACCTGCAAATCTGCAACAAGGTTTAACCAGCTAAAAAACAAAAACAAATGTATGCCACAGCTCTGGGAAGTGCCTGTGTCAGTCCCAAAGTTGAGTCATAGCACCCTTAGGGACTAGCTGTAGACCAGTAGTTCACACAAAGTTAAGATGAGGTTCTTTGACATTACCAATACCTTTGCCTCTCTGACTCAGAGTGATGCTGATGGACAGCAGTCTTTTCTTTTCACACTTTATATGGCAGACTGATGGTAGTTAAAACTATCTTATGACATAAGCTCATGCTTTCCAACTACTTGGCGATGAGTTGGAGTGCAGGAAGACAGTGAAAGACAGTGAAAGTCTTGTGCTGTTCACCTGCTGCAGAACATTAGAGTAGAAGTTGTACTGGAAGCTGGATTGGGTTGGACTCACAACTCTCACAGTTGTCTATCAATTTTTGTCTTTATTGCGTGCTAATCCTTCTGAAGAACACACAGATGAGCTCAAAGGGCTGCAGTGTCAACCACAGCTGAACTGCAAATTTGTACCGTTTGTTTCAAGTGCATCCATAGGTCATCAGATGGATTAAGAGTTACGGATTAAAGTTTAAGAACATGGCAGTAATAGTTGTGATTGCTCAGTGAAGCTGTGCACGGGCTACAGTAGCAGACCTGAATCTGACTTTAGAGGATGAAGAGATGATGGATAGGAGAATATTCAGATCAGGTTATTCAATGGTTTACAGAAGCAAGGCAATTTAAGTCACTGGATAAAATTCAAAAAACAATTTGTCTCCATTTATTTGTCCATTTATTTATTGATAAGTCAAAACGGCACTAATACATTCACAGTGCTGTAAGCAGAGATGGAAAAATTGTGAAAAATGACAATGATCATAATCAATTAAAATGATGTAAGGACATTTTTGACATTTATTTAGGCCAGTGTTGCTTTTCTAAAGCTCAATAAAAGTCATGCTCAGCAATTCACAAAATGGATACAAATTTCCCTATTTTCAAATGTGTATTATACATTGTAAACAATTTGTCCGTGCATGTGATTACTTTTTAAATTTTTTACCTCATAATGTTTGATCAAAATAGTCATATCTAGATCTTCCAATAAAAATGACTTCTCTTTGGTGACGTAAGCCAGACTTCTCCGATCATTTATTCCGCTTGAACCCCTTCCCTGCTAGTGCACGTTCATTTGCCTTCATTTTTAAATGCAACGCCCTCATCTCAAAATCAATCGGCTACCAATACAGTAGATACACATCACAAAATGCAGGAAAATATTATTCATTACCTCTATCTCTTTTTTTAATCACAACTTAATTTTTTTTTTATCTGGGAGTCGCTTTGTAGATTTGTAGACATGCACATTTTAATATTTTAATGCAAAGTATAATAAAACTATTTCGGTTGTGAACTATGTGTTTTTGTAACAAGTCAATTGAGTGACTCATTCAGTCAAAAAAAAAAAAAGCATTTACTTGCTGACACATACCATATTAAAGTTACCAACAGAGTAAATTGTTTTGGTGAATGGATTAAAAAATTCAGATCAATGAGAATGATAAAAATTCCCAAATTTGGTTAGAAATAATTTAATTCAGATAGATCCGTACATCCATGTATTATATAAAGCAGGGGTGCCCAATCCTGCTCCTGGCGATCGACTGTCCTGCACAGTTCATCTCCAACCCTAATCAAACACACCTGCCTTTAATTTTCAATTGATCCTGACGTGCTCTGAAGACCTTAATTGGTTGCTTCAGGTGTGTTTGATTAGGGTTGGAGATGAACTGTGCAGGACAGTCGATCGCCAGGAGCAGGATTGGGCACCCCTGATATAAAGTGACTCATTCTTGTATAGAATGACCTATGTTTGTGAAAACATTTGCAGTGTTGGTGTGTGTCCTGGTAAACCCTATGTTTGGCAATATCTGAAATCCTTGTCCTTATGGGGACATTTTTTTGGTTCCCATGAGGAAAACAGCTTATAAATCATACTAAGTGATGTTTTATTGAAAATCTAGAAATGCAGAAAGTTTTCTGTGATGGTAGGTTTAGGGGATATAATATACAGTTTTTACACATAAAAATCATTATGTCCATAGAAAGTCCCCATAAAACATGTAAACGTGTGTGTGTGTGTGTGTGTGTGTGTGCGTGTGTGTGTTCCAGTTACAGAGGTTATGACTGCAGAAGTAACCTCTTCTACACTCAGACCGGTGAGATTGTGTATCATGTGGCGGCTGTGGGAGTGGTGTACAACAGACAACAGAACACACAGCGCTTTTACCTGGGCCATGATGATGAAATCCTCTGTCTGGCCATCCACCCTGTCAAAGACTATGTAGCCACAGGCCAGGTACAGTAAAACTGCACACATGTCTGTTTTTGTCAGCAACAGCATACAAAGCAGAGAGGTTTCTCTACTGAATACATCAAAATCGCTTCACTTCACCTTTTGGTCTGGGCACTTTAACATCTGTGTTTGTTTCTTACACAGGTGGGCCGTGATTCGTCCATTCATATATGGGAAACAGAGTTTTTGAAGCCGTTGTCTGTACTTAAAGGATTCCATCAGTTTGGGGTTTGTGCACTTGACTTCTCAGGTACGGAATGCTAATGAATACTTTACTAATCGTAACAAACTCAGTTGTTGTATCTCAATTATTAGAGGTGTTTGTGGCAACACTTTACAAAAAGGTTAAATTTGTTAACATTAGTTAACTACATTAGTTGAGATGAACTAACAATGGACAATACTTCTATAGCATTTATTAACCTTATTTAATTAATTTTTTTACATTTACTAATACATTTTTAAAACAAATGCTGTATCTGTTAGCACTTTGGACTAACATCAACAAACAATGTACAAGTGTATTTTTTTATTTACTAACATTAACAAATATTGATAAATGCTGTAGAAATAAAATATTGTAAATGTGATTTACAAATGACAGGCATCAGCTGCGCTGGTCAATGCACTGATCTCTTTGAAGTGCATCGTCAGATTCAGTTCAAATAATCTCTTTATTTAAGAACTTTTTTCATCCCTGAATGCACTATGTATTGACTTGAGTAAGAGGCTGAGATTTCGCTTAATATATATAATTGCGCTTAAATAAGACCAGATTCTTTTAACATACCTATACCTAAGCCTCATAGGAGGGACATGCAATTAGGCTATCCCTGCATCGGCACAAGCCACTAAAACCTAACCCTCACAGGGGACTAGGACCAGATTCTTTTGACATACCTAAACCTAACCCTCATAGGAGGGACATGCAATTGGGCTATCCCTGCATCGGCACAAGCACTAAAACCTAACCCTCACAGGGGATCAGGACTAAATTCTTTCAACATACCTAAACCCACCCGTCATAGGCGATGGGCTTAATTTATATAAGATTGGGCTGTCCCGGATCTTGAAACAACCATGGAAAAATGGTCTGATGTTAACGCAGGAAAATAAACCGATTGTAATTGTTGAAAACTAAGGGAACAATAAGATTGGATTTTTGAAGAAAAAGATACAATCAGCGGTATGGGTGGATCAGCCTCAACAAAAACATGCGCCGGCCAGTGCATTTCTGCGTCCTTCCTAATCCAAACTGGATAACCGGTGGAGGTTGTCTGGGGAAAGGATTTGTCTTTTCACAATCCTAACCTAGCGAGTGCCTTCGAACCTGGGGAGGCTGAGGAAAACCAAAGTATTCCACCAAACCAACTGTCGTGGTAGATTAGGAAGACACTGCCTCACTTGGTTCTGAACCGGGTGATCCGGGTGGGAATCGAGTGAGGGAGCGAGAACAAGAAACCAAGTCAGGCTCTTGGGGGAGGCCTGCTCGTTTTTCTCATAAGGTTCAATTTCAGCCCGAGCCAGTAAGCTGGCTGGTAGTTTTTTTGAGTCTTGGGGATTAGCATGAGAGGGGATAAGAAAGACAACTGTTTTTAGGTGTGTGGTGCTTGGCCAGGATTATTGGGACATGACTCCTCGGGGGTGTGGTTTGATTCGCTGGTCAAGGGTAAACCCAGTTGAAGGTTTCGTGCTCTCTGGCAGGTATGGGTGGCATGGGGTTGTAGGAGATTTGAGGATGGTCCAGTAGATGTTTTTTTTGTTTTGTTTGGTTGGTGGAAGATAAGGGGGGTTGAGAAAAAGAGAACGGTCTCTTGGGGGTACAATGCTTGGCCAGGATTACCGAACCATGACTCTTCTGAGTATGGTGAGGTTTACTGGTCAGGAGTAAAATCCAGTTGAAGATTTTGTACTCCTGGGCAGGGATTAGGAGTAGGGAAAGTGAGTGATAGAGGTAGGTGGGCCTGTAAGAATGGGTCCAGGAGAGATAAGGAAGATAAGGAGAAGAGTCTCTTGGGAGTATGATGCTTGGCCAGGATTACTGAACCATGACTCTTCGGAGGGTGGTGAGGTTCGCTGGTCAGGAGTAAATCCAGTCTAAGATTTCGTATTCTTTGGGAGAGATAAGGGGTGGTAGGATTTAAGAGGGTTTAGGGGAGATTGAAGTAGGATGCTGTATCTGATTGGGTAAAGGAAAGAATAAAATTAAAAAAGGAGAGATGGTGGTTATGATGATGATTATTAATATGATGATAATAATAATAATAATAATTATTATTATTAATAATACATTTTTTTGGGTCCTTTTATAGGTTGAAATGGATAGGGACGATTGTTTCAAGCTCATGGTCTGACAAATACACAAATATATTAAAATCACTCACCACATAAACAACTTATGAGAGACGGAGGAGGAACCAGGGCCGAGGTCCCTGCAGAAGGTAGCCAGGTGGCTGGGGGTGGTGGTAGTGTCAGCAGCCCTGGCACCCACAACATGCTGGAAGAGTTACGGGAGTGCTAGGAGGTGGCTTTGTGAAAGCCTATACATCCTGAGGAAGCATTATACCTCAACCCAGGAGGAAGTTTTGTCCCAACTGAAGGGAATGGGTCTAGAGGAAGGAGAGAGGAGAACACTGGAATGTAGAGGAAAAGAATGATGGAGCAGGATAAGGAAGAGTCACAGGGGGAGGAAAAGAAGAAAAAAAAGGAATCAATGGAATGGAACATGTTCCAAAGGCAGGACCATGGAGGGGGTAAAATTAAGAATTGGTCTTTACAACCAAAGAGACCAGTATTGATTTTGGGAAACTTGAATATGGCCAGATTACCCACCGTGTGGGACTAAAGGGTTCAGGTGATGTGCTACCCGGGTGCGCACTGGCCCCATATCTGCGAAAAAGCAAATCATGATCCTGAATCAGATTAATTCACACATTATCAGCACTGGGAAGACAATAGACATCCTCCCCAGCCAAAAATTTCGAACGGAAATGGACATGACCCATTGGACTCGGAGTACAGGCTGGGCAATGTGGAAGCACTGGTCAGTCCATTTAAACTCATAGGGGAGAGGCACCCAGTGAACCAGAGTATGGGGACCGTGGTGAACCTCTCCCAAACAAGAGTAATAAATAAAATGGAGATGTCAGTCTTATAGAGGGGATTGTCCTTCGTCCCTAGAGGCACAGGGATGGGTGGGAATAGTTGGAATAGGTTGGAGGCAGAGGCAGGTCTTACAGAGTACCATAGTCTGTTAAAATTAGCCGTTTTTTTTTTGGAGAAGAGGGAGGGACCATCCACGATAAGATCGGGGTGGGAACCCAGTGGGAGTCAGGTGCTGGAAGTAGTTCTGGAGATTATAGAAGGGGATCAGAAAATTATGAACGGGATGAAGGAAGTCCCGGAAACTTGGAACCTTTCCAAGGGGGAATGGGGGGCCCTGAAAGGACTTAGGGAGGACAGCACCTTGGTGATTAAGCCGGCAGATAAGGGTAGCATTGTGGTCGTCATGGATAGGGGGCAGTATGTGAGGGAGGCCCTGAGGCAACTAGAAGACCGGGAGTTTTACAAGGAATTAGAGAAGCCAATTTTTTTGGAGTCAGGGAAATTGATTAAGTGGGAGATACAAATATTACAGAAGAAAGGGACCTTAACCAAAAGGCAAGTCCAATATATCATAGGACAAGATACGCCTAGGGAGAGGAGATTTTATTTGCTACCCAAAGTGCATAAGGAGAGGACCATCTGACCTTTCCCAGATGTCCCTCCTGGGAGGCCGATAGTATCGGATTGTGGGAGTGAGAGTTACGGGATGGCTGAGCTTATTACAACTTACCTGAATCCACTCTCCACCAGGTTACATTAGGGATACCTATCAGTTCTTGAAGAAAGTCCAGGGGCTGAAGATTAGCCCCCACGCCAGGCTCTTCACCATGGATGTGGAGAGTCTTTACATGAACATTGAGTCGGAAAGGAGGGTGGAGGCAGTTAGGAGGTGCTCCAGTAACCTCCAGGTTAAAGGGATGGCGATGGGTAAGAGGTTTGCACCGGCTTATGCGAATATCTATATGGTGGAATGGGAGGAGTCGGTCAGATATTTAGATGACGTTTGGGGAGTCTGGGAAGGCACAGAGGGGGACTGGCTGGAGTGTGTAGTGTACATACCTTGAATAAACATCAACCATCCATCCAGGTAAAATACGAATTGAAGCCAGATAGGATTGATTTTCTTGACACAACCGTATACAAGGGACCTGGGGTTTTGGACACCAGTAGACTGGATGTAAAAGTTTTCTTTAAACCCACGGATACCCACGCCTTGCTCCATCGGGGCAGCCATCACGATACTCACGTATTCAAAGGGATTGTTAAGGCTCAGCTTCTGAGGTTCAGAAGGATTTGCAACAGAGAAAGTAATTGGGTTGCATCTGTTAAAACCCTGATGGAGACCCTGAGGAGGAGGGGATATTTCAGACAGTTCCTAAGAATGGCGGCGAAAGAGGAGAGAAGAATGGGGGAAGGGAGAACCCAAGCCCTCCATAAAAAAGTGCTTCCACTGATTGTTAAATTCTCGGGCATGGCCAAAGGATTAGCCGTGGGAGTAAAGAGAAACTTTTTAAAGGTTCTCCCAGGACAAGGAACTGGGGATGCAATATAGGATGGTGGCGGCCTATAAAATGAAGGAATTTGCTGGATATGCTTTTGCACAGCAAACTGGGTCCAGCAAACAATGCAGCTCCAGCCAAAACTCATGAGACCTTGGTGAGAGGAGGACAGAGGGGAATGCATAGGATCACTCAGGTCATCCTTCTCAACCGTAGTAATTGTGTCTACTTGATCCGATGCTCCTGATGTGGAATGCGATATGTGGGGGAAACAGGGAACTCTATTCTCACCAGAATTTGGGGACATAGGTCTACGGTGAAGAAAGGGACAGGTCGGAAGGGGTACCTTGTACCTCATTTTCAGAGACATGGGGTCCAAAACCTCAAGATATGTGGGCTTGAGCACAATCCAGAATGGGACAAGAAAGAAAGGCGGAAGAGGGAGAGATACTGAATTAGGAAACTGGACACAGGGTTTCCAAAGGGGCTCAATATAAGAAACTGGTGAAGGTTAATAAACGATTGGAAGAAATAATATGGAGTTGTGTCTTTTGTTTAAAGGGGAGTATTCCCCAAAACTCAAAAGTGGTATGGTGGATTGAACTAGGGGGTAGCAAGAGAACAGGGACATTGGGGTATGAAACCGATAAATAATAAATAAAAATGTTTTGGGGATAGCTATAGAAGGAATATAATAAGGGGTTAGATTGGAGGGAAGGGGCTGCGACCCAAAAGTGTAGAAAGTCCTTGTAGTAGTAGTAAAAAAATAAAAGTAACATAATAAAAAAATAAAAGAATTAAAAGAATAATAAAAAAATAATAAATAGAGATGGTTTCCATGAGAGGAATATATTACCTTGGAGGATGGCCTGAAAAGACAGATGGATTGGGTAAGTGGGCAGCATGAGTGGATGGGGGTGGATATGGGGGTGATTAGTCATTAGTTATGAGACAGGAGTAGTGGTTAGAGAGGGTGAGGGAGAAACAGGGAGACTTGAGTTCGAAACCAGCACCAAAAAAATATAATATCATGTGATGTAATAAAATATCCAAAAATCACTTGCACAGTGTGATATATTTCCTGCAGTTGAATACTTACAATATCCCAAAAGGTCCCAAAGATTTTTAATTTCAGAGAAATTCCAATTTTAAATAATGGCTCATCCATGTTCACTTGTCGCCTGTCAGGGACGTAATATCTGCGTTATCCCTGGTTTCCGCTCGTACTGCCATAGTAACCATAGCGACAGACGTGGACAACTGCGCTACGTCTAGCGGCACGCTGTTTTTGTTTCGTTCAAACATTAAGCAGACTTTTGGACAAAAAGTGAACTAAAACGAGGATCAATATCAGCGTGGCGTTTTCAAAATAACGAGAGCTCCACGTCCATGACAGACTTCGACTTGACAGAGACGTCTTGCATGTACTTTATTAGACAGGTGAGCAAATGTACATAAAACTAATCAATGTTATATAGCTCAACATGATGAAATGAAATATGATCTGTATGTTATTCTAATGTTGATCTAGCTTACTGCTAGTCTCATACAGACAACAAACTAACACATTGAATAACATTATATTCAACACATTCAAATGCAGTTTAGTGTGATAGTGTAGACCAAGTGAAACAGCACTGCGTTGCCTCACAAGTTTCATTCATCTAATAAACTGACCTGTGTGAGTATTAATTCAGCACTTGCGGGTAGTTCGGTAGAATGTCCTTATTCCTTTATATAAAAAGGAATAAAAAAGGGGGTAAAAAGATGGAGGTTAGTTAGGGCATAAGTTTTTTACGGTAACGTTTACGAGACTAAATAGGGTGGCTAGAACGGTTTTGGTCTTATTAGTTTAATTTTGTCAGCCATCTTGGATCATGAGATCAATAGAAGACTTTGGCTAGGGAAAGACACACGCCAAGGATTGATCCCCTTTGGCGGGCCGCCTCAGAGGAGGGTGTCTGGTGTTTAAAGAGCCAAAACACCCAATGATCCTGAGATACACCACTGAAGATGTGTTCTTTGGATGAATAGGGTTAGACAGATTGTTTTATAAACACGTTGGTGTTGTTCTGGTTTTTAATCCTTTTCCTAACCCATTGTCATAGGGGATTGGGCTCTGGTTGATATGCTATTATACCATTAGGCTTAAACATACCTTAACCTAACCCTCACAAGGGAGAGAAGTAATTAGGATGCAATTGGGCTATCCCTGCATCTGAACAAGCACTAAAACCTAACCCTCACAGGGGACTAGGACCAGATTCTTTTAACATACCTAAACCTAACCCTCACAGGAGGGAGACGTAATTAGGATGCAATTGGGCTACCCCTGCATCTGCACAAGCACTAAAACCTAACCCTCACAGGGGATTAGGACTAAATTCTTTCAACATACCTAAACCCACCCGTCATAGGCGATGGGCTTAATTTATATAAGATTGGGCTGTCCTGGGTCTTGAAACAATCAGCGGTACGGGTGGATCAGCCTCAACAAAACCTGCACCGGCCAGTGCATTTCTGCGTCCCTCCTAATCCAAACTGGATAACCGGTGGAGGTTGTCTGGGGGAAGGCGTTGTCTTTTCACAATCCTAACCTTACACCTAACCCATTTTTCAATACCAGGTATTTGAAATATTGTTTATTGAACAATAATATTTAATTACCAATAATAGTCATTATACAAGTGTATGGAATTTTTACAATAGGAAATAGACAATCAAACAGTTGAGTCATAAATAGGCTACAAAGGAAGCACTCTGTAAAAGCTTTAAAGTTAAGTAAAATATAATTGTTATAAAACAACTTTGTCCTAGGTAAAAACAATGTATTTACATTTATGCATTTCACTGATGTTTTTATATCAAACGTGAATTGATTGCATTGCATTTAAGGTATAAATATTTCTATCAGTTCTTGCATTCCCTGGGAATTGAACCCATGGCCTTGGCGGGCGATGCAAGCACCATGCTCTACTGTATTCTTGCACATACAGACTTTTGACTATGACACATAATCTTGTCCATTTGGAAGCTCATTCTAGCCTAGAACCGTCAATTTATGCAGGAAATTGCATGTGATTGACATGTAATACTACTGATCACATTTATTTATTTTTATGTCAAACTAGTGGTATTTCTGAAATTGCTGAAACACTCTCTGTGAACAAATCTACAATTTATATTAAACTATACATATTTCTTGATTAAAATCAGTGAGTCAGGTGTATAGAAGAGCTTCTATTGACAAAGTAAAAATAGCAAAGCCTCCAAGTATGTCAATGTCACAGGCCTAAACATAAATGATTATTCTTATTAGATCCCATCAAACTGATATTTCCACTGGAGCAATGTCTTTGTTAGCTGTCACATCGTATTACTTGAGATGTCTTGTTTCATTGTTAGCAGGGTGGAGATGGTATAAAGTCATAATGACATTACTTGATTTAGTAGCTGTTATTTTGCCTGATGTTGAGTGATATCAGAGCGGTATGATGTCTGTCTCTGCAGCGGATGGGAAGAGGCTGGCTTCAGTGGGTCTGGATGACAATCATACCATCGTCCTTTGGGAATGGAGGAAAGGAGAGAAGCTCTCCACCATCCGGTGAGTGAATTAGGCATGCAAGTTTTCTGGCTTGTAGTGCATGTTTGCTAGCTTGGGGCAAGTTATAGTGTACTCCTAAAAGCTGACAAATACACTTAAAAGCTGAGAAATTCACTGTATTTATCTTACAGAAAAATGGACAAAAGTATTGATGAATTATCTTGTATACAGGGGCGTATAGAAAATTTTGTCCAATAAAATGGTGTCTAAAATTATGTCCATCCCCCAATACTACATGTTTACCTACTTTCAGGCTATGTTGTTAACTAAACCCCTTGAATGTTTAAAAACGTAGACAGTAATTTGATATCTTCCATTTCCAACATCCTCTTTCAATAGGAACACATGAAAAGTAAATTGCACTCATCAAACTATTTCTTGGGGATTAAAGAGAAATGTTGTGTTTCCTTCACCAAGCAGCCACATTCTTTGAAATACATTTTTCCCAGATAAACTTTATTATTTTGTCATGCAAAATGTATATTTACATCCTCTAAAATATATTGGTATCAGTCCATTTCTGCAGAGTAGCATCTCAGCACTTCTTCATGACATTATCCTGTTTATCATGCAGTCTTTATCTCAGCATGATCATTACCTCAGGAGAAATCGCCTTTTCTCTCCCTGAGGAGTGATTTTCATGATACGACTGGTTTGTTTCATCCTTCTGTCAGAATGTCGTGTTAGTTGTTAATTAAAGTTGTGTGAAGTCTGATAAGGATGTTTTTTCAAATTAAATATTTCTTAAATTATAGTATGACGATGATATTATCTCATGATTTCTTATCAGTCTCTGTAAATTAGTATTGTTAAAGCGCCCTTTATTATGCTTTTTTTTGGGGGGGGGGGGGTTACCTTTCATGTAGTGTGTTATGTAGCTGTTTGTGAATGTAAAAGATCTGCAAATTTTAAAAGATCAAAGTGCGTGATACATTTCGTCATTGTCTCACTAAAGAAAGAACTGGTTCTGAACTGCCTAAACTGAGTTGTCAGTAATTCCAATATTTCTTCCTGCACAAACCTATGTAGGTTTGTATCAAATTTGCATAATGTCAGATTATGAACCTCATTGGCTGCCGGCCATCGACGTCTACTTTGATCTGCCCTCAAACACTGTATTTGCTGCTGAGGCCTAGAAGACATTACGTGTGTTCGACTTGAACCTTGATGTAATCATTATCAAGTAATCATTATTATAATTGCTCAAACATGGGTTTGAGATTTGAGATTTCCCTCTAAATATTAAACAGGAAATCCCTGGCAAGTAGTCACAACGTCCTAGCACTGTGGTGGCAACGACTTAATACTTCTCAAGAAAATCTAGTATAGATGCACCTATGCTACCGTTACAAGCAACTACAGCTCTTTACCATGGTAAAACAGTGTAATGTACATCCTCTCAGGGATTATTATACCTCCTCTTACAGTCTGAAGCGTTTGTATACCCCTGTCTGTATGCTCTTGAGTTCAGCGACTCTTCCCCGGGGCTTTCTCTGGTCGAGAGGATGCTTGTGCGGGTGGAAGTAAATAGGGCCTGACAGTGCAGTCACTGCTCAGTGCTCTGCCCGCTCCACATCGGGCCCTAATGCTAAACCACAGACAGCCACTGTCCCCTGGCACTCAGACAGGTCAATTACAGCCCTACAGTGCCCGCTGTGAACCTTTAAACCCATCAAAATCAGTAAGGGCTGTTCGATTCATCCTTTTTAGGTTTCAGCATAACAAATTAAATGTCTCTCTTTTTGATTTAAAGGGGAAGTAAGGACAAAATATTTGTCATTAAAATCAACCCGTACGTGCCAGACAAACTGATCACCGCTGGAGTGAAACACATGAAGTTTTGGCATAAAGCAGGTAAGACTATAAACTTTTTGTGAAATATGTGAATCACTGTACACTGTAGATCTGAGGTCATCTCACAAACCATTGATGTTCTCAGGTGGCGGACTGATTGGGAAGAAGGGCAGCATGGGAAAAACCGAGACCATGATGTGCGCGGTGTATGGCTGGTCTGAAGAAATGGTGTTCTCGGGAACCTGCGCTGGAGACATCTGCATCTGGAGAGATATGTTCTTGGTGAAAACCGTCAAAGCTCATGATGGGCCTGTTTTCAGCATGCATGCCCTGGAGAAGGTATCAGATTTTGCTTCAAACAGTAAACAGGAGTCATTTTCTCTTTAAATGCGCTTAGAAATAAAATGCGAATATATTGTTTCTAAGGGTTTCGTGACTGGTGGAAAAGATGGAATAGTGGCTTTGTGGGACGACACGTTTGAAAGATGCCTCAAGACATATGCCATAAAACGATCGGTGCTGGCCCCAGGATCCAAAGGTGAGGACGTCACTTGCATTTCTTGAGTGACAATTTAATTTTACAAATTACACTTAGGCTACTTAAGGAACAGAATACCGTGAGTCAGGTCTGCATTCCCGCGGCTGTCCCGGGACCCGACCAGATATTTTGCGCCGTGGGATTAAATTTCCGACTAAAACACGGTAGCGGTCGGTAACTCTGGTGTAATTTGAACGGGAGCGGTCGGTCATTCAATATCACGTTCCCGGCGTCCTTTCAGAACAGCATATCTTCGCTTTACTTAATCTTAATCTTATCGACCACCCGGTATAGGCTACAGCCTGCCCTGCACTCAGGACCGTTATGCACCCGTAAATATACGGCCCTCAAAAAGGATGGCAGAGCAAAGTGTGGATGCGCTGTCCTTGAAGGACGTTCAACTTGGACTGGAAAATGGTCAGTTTACTGCTAAGAAACCCACGTCAGGCAAGTCTGATGTATGGGAGTCTTTTTCATGTATCATAGACGCAGATGCCCTTTGCGCAATGTGATAAGTGCCTAAAAGTGTTAAATTTTGTATCTTGACAAGGCGAATAAAATAATAAATACAATTTTTGTGCAGACTACATTTTTATTTTCTCTGTGGAAATGTAAATGTGAAATTCTGGAAACGAGATCTAAATTTAGCGGGATGGTCAGGTCGGGAAGAAAATTATTCTAAGCAGACAGCGGGTGAACAAAGAGTGTATATATCGGGAACGGGTGGGTGCGGATATAACCCCAGCGGGAGCGGGACTTAAAAAACTCTACCGTGAGATAATCGGACTTAAAAGGACAGTTCACCCAAAAATGAAGATTCTGTCATAATTTTCTCACCCTCAAGTTGTTCCAAACCTGTATGAATTTCTTTCATCTGCTGAACACAAAAGAAAATATTTTGTAGAATGTCGGTAACCAGACAGTTGATGGACCCCATTGACTTCCATAGTATTTTTTTTTCCTACCACGGAAGTCAATGTGGCATATAAACTGATTGGTTACCCATATTCCTCAAAATATCTTCTTTTGTGTTCAGCAAATAGGGCTTTTTAGAGAGTGTATCTATAATAAAGTTTATTTTTCTTGCATAAATCAGGTTTATGCTTAAAACAAGAAAAGATAACTTTGCCAAAGGGGTTGCAAATGTAAAGTTTGAATGACTGACTAAACAAATAAATAAAAATATATATAATGTCGTTAAATGTAGTTAAGATGTAAACAACCCCCTAATGTGAAGCATTTATAAATAAAATAAATAATATTTATTAAGTTGTTTATAATAATAATAATAATAATATTTTTATTAGTATTGTTGTTATTATTATTACTATTATAAACAACTTAAAATGGTTTATTTTACTTATAAATAATATTTATTTATTTATTTTACACTGTTTTGCCTTTAAAAATGTTTAGATGTCCGTACTGGACAACAAAACAAAAATACTAAAATACTTGCAGTGTATAGCTTTAACGGTGTGAATAACTTGGCTGTTAAAGCTAATCAGGTCAAATACCTCCGTGCATCCTCTAAGAACACTCAGTGTGTTTAATAAATAGAAAGCCAAGGTCACGGATGCATGTTTATTTATAGCATGTCACTTTCTGCAGGTTTGCTTTTAGAGGACAACCCCTCCATTCGTGCCATATCTTTGGGTCATGGGCATATTCTTGTAGGAACAAAGAACGGAGAGATTCTGGAGGTGGACAAAAACGGGCCCATCACTCTTCTGGTTCAGGTAAGGCACAAATTCAGCTGTCAGATTAGCTTGACAAGCCACGAAACATGACCATTCTGAAAATAAATAAATAAATAACACAGTAAGAAATGAGGGTTGAATGAAGGATTTCTGTTCGGTTGGCCTTGTTGATTCATTAAACTGAGCTTTACAAGTCTTACCCTCGAGCGGCCTGTCATGTTACATAAACTCACATGCATCCCTGGATGTGAACCTACTCAAATACAGAAATTAGTTTACCTTCATCCTCTCCTCGGGTCATTTTGATACGAAATTCATTTTCTTTTAATTTTTTCTTTTATTTAAATTGAGCATTCATCAGATTGGTACAAGACCTTGTCAGTTTTGTCACACTTGAAATACATGCACAGTCGCACACACACACAAATTGAGTTGTTCTAGTTTTTATAAATATTACTCAGAATGTATTTGTGCTTGTTTTATTGTTGGCTAGGGGGAAATAGTGCATATTATTACTTAGAAAAGTAATAGCCCACCTCTCTTCAACAACCCGCTTGATTTGAGACATCATTCATGGCCGTCTCAAAAATGGTGAAGGATGAATTAGATACTGAAGTTTAACACTCACCCCTGTGAAAATGAAGTATATCATACTTATTATGGAAATAATATACTTGTTTAAAAGAATAAACTATGATCTGAATGGATGTTAATTTCAATTAAATGAAAATGTATTATAGCTATATTTAAATGCAATTAACTGAACTTTAGAGTGCTTTAGAATCCTACTTAAGTAGAACTTAAATACATCTGAAGTATGGCTGTACTGCCAAATGTACTGACACGCATTTATGGTAAATTAAGTAAAAATATATATAAACATATAAATATATTTAATGAAATTTCTTTTGAAACTTTTACATACCTAAATGCATATTTGTAATGATGTTTCACAATTTAGTACCTTTAAAAATCTTGTTACCATTTTTGTTTTCTCACAGCAGCACCTGTAAATGAGCCTGAGAATGAATGAGTCAGTCAAGTGTCTGTCTCTGCACCTGCCCTCACCACTCAACCACTTTGTAATGTTTTGCTCCAGTTTCATTTCAGGGACAAATGAAATGTTCCCGGGGCTGTTGTTGTAATAAATGGTAAACAGCAGTGACTGCAGACCAGGCAAAAAGAGTAGATTTCCAATATTTCTGTACTCAGACAGCCGTGGTTTAGTTTTCAGCATGGCAAGGAACAGCTGGTTTTTGGACACTGATTAAATGTGTATTTGTTTGTCTCGTGTGACTTGTGTTTTAGAGTCGGGTGCAATCATTAGTTAAAGGTTGGTGCTTGTTATTGAAGTCATTGTTTACCTACTAAATGTTACATATCAGTCGGTACATACCCTTCATTGCATTATGTCAGCTTTTTAATTCGTCAAGCGATAGGGTGTAGAAAAAAAATGCTTGTTGCATTTAGCAAGTATATATGCCTTATTCAGAGCTTTTTCTAGGTCCTTACTCACTGCTAGAAAACATTGAGCTTAATTGAATTCTTATTTATTGCTCACTGAAATGCTTTTTGGCAAAACCTTTTATGAATCCCATGGGTGCATCACGTCCAGTTTATGGCAGAATACACTATGGGGAAATTGTGCACACTGACAGCTAGTGGTGGAACGGATCACAAAATTCACGGTTCAGATCATTTACGTTTTTTGAGCCACGGATCGGATCCTTTTTCGGATCAGCAAAAAAAACTTGACGTTCTTCAATAGCTACTACATCAAAAACTAGCCTAACTGATAAAGTTCACACATTATCTAAAACAAGTTAACAGTCAGTAATAAAATAAGAACAAATACACAAATTACAAGCAGAGATAATACTAAATAAAGTTACAAAGTCTAACAGTAGTATTCAGGTACAGAAATGAATAATTAAGCATAAATGTAAAATAACACAATTTTTTCACTGTATAACTGTTCACTTATGACATAAACGAGAGAATACTTCCCGAGACGGGCATTTAGACATAATTTTGAGTTTATGTGTCTCTCTCTCTGCGCGCTTCTTGTGTGTTAGTCACGATTTTCCCCTTTTCTTCTGCGTCTAAAATTGTTTGAATGTGTAAATTGGCAAGTCGAAACACATCCAAATTATAAACTTTCACTCTATGATGGTTAAATTTAGCAGTTAATCCTCAAATCATATGCGTGGCGAACCGTGTTGCCTGATCCGTTCCTCCCCCACTGACAGCATTATTTATTTGAATGTACATTTTTTGTTTTGCATCCAATAGACACACACACACAAAAATAAATAAAAAATAAATTAAATAAAATGTAAAGGTATAGCTCATTGGATATGGGAGATAATGGCCATGTTCAGACTGCCAGCAAAAATCTGAGTTTTTGCATATCCAGATTTTATCCAAATGGAGTTTTGAAAGTCTAGACAGCAAAAAAACAAAAAAGAACAAACACATGACATTGAATTTTTTCGAATCTTATTCAAACCACATATAGAGGTGGTGTGAAATGCGATTCCAGTCACATTTTTACAGATGCGTCTCAGTCTGGAAATACTTAAATTGGATTTCAAAACTGCCTTTTAACGCGACACACAACAATAATGTCAAAACTGTTGATGGAAATGCCGGAATTATTCATACAATGTTCAGATGGTCTGTCCAAAGATTTGAGCGTTTTCCCCCAACTCGACAGGTCACTTATTTGGAGACAATGGAGAGTGAGAAGATGCACCTCCATTTTTCCTGAATCCATTTTGAAAGCTTTGTAACATACGTGGGAACTCCTACAGTACGCCATTACCAAAGCAACCCACGCAGATAGATTGGTTGTCTGGACACACAAATCTTATTTGATCACTTGCAATTAAAAGTACAGACAGTCTGCTTGAAAAGATCTGATTTGCCTGCAGTCTGAGTGAACATCGCCTGCCATACTGGGACTGTACAGCATCACTCCATCACTGTGTTCCAGACTCCTGAATCAGCTCTTTAACACTGTATCTGGATATATGCCCAGTTATAATGATCTTCTCCATCATTTGATGAATTTCTACTGACATGCTCACATGAAAAATGTAGATGAACATCTCTTTTAAAGAGAATTTCTCTGGCAGTAAAAGTGCGATGGAATTTGCTGTCTTTTATAGTGTATAATGAGTAAAATTTTCATAGAATGGACGGAGGTGTGTTTGTGCTGAAAAGTACACTGTAAAAATTTAATCATGGGTCTTGTAATTTTCATTTCAAATTAGGTGATTATTAAAAATAATTGTGTATATTTTACTAAAAAATTGTGGTTCAGTGTTGTATAGAAAATATTTCATAACATCTCTAATAAATACATTTTCCATTTTTTTTTTTTTAAGGAAACATACACCGTTTTCTGGCTTGAATTAAGGAACCGATTAAGCTGATAAAATGAAGGAAAAAAAAGGCTACCTATTGTTGTACCTATTGTACCTACTACCCATTGTTAGTTCCCAGCATGCTTTGCACATGGCTGGAATTGGAGAGCAAATATTGAAATGAAGTGTTATTTTGTATGTTTTTGAGTAAAGGTAAACATCTGTTAATGTTTAATGTTCAGTTATGTTTGACGTGTGAAAGAGTTTCTATTATGTTGAAGTTTTGATCGTTACCATTGTGCAGAAGAGTGAGGCTTATGGTTAGTCTGTGGATAACTGCATGAATTAATACTCTGAAGCATGTTGCTTTGTTCATTGAGCAATATCTTAGCACTGAAACAAACTAGCATTATAGCAGAGCAGCATACCGTATTTTAATTTTACAATATAACTCAGTCAAATATAAATTGGTTATTTCCATTCACTCTAATTCACACACTTTTGAGTGTCAACTTAAAATAAAAAAGCATATTTCACTAAAAATATTAATAGTAAATGACAGTTATGTTGGTTTGTTAGTGTATAATAAATTGTGTGTGTGTGTGTGTGTGTGTGTGTGGTGGGCTGTATTTAGGGTCACATGGAGGGCGAGGTCTGGGGTCTTGCCACTCACCCTCATCTGCCCCTGTGTGCCACTGTCAGTGATGATAAGACCCTGCGCATATGGGACCTTTCCCCCAGCCACTGCATGCTCGCCGTACGCAAACTCAAGAAAGGTAAGCAGATGCTTACTCGTTACACTACATTACAAACTTCCACTGTTTCATGTGTTCAGAGGACTTCATTTTAATGTGTCCTTGTTGCAGTGTGATAAAGCATGAGTAATATGAGTTAACAATATTAATAGCATTTATACTACGAGGTTGACAAACGTTCTAAGGTGAGTAATATGAGCTAATATTAATTACCGCTTGTACTTACTATAGATTTAGAGTTAGGTTTAGTATTAGTTCTGCATAATTTACTGAAATAACATACTTAAGTGTGAACTGAATGTATTTTTTTTTTCAGAAACTTAATGCATGTTTTTTGCATTTTACTAATTTATTATGATATTATGATTTAAATGTATTACAGTTAGCAGAGCTTTATAGTGCTTTTTGACTCACTTATGTAGGACAAGTACATGTTATGTAATATGCAATTTTAGACTTGCATGTTGGACTTAGTTTAGCTCTATATTTAATTTCATAATTACTTCTATTATCTTTGAAATATGGTTAAAGTGTTCTGCTGAATGTACTGGCAAGAATTTATGTTAACTAAAATATAAATGTCAATTCTATTGAAATTTGTGTGTCATATATTTAAATATATTAGTAATTACATTACATTTGTAATGATGAAGTTGCAGTTTAGTACATTCAAATAATATTAACTTTAAGTGTAATATCAAATAACACAGTTAAAGTTATAATCAAGCATGTTACATGTTCTTCATGTCACATTAAGTGCACTTCTTGCACATTACAAATTACAAATTTTTGTGTCATGAAAGGGTACTTTTTAAAGCACACTTGCATTTTATTTGATTAATATAATATTATTTGCAAGTATAGTTTATAATAAATGTACTTTTAAGATTTGAAGTACACTACAATTAAAGGCATTTATTTTTTTACAAGCGTTGGAATGAATTGTGCGTCAGTCGCTGCTTTTACATCAATTCATAGCCGTAAACAACCAATTTCAAGACAATTACTGTCAGACTTCAAATTAGATTTTCAAATGGATCGCCAGCTTAATTGTACAAGATTTTTCTTGAAAGGATAGTTCACCCAAAAATGAAACTGTCATAATTTACTCTCCTTCAATGTCATTTCAAACCTGTATGACTTTATTTCTTCTGTGGAACATAAAATAATATATTTTGAGAAATGTCTCAGTGGGTTACACATACACATACAATAGAAGTCAATGGTAACCAAAACTGCTTACCAACAACATTTTTCAAAATATTCCGCAGAAGAAAGAAAGTCAATACAAAGTCATATAGTCTTAACCTTTCCCTTTAAAACCAACTAGTCGACTATCATTTAGACATTCCCCAGAATTGTCTTTTTTGAAAATATATAGCTTTGTACATCCGTGATATAATGTCTAAAAACCCTTACAGCAAAATAAACCATGCCAAGGGTAACTACTATGATGTAACAAGGAGAAATTACAACATGACCAACTATAGAAAAGCTTGTTGTTCAATGACATACATTCAAAGCACAAATGCATTACAGTCTACAAACAGTAACAGTAAATCAGCCCCTCTGTCTGATTATAAATAGCCTGTTATCTATCTACTTGTCTTGTAATTTGTATTCCAAGCTTGGCCTACACTTGTTTGACCTCGTTATGGTTCAGAAACTCAGTTTGCATTGAAAAATGTAACTTAAGTAAAGAACACTCGGCTTGCAAATTAGCCCAAGATCATATTAGCCCAGAATCTCTAAAGGGAATGGTTACAAAAAGGAACCATTGGTGCTCATCCATGGAATACTATATAGACCAGCGATTTAATCAAATGAAGCTTGATAGGCCAACTCCTTAAGGTGAGCTATCAACTCTTCATCAACCCTAATTAAATTATATTATGATGGTTATCCTTAGAGTACACTGGGTCTTTGCATATTTACTTTTAATTAAGAATGATAACTTACTTCACAATGATTAGAGGATTGTTTAATAGGTTCAAGAGATTATCCTAAAAAATGTAGTTTTTTTCAGAATTATCCACCAATAATATAAATGCAATATCGACAGATATTACTTTTATGCTGCGTTTTTGTCATTTTGGCGTAGACAAACACTTATAACCTAATGCTTTCATTGTACGGAAGAGATTGACGTGAACTTTTAGCTACATTTTTTTCTTTTGAATTTCACGGAAGAATTAAATTCATACGGCTTTGAAACAACACAAGTGAATAAATGGTGATGGGTGATAGTTGAACTAACCTTTTAACTTACTTCATGGGCATTTTTCGACATTGATTCATAAAGAGAACCAGTCTTTTCAGCTGTCATGATAGATTTTTTATGACAAAAGTTCTTGACGTGACATGGCATTTGACGGTTATAACTTCTTGCAGGCGGGCGATGTTGCTGCTTCTCTCCAGATGGGAAAGCTCTGGCTGTGGGCCTCAATGATGGATGCTTCCTCATCGTCAACGCAGACACTCTAGAAGACCTGGTGTCATTTCATCACCGCAAAGACATCATATCAGAAATACGCTTCTCTCCTGGTTAGTTAACACACTCATTTCAGTACACAAGATTGGGTAACACTTTATTTTACAGTGTCATTGTTACATATGTTACATGTAGTTATTAACTATAAATTATGCATAATTACATGTAAACCAAATCAAACCCTAATCCTAACCCTATAGTAAGTACATGTAATTACTGAATATTACTCAGTACTTAAATGTATAATTACAGTGTAACAAAGACTCATTAAAATAAAGTGTAACCAAAGATTGATACAGTGGAAACGCCTAGAGTACTGAGACCAAGAATATAACATTTGAATTATTTCATCTGATCTATTCAGTATGATAGTATGAGCTATTTCTGTACCTTCACATACACTAATGTAATTAACGAATATTTACAGGAATGTATTAACATATTAATGAGAATGTGATATCTGGGTCATGATAAGAGCTCAAAATTGAAAATCTGATTTTTTTTTTATTACAGTAACAGGCAAGTATTTGGCTGTGGCATCAGGTGACAGCTTTGTGGATATTTACAACGTGATGAACAGCAAGAGGGTTGGTGTGTGCAAAGGATCCATGAACTACATCACCCATCTGGACTGGGACAAGAGAGGTGAGAGAGATACGAAGGCAATATTTCAAAGAGAAAATGAGTCAAGGGACATTCACACTGACAGAGTTTTGCAGCAACAAATCGTGACCAGAAGTCATTCATCTTCACTAAGAGTTGGGGATTTCAGGCAATGAGCAATAGAAACAGAGAGGCAATGAAAGCTGAGGCGAGTTTAACTTTATGCCGTTATGCAATGTGGCGACTAGTGGAAATAAAGACATTGGAGTTCTTTGTGGTCTGTGTTCTGGTAGATTTGAAACTAGGCAAGATCAGAAAATTGGGATATTTCAAGAAAGTTTGATTCATGCATTGATTTTCCATCATCTTGTTCATGATATGATGCATTGTGCACTGCTTCAATTCATGGTCAAATTATTTGTCCCCAAGAATGTTAATTAAGCTAATTCATTTTCTAAATGTAATAGGACATCTAATTTTTTACCAGCAATATATTCCATTTGCTGTCAGACCGTCTAGATCGCACAAAAGTGCTCTATAAGTGGCCTTGAACCACACAAACCCCTTTGGAGATGTTTTGCAACATTTCATTCAAAGCAAAAAGGTATTTGACATGTAAAAAAATAAATAAAATATCCATTATAAGTCATTGGTATAAAATAAAATAAAATAAATGTGGATTTAACTACAGTCTTAACTACACTTTTTAACTCCACATTTAATATTTCTAATGAATAGAAAATTAATAATTAACCAGTTTATTAAATGTATCTAGCACTAGCAGTGCCCAACATTATATATGACACATTATATAGGATTTTTAGCTTGAATTTTCTTTGATTTCTTCACACATGTGTCTTCATCTCAAGCTCTTCACTGACACTGTTGTCCCCTTGGTAAAGTACACTGACTTTAGTAAAATCTAATTAAGGCCACAGTTGTTCGCTGTAGTGGAAATAATGCCACAGCTGAAGTCAACCAACAGTGCAGCCACATGATAACCTGTCAGAGTGAACGTTCCTTCAGGAGTGAAACTGCTTCCCATCTAATAAGGCTTTATATGAAGTTTGCATAAACAAGCACATGCATGGGTTGGACAATGAAACTGAAACACCTGGTTTTAGACCACAATAATGTATTAACCCTTAATCACTCTTTGGGGTCAATATGACCCCAATGGACTTTTCCTTCATTTTTTAAAAATGTTACCTTCATCTCAGGGGCATGAAACTCTGTGACTTTTCCTAAATAATCTATCTAAACATGCACAAAAAAACTGGGCTTGATTTGGTTGTTCTAAAGGTGTGTAAAAAAATTTTTACCTTTTAAGGTCTTTGGGGTCAAAATGACCCCACATTGAAAATGAATGGGAAAATGAAAAAAATGACTTTTTTTTATTTTGTTTGTCAAAAAAATAAAATTAAATCCATTATAAATCTGAAAATTTCTACATATAAACCAAGGTCTGGTCCTAGAGCATAAATAAAAAGTAGAACGAACTTTCTATCTCATACACACACACACACACACACACACACACAAACACATAAACAAACACACAAATGTATGTGTTTGCAACAGAGAGCATTTTTACAGAAATTGGCAAATAAAATAAACAAAACTGGCATAAATTTAAAAAAAATGTACATTTAAATCAAGGTCTGGTCCTAGGGCATAAACCCAAAGTGGAACGAACTTTCTATCTCATACACACACACACACAAACACACACAAACACACACAAACACACACATGTATGTCACTGCAACAGAGAGCATTTTTATAGAAATTGGCAAATAAAATAAGTAAAACTGGCATAAATCTAAAAAAAAATTACATTTAAATCAAGGTCTGGTCCTAGAGCATAAACCCAAAGTGGAACAAACTTTCTATCTCATACACACACACACACAAACACACACAAACACACACGTGTATGTCCCTGCAACAGAGAGCATTTTTATAGAAATTGGCAAATAAAATAAACAAAACTGGCATAAATCTAAAAAAAATTACATTTAAATCAAGGTCTGGTCCTAGAGAATAAACCCAAAGTGGAACAAACTTTCTATCTCATACACACACTCACACAAACACACACAAACACACACATGTATGTCAATGCAACAGAGAGCATTTTTATAGAAATTGGCAAATAAAATCAACTAAACTGCCATAAATCTGAAAAATGTCACATATGCAACATGGAACAAGCTTGTACACACACACACACACACACACACACACACACCCCCACACACACACACACACCCACACACACACACACACACCACAGTCATGTCATAGTGGTGACTTGTAATGGTTCTGTAAATGTATGTATAATAATTTGCAAAAGCAGATAATTCAAAATATATCAGAAAACAACAAATTCTAACTCTGACAAAAATACAGATTTTTTATGTATTTCAAAATGTTTAAATAAATATTCACAAAATATATATCATAAAGTTGTGAGGAGAAGTTGAAGCATCAAGAACAATGAAGTGAAAATGAATGAGTCTCTATGGCCCTCTATTGGATATATGTGGTCATTGCACTTTCTTTCTTTAATTATAATTTCTAAAGTTTTTCCACAAACCAGCAGATGTCAGTATTCTATCCCTTACACATAGAGCAATGTCCAAAAACTATTTAGATTTAATTAAGATCATCATTTAAGTGATTTTTTCTTTAAAAAATCATTTTTCATGAGACAATTTATGGCCTAGTTATGTAATTGTGCAGTAAATAGGTAAAAAAATTCAAAATTTCCACAAAAACACAGCATAAATGTATAGTTGAGAAGTAAATAAAAAAAATGATATATAGTTTCCATATAAAAAATGTATATTTCCTTATGCAATCGCTCTTTAAAAGTTTGGGGTCAAAATGACCCCAAAGACCTTAAGTGTTGTCCTTTTTTAGGAGTGATTAAGGGTTAATATGGTGTAGGGCCTCCTTTTGCGCTCAAACAGCATCAATTCGTCTTAGTAATGTCAAATACAAGTCCTGTGGCCAGAGGGATTTTTGAGCTATTCCTCTTCCAGAACAGTGTCGAGGTCACTATATGATGCTGGAAAACGTTTTCTGACCTGCTCCTCCAAAAAAAACTAAAGTGTCTCAAAAGTATTTAGATCTGGTAACTGTGCAGGTCATGTGAGATGTTCAATTCACTTTCATGTTCCCCAAACCATTCTGTCACAAGTCTTGCTATGTGTATTGGTGCATTATCATGCAGCACCACCGTAGGGTACAATGTTTGAACCATTAGGTGAACATGGTCCTCCAGAATTGTTCGGTAGTCCTTGGCAGTGACGCGTCCATCAAGCACAGTAGGGAATGCCATGATATTGCAGGCCAAACCATCACTGATTCACCGCCGCGCTTCACTCCAGGCACGCAACAGTCCGGGTGTTGAGCCTCTTTGTGGCTTCTCCACACCGTAACTCCCACGAATGTGGGAAAGACAGTGAACAGGACTCATCAGAGAACAATACATGTTTCACATTGTCCACAGCCCAAGATTTACACTGTTGGCACCATTGAAACCAACATTTGGTATTAGTACGAGTGACCAAAGGTTTGGCTATAGCAGCCCGACCATGAATATTGACTCTGTGGAGCTCCTGAGAGTCCAGGTCCGCATTTAATTCTGCAGTGAGTTGGGCAGCATGTTTTTTGGATACAATCCGAGTTAGTACCCGGACTTGCTGTCCTGGGGCCGGTTGCACCAGCTGGACATACACTCGGTCTTAAGACTAAGCTTAACATAAAATGCGTTTTAATTCCTGTGGGGAATTAATACCTGTTGCACCATCTGGGTGTAGCGCATCTTACACCTAGTCAAAGGTAGGTGTAAAGTGAGAAGTCTTGACTTGTTTCCATGGTGAAAATAAAGATAAAGAAAAACGTTGAGACAATGGCGCGTCTGGTGTATAGGCTACACGATCAGCGGGCTTTCCGGCGTGAAAAAGTAATGAGAGGCCGCACCAATTCTCTAGATATATATGGAGACAGAGAATTTATTGAACGTTTTCATTTCAGCAGGGTTGAATTGTTAGAATTAATCAACGAGTTATCACCACAGTTACAACACGTAACAGTGCGGTAGAACATGTCAGTGTGTACGCGCACCATCTACGCAAAGCAGAGCTGCGCCTAGTTGTCGTTTTATATGATGCAACAGGTGTAAATATTCATCGGAAAGCAGGACGTAACTAAGTCCAGTGTAGAGCTTACACCCAACTTCTTGGCTTACACCCAACCCTGGTCACAGAAGAGCCAGCAAGATGTTCATCAACAATTTGTCTTCATTTGAGCTCTGACATTCTCCCATTATGTTGTGTGGATTGCAATATTTTTTGTGCAGCTGTACTATTACCAGGCCAGGCTGCACATATACGTATATAGCCGTGAAACCTCCAACACTATATTGGCCAGTGTTTCAGCTTCATTGTCCAGCCCTTGTAGATTAATGTAGTCACTCTACATATAATCACAAACTGTAGGTTGCTCATACAGTATCTTGGTAGAATTCATATTTTTGAGAATTCATTTTTGAGCTTAACTTTGTTTCATTGCAGCGTCTCTCTTCTGTTATCTTGTATTAGGGAAGCTTTTGCAGGTCAACACATCAGTGAAGGAACAGCTATTTTTTGAGGCCCCTCGTGGGAAGAAGCAAACCATTCCTGCCACAGAGGTATGGATCCTGAACATCTCACCGTGTGTCACCCTGAGAGGGCAAGGGCATTCTTAAGGGCAAGAACATGGCCCACTTTTCATTATCTTGACTCTAAATTTGGAGGCAGGGAATTAGGCCGTGCTTAAGGCCACGGTACATTGGGACAGACAGTGAACACTTACCTTAACAACTTAAGATTTAGTAAGAGCTGGAAGCCCTTCAAAGTTTCTGATCACCTGCCTTTAGCTTCTGTAGGAGGCATTTTGGCCAAAATCCCTGTTCGATTGAGTTGGATTTTAATATCGGAATGAATGCTGCCAATTCATTTTCATTAAAAGTGTTGCTCAAAGTTATTCTTCAGCTTTAAAGCATAAACTCTAAATATTGATTAAAAAATATTGTTCTGATTAGGGGAAGACTCAGCAATATAATTAGCCAGTTTTTTTCATGAAAAGGTCTAACTTGTAACTTTTATCTGGCCATTTTGAGATGAATCAGAAGATTACATGCTGCCTTCTTCCTTCCTCAGGTGGACAAGATCGACTGGAGCACATGGACGTGTGTGTTGGGAAGTTCCTGTGAGGGAATTTGGCCTGTGGTCAGTGAAGTTACCGAAGTAACGTCCGCGTGTCTTAGCAATGACAAGAAGTTGTTAGCGACTGGGGATGACCTTGGATATGTCAAGCTCTTCAAATATCCAGTCAAGGTTAGGAAAGTATTATCTAGTCATTAATTATTAATATTACTCATACTAAGGGATAGTTCTCCCCCCAAAAAATTATTTTGTCATCATTTACCAAAACTATATGACTTTCCTTCTTTCTTTTTTAATCTGTGGAACACAAAAAAAAGACATTTGATTTGTCTATACATTGAAATTCATTGGGGTTCAGGGTTGTTTTGGACCCTTCTGACTTTCATTGTGAAAAAACAGTTAGTGTTTAAAACATTGATGCCTCAAATCAAATTATAATGTTATTTATTGTATCTTTTAAAAAGTAATAATTTTGGATTATTATGATCGATTTGATTTCTAGATATATAGATTGAAAAAATATACTTTTGACCAACTAAAAAAAAAAAAAAAAAAAAAAAACTCAAATATGCTACAGCCAAATGTATTAGGTTTTCCTAAATTACATTTATGGTTTGTTCAAACCATAAATTTTGAAGAAGAAGAAGAAGAAGAAGAAAAACATTTATAAAACCAGATATATTTGATCAATATATGTTCTTTAGACATAAGCCAAAATAATGCTTAATGTAGGTCAATTATTTTTTGCTTTTTATAACTTAGTTAAATTATTAGCTAAATTATAATACGAAAGCAGTTTTTTTCCGCCTTAAGATAAAACTAAAAACATTTTGTTAGTCATTTTGTTAAATGATGTTTAATTTAATTGAATTTACTTAATATTGATAAATACAACTTCAAAGTACCTTAATGTTTGTTGTGGTGTCTTTTTTACAACATGCATCATATTTTCTCTTATGTACTAAAAAACCCACAATAATTTCTGCAGTCAGAAAGCTAGCCAGTATGTGTTCTGTATATCAAGCGAAAATACTATTTAATACTATTTTTTCTATGGGGAGTGTTAGTTTTTATACGAACTGAACAAACAGGTTTACATGGGAAACCACGATTTTCTATTATACTAATATAAAAATGCTCTTTAAAAAAATGGCCTGGCCGTTTCACTTTAACTGTAGGTATTTTTAATTTTATTTTTTACCTACATGCCTGTTAACATTTTCATTTTCTGAATAGGGAAAATACGCCAAGTTTAAGCGGTACATTGCTCACAGTACCCATGTGACTAATGTGCGCTGGTCACATGATGACTCTTTGCTGGCGTCTGTCGGTGGCTCCGACACCTGTCTGATGATCTGGAACCATGAGAACGAGGGCTGCCGAGAGGCCAGACAGTGTGACAGCGAAGAGTCTGACATTGAGAGCGAAGATGATGGAGGTGAAAAAGATCATTCATAAAAAACAATTATCTCTGCTATCCACTGCCATCTAGATTTAAAGAGGGTAGCCATCCATCATATGACAAAATGTTTGTGTAATTACCATATGGCAAGATGTAAAAGTAAAGCGTCTCTCCATCTGTGTGTTGCTCTGTGTAGGGTATGACAGTGATGTAACTCGGGAGAATGAGCTCATGTATGTTATCAAGGCCTTATCCACAAACTTGCGACCCATGACGGGGGTCAAGCCCCACTTCCAACAGAAGGAGCCAACGGTAGACGAAAGGTAGGTTAGGAGTGACACCCAATCTAGCATTGATGTTCACAGCAGGACTGTGACAATTCTGTAATATAATGTTACAGTAAGGTCAAACAGTAAGGATGAACAACTTTGGATGGAGCATGGATTGCTTCTCTTTTTTCATTACTTTATTTTTCTTTGGTAGCTTAAAGAATACACTTTATTTTACCCACTTTAGACATTCTACTAACTATACGTAACTTTGTAACTACATGTCAACTAACTCTCATTAGAGTATTAGTAAACTGTTATGGTTAGGATAGGGTTAGTGGAATAAATTGACATGCACTTGCAAAGTTACTTATAGTCAGTAGAATATCTGTTGGGGAGCATCAAAATACTAAGCAGACAGTCTACTAATACTCTAATGAGTTGCAAAGTTACTCTATTTAAAGTTAGTTCTATTTAACAGGGTTCAAATAAGCATGTATATTGGGATGCAAGATAGATAGATGAATGGTTGGATGGATGGATGGATGGATGGATGGATGGATTTTTTAAATGCTGTAACCCTGTAATATGAAGTTTTGAATACTCTTAGTTATCCACTTTACTATAAGCTCTTGTATTTCAAATTCACCATCACTCTACCACTAATATGCCATTTTGAATGAGCTCATGTTGGTGGCACAATCTCTAAAGCCAAACTATTTACTGTCTCCTTCTCCTGCTGGAATACCACACTAAACTGTCTTTAACAGGGATGTTCCTGGTTGAATACCAGTTTACATCTATTCATTTTTTTTACCATAGTAAATAATTTCGACTTGCTTATCGAATATTACGTTTACAATAAAGCACTTACAATGGAGGTCTGTGGGCAAAGGCATTTCCCCGGAATAAAAATACACGCTGTTTCAATGGTATAGCTACAAGATTTAGACATTATATGGGCAAGCATAAGAATAGTGACCTTACTAAACAGAAGTTCCTTTTATTTCTGCGCTGCAAATCCATGCTACAAATTCTATAAAAATACTATAACCGTTTCAGACAGTTATAGTATTTTTTTGACCTTGGATGCAGGTAAACCAATTGTAGGAGACCTTTAAAGGGGTGGTTGATTATGATTTCACTTTTCTAACTTTAGTTAGTGTGTAATGTTGCTGTTTGAGCATAAACAACATCTGCAAAGTTACGACACTCAAAGTTCAGGCAAAGGAAGATATTTGCTTTTAAAGAAATTGTTTTTTTAAGGACTACAACAAAAGGCTGGTAGGGACTACATGACATTCCTCCCAGGTTAGTGACATCACTAACCCTAAAATTTACATAAACCCCGCCCCCGGGAACTTATTTAAATTCCATGTTGAGAAGAGGAAGAGTTGTTGTAGTAAAGCACATTTGTGAGTCTGCTCAAGCTGTTGCATCCGTCTTTCTTTTCACATGCAATACAGTACGTAACACAAATGCAATAGCATATCACTCTGTAGGCATCTTACAACAGTTCCCACACAAGCGATTTTAAAGATTATCATGACAGAATATGCTAATCAAAGACTTGAAGATAGTTAACTCTACATCAGCAACATAAACTCATCAACTAGCCATTCAGAAACATCTTGTTGAATTCTACATGTTGTCACTTCTTGAGTCTCTCAATCATTATGCGACTCCAGTTTAAACATAAAAGGCAGAACCGTTTCTGACATTTTAGTGCTTGTCTGCATGAGATAATCAGAGCTGCTAGCACACACAAGCTCTTGAAGCTCCGCCCTCTGTGCTGGGAGCAGCAGCTCATTTGCATTTAAAGGGCCACGCACAAAACAACATGTTTTTACTGACCCTCAAAAAGGGACAATTTTAACATGCTGAAAAAAATGATCTGTGGGGTATTTTGAGCTAAAGCTTCACATACACACTCTGGGGACAACAGAGACTTATTTTACATATTATAAAAAGGGGCATTTTACCACCCCTTTAAAATAGCATATTAGGGGTACTTTAAATAACAGTTTTGTACTGAATTGTATTTAAAAATACATGCTTTCACATGCTTGTGGTTGTATTGCCCATAGATTCCCATTGTAAATGCATTACTGCAGATGTGATTTTTGTTTTGACATATTCAGGGATTAATCAAAATTGAGCTCAAGTTCAATTGAGAAGTTTAATTAACAATTTTAACTACCAAAAGGCATTTAAAAACATTGAGTGCATATTCTGGAGCTCTTTGGCTTTGAGTGACATGCTACCCTCATGTCTGTCTTTTCCAATTTTCCTCACTCCTCTGTCTGTCTCTGCACTCCACTCCTCTCTCTCACCATGTGAAGGCAGGGCGTAGTCAGGTAAGAAGATCAATAAAAAGTGTCATTTGTTGAGAATATAACCAGTTTCATGTGCCTCCTCCTCTCATGCTCTTCGGATGTTTGCTAAGCCGCATGGCAATAGCCATCAAATCCATAAACCCACGTACCTTTCCCTGAACTGAACCATAAAACCGCATGTCGCTAAGTTTTTTTGTTTTAAACTCAATATGCTTTAAAAGCAGGTCATTTAAGACTTAAATTAGAGTAGATGCACAGCATTATGTTAAGTGCTTTGTTGGAAGATATTTTGTCATTGCTTTGAAGTGACTTTTTTACTGCTTTCCACCGCTAATTATTTAAAGAGTAATGCTGCTTCTTTGGCTGCTGGGAACTTTGCTCATGCTTTGCTCCCTGCATTCTTTCTCAAGACGATTAAAGGATTAGTTCACCCAAAAAAAATTATGTCATCATTTACCCTCATGCTATTTCACTTTCTTCCATTCAATTACTTTCTTCCATGTAAGACAATGAGAAATTTAAAATAATGTAGTTGGCCACTCAGTATCCCCGCCACCCCACATAGAGCAAGTGGTTTGGAAAATGGATGGATGCATTCTTTTCCAAGCAATGACAATAAATGTGGACTGAAGCTTCTCAAGCTTCAAAAAAGTGTCATGAAACATGACTCATGCACTACATTGCAAAGTTTATAAAGCTATACTATATCTGTGTGTGAGGAACAGATCAAATGTAGTTAGTTATTCATTAATAATCTTCAACTCTTGTTGAAGGATCAGTCCGATTAGTGAACGAATCATTCAGACTTGTTTTGTAAATTGGATCAAATTGATCAAAAAGCTCTGACTCTCTCTCTCAAAAAAAACTAAAAAAAAGAACAACAACAATGATTTGTTTATGAATCTGCCATTGTCCCTTTAACATACTTTTAAAAGGAGTACTTATATATATACTTTAAAATAATATACTTAAGTGCGAACTAACTTTAATGTTAAATACATTTATTTAAACTTGTGTGTTTTTTGACCCACTTAAGTAGGACTTCAGTACATCTTTATAATTTCACTTTTATTGTCTTTGAAATATTGTTTAAGTGTTTTGTTGAATGTACTGAAAAGTTGTTGTTCTATTGAAACAACAGGATACTTATCTCAGGAGCGTACATGAACATGTCAAGGAGAGCTAGATGAACAACTTAAATTTTGTTCTGTTCCTCACAAAGAGCTAATGTACAGCTTTAAAAGATTTGGAATATAGCACACAAATTATATGTACCACTTTTATGACACTTTTCATGGTGTCTTTTCTCTTTTTGTCATTTTGAAACTTGGCAACCTAGGTCCTCCTTTAGTTTCATTATATTAAAGAGATTGGCCAAGATATTCTTCAAAAATTCACCTTTTGTGTTATAAGGAAGAAAGAAAGTCCTAGTGGTTTGGAACAACATGGCATTGAGTAAGAATTTTGGGTGTACTATTCCTTTAAGTGTAAGGCAATTATCCTATTTATTGAGCTCATTTTAGACAGAGCTGGTCTCTTGCTTGACTAGCTCTATATGTCATTCTGTGTTTTGGCATATGCTGTCAAGTGAACATGAATACATTTTTGTTGTATTTTGTTTTGTGTTCTCAGTGTCCCTGTGTTGTGCTTCTTTGTTTTTTGGAGCACTTGAGGGAACTGCTCAACTGACACTTCTAACGTTTTCTCTCTCTCTGTTAATGCTGCTTTTAAAGGGGCTCAAGGTAAGACTAGACTGATCCCTTACACCTCATTCTACCTGATACTTTTAGGATTTTTTTCTCACATTCAAACTTTTAATTTTAGTTTTACAAAAGTTTCACACAAATGTTTATCATACATCACAAACTCTCTGATATAGAGCTGACTCAGTATCTTTGTTTTTAGCATTTGGTTACATATTACAGTGAAAACGTGAAGTGAAATGTAACCATGCCAGATGTCTGGTGTCCTTTTCACCGGTCACTGCCTGACCTTATTACTGCTGTAAGTCTGATTGTGGCAGTGTTTTGTCTGTGGATGCAGGCCCCCAGTGAGCAGGGCTCCACCAATGCCAGAGAAACTACAGACCAACAACGTGGGCAAGAAAAAGAGGCCTATTGAAGTGAGTGATGGACACTTTCCTTTCCTTTCCTTTCCTTTCCTTTCCTTTCCTTTCCTTTCCTTTCCTTTCCTTTCCTTTCCTTTCCTTTCCTTTCCTTTCCTTTCCTTTCCTTTCCTTTCCTTTCCTTTCCTTTCCTTTCCTTTCCATTTCCCTTCCCTTCCCTTCCCTTCCTTTCCTGTCCTATATCGTACTTTCCTTTCCTTTCCGTTCTGTTCGGTTCCGTTCCTTCCCTGCCCTTGTCTCCCCTTCCTGTCCTATATCTTCCTTTCCTTTCCTTTCCTTTCCTTTCCTTTCCTTTCCTTTCCTTTCCTTTCCTTTCCTTTCCTTTCCTTTCCTTTCCTTTCCTTTCCTTTCCTTTCCTTTCCTTTCCTTTCCTTCCTGTCCTATATCGTACTTCCCTGCCCTTCCCTTCCCGTCTCTTCCCTTCCTGTCCTATATCGTCCTTTCCTTTCCTTTCCTTTCCTTTCCTTTCCTTTCCTTTCCTTTCCTTTCCTTTCCTTTCCTTTCCTTTCCTTTCCTTTCCTTTCCTTTCCTTTCCTTTCCTTTCCTTCCCTTCCCTTCCTGTCTTATATCGTACTTTCCTTTCCTTTCCTTTCCTTTCCTTTCCTTTCCTTTCCTTTCCTTTCCTTTCCTTTCCTTTCCTTTCCTTTCCTTTCCTTTCCTTTCCTTTCCTTCCTTCCCATCCTTTCCTGTCCTATATCGTACTTTCCTTTCCTTTCCTCCCTGTCCTATATTCTACTACACTGTCCTATACTATCTTACCCTACCCTGTCCTGTTCTGTCCTGTCCTCTCTTGTCCTGTCTTTTCCTGCCCTTTATTTTATTACACTGCACTATCCTATCGTATTGTATCCTATACTATCCTCTTCGTGTTTTGCGATATATTTACAAAATCTCTATCAATTCACCCTTCGCAGGGAGTTTGATTGAGTCGATCTGACTTTGTTTCATATCAAAAGTAACCTGGTCTGTCCTGTCTTTCGACGCATTGTCAGTGTCCTCTTTGCACCGCATTGTATTTTTCACTGCGTGAGAACGTGATGTGTGGCGTGAGAGTGCCATGGCTTGTCGGACGTAGCAACAGTAACTAAAGGGGGCGGGTCTAGATATACCCTTACTCCTTCCTGACATGCTCCCCTGGGGAGGCGCACCCCAAGCTTTGAAAACCCCTGCTATTGACTGATATACTTTACTATACTATACTATAGTGTACAGTACTTTTCTTACTTTTCTGTAGTATCCTATGCAGTTATACTCAATGCTGTACTATTTTCATATACTATCTATACTTTCATATACTATACTATACTAATAAATGACTTAGTAGTGTACCTTTTCAATCTATTAAATGTTCATTACAGACTGCTCTGTCCCTCAGTGGTTAGATGATCTTCCTAACCGTTCTTGATTGCCCTTTCACATCCTGAGAACCAGATACTTTCAGCTGTTGTCATGGATACGACCTCAGACGCCCTTCTTTGACTGTCTCTGCAGGACCTGGTGCTTGAACTGGTGTTTGGTTACCGAGGCAACGACTGCCGTAACAATGTGCATTATCTTAATGAGGGGGCGGACATCATTTACCACACTGCCTCAGTAGGGGTCGTCCTAAACTTGACAACAGGTGGGAAGAAAACTCATAGATGCCTGCCATATGTGATGCATGTTTCATACATTTTAATGAGACAGAGTGGGCGTAAGTGATTAGATATGGATTTTATTCATCTAGTTCTTTCAAACAGGCATAAAGATATGGCAGAAATATTGTTGAGCGTCATTATGTTTTTTTTCTGTTTGTTTGCCGTCAGCATGCCAGAGCTTCTATTTGGATCACAGTGATGATATTCTGTGCCTAACTATTAATCAGCACCCAAAGTTCCCCAATGTGGTGGCAACTGGCCAAGTAGGTATGTTTGTGAAAACATTCACCCTCTCTTCTCACTTTGACTGCCATGGTATCAGCTTTCTCTAAAAAATGTAACAAATGAGACAATGTCATACAGTCAGAGTATAGAGCTATATAAAATAACATGGAAAGCATAGCTTAGAGAAGTTAGTCTTGGAAGAATTTAATGAGAAGTAAGTTCACATTGAAATAGTTTTTGATCGCAGACTTTGGTATCTTGGCATATCTAATCAAAGTGTGATGATTTTTGAGGAAACATGTATGAGATTACTTGAATTAATTCCTCAAGAGAAAAAAACTATTCAGAAGATTTTTTTTTTTGTTGAAAAAAAGATCTGATTTTGAATTTTTCTTTCCAATGGTTGCATCTGTGCTTTATTGCCATTTTGCACATATTGCTTGAAATGTGTTCTTTATTTAAAAATATATCAAAAATAAATAGTTTTTTTTTTTTTAGTTTGGACAGTGTGGTGCTACACCTTTGAAAACAGTACTTTTTTGCACCAATTGAGTTAAAAATGATATATTGTTTTTAGAGTGTTCCTCCTACCATATTTAACTGCTATTGTTGTTCACTTAGGTGATGCTGGTGATATGTCAGGTAAGAGACACTCTTCATTAAAAAACAAACAAACAGATTGCCATGGAAATTGTCCCACACCAGCACTTCATTATTGAGTCATTAGCATACTTACTCTTATGAGCAAATGAAGTGAAATATGCTTTCAAATATGTGAAAATGCTTTAGAATATAGTCATGTTAGATTACATATCTGAGCAACAGTGGATAAATAGATTCTCCCTGTATTTGCAGCCACGTCTCCTTCTATCCACGTGTGGGAAGCCATGAACAAACAGACCCTCTCTGTGCTGCGCTGCCATCATTCTCGGGGCGTTTGCTCTGTAAGCTTTAGTGCCACCGGTAAACTGCTGCTTTCTGTGGGTCTGGACCCCCAACACACACTCACCATCTGGAAGTGGCAGGAAGGTACAGACCAACCAACCCACAGCATTCTGTGTGCATTCATGGGGTTTTATATCAAGTTTGTTACCTGTTTGAAATTCTTTTTGAAGGTGCCAAAGTAGCTAGTCGGGCCGGTCACACCCAGCGGATCTTTGTGGCAGAGTTTCGACCCGATTCGGACACTCAGTTCGTGTCAGTGGGGATTAAACATGTGCGCTTCTGGACGCTGGCCGGCAAGGCCCTGCTCAGTAATAAAGGAGTGCTGAGCTCCATTGAGGACGCCCGTATGCAGACCATGCTTTCTGTGGCATTTGGAGCTGTAAGTATTCTTCTGTTTCTACATGATGTTCAACTCTACTCGTAATTGTTTTTAGGGAGGGAGAGATTAAGGTGTAGTTCACCCAGAATTAAAAATATCATGGTGTTCCAAACCAATACAAAATGAGATTTTGCAGAATGCTTTCAATAAAATGAAAGCAAATGGGAATAGATGCCGTCAAACTCCAAAAATAAGCACTACCATTGAAAAGTTTGGGGTCGGTAAGATTTGTTTTTGAAAAAAGTTTCTCACCTTTTATTTGCTGCCTTTTATTTGATAAAAAATGTAAAAACAGTAATATTGTGAAATATTTCTGTTGTTTATTACTATCAATGCTGAAAACAGTTGTGCTGCTTGAAGTGCCCCTATTATGCTATTTTAAAGATTCCTAATTTTGTTTTTGAGGTCATTTACAATAGGTTTACATCCATCCATTTACATTTAGTCATTTAGCAGGCGCTTTTGTCCAAAGTGACTTACAATTTAGGACTAAATTAAGCGAGTCATCGTGAAGAGGCAAAAACAACGCAAGAAGTGCTCAAAATACGAAGTTCAGGCATTGTTCAGAGTAGCATAAGCCCGATAAGGGTGGATTAAAGGAAAAGGAAAGAATCAAAAAAAGATCAAGATCAAAAGAAAGATTCAGCCTCCTTTCCGTCTACTCTGCTCTGATTGGTCAGACGGCCCAGTCTGTTGTGATTGGTCTACCATTTACAGCGCGTGTCGGAAACTATTCGTCCATTACCATATCTGTATTTCAGCTCCGGAGGCTTCCTCAGCACTTGTATACTGAGTGATATGAACAGTAATGTTGGCGTCGGTTTTACAGTACAAGATGCATTTTCAGCTCAAAAAACATCATGTCAACATCAAAAAAACATCTTCTCGACATGTCGAAATAAAACCGAATCAAACTCTTCCAGTCCTAAGCAACAACTACACTGTTTGAATGTGGGTAATAGACGTTGCGGGCAGCCAATAAAGACCATAGGCTGGCATTTATGCAAATTTGTTACAACAGGAACAGGAAATAAGGCTGGAATTACTGACAGCTCATTTACTGTTGAAGCATCCTTGCTGAATAAAACCATTAATTTCTTTAAAAAAAAAAAAAAAAGAAAACTAAAAGTTACTCACCCCAAACAGTAACTGTTTTTATTTTTTTCGGTGAACTATAACTTTAACTGAATGTGGGAATGTGTGTGAGTAGGTATTTATGTATACATACATGCATACGTGTGCATTTGTGCATTTGTTTGTGCACTTGTGTGTCAGAGCTTAAATGGACAAGGTGTTAAGTCAAGAAGTAATTAAAAAACTTGTTTATGATTATATTTAACAAAAAAAAAATCACATTTCACACTTTTAAAGATTCAGTGTAAAAGGATGTGAAAATGCTGTGCTTTGCCATGTTTGTGCTGTTGTTCTCTTAGAGGTCACTAGATTAGTGCAGGTTTGTTTTCTTTTCAGAATAACTTGACATTTACAGGTACCATTAGTGGAGATGTGTGTGTGTGGAAGGAACACATTCTAGTGAGAATCGTTGCTAAGGCTCACACTGGACCTGTGTTCACCATGTACACCACATTACGTGACGGGCTCATTGTGACGGGAGGCAAAGAACGACCGTAAGTGGCTTGACCTTTACAACTATCTATACCTAAGGTATTTTGTTTTCTGAATTTGCATGAAAGTTCTGAAAAGGATCTGTAGTAAATGGTGATATTTGTGTGGGCTGCCCTCTGCAGGTCTAAGGAGGGAGGTGCGCTGAAACTGTGGGATCAGGAGTTGAAGAGATGCAGAGCCTTCAGGCTGGAGACGGGCCAGATCATAGACTGTGTCCGCTCTGTCTGCAGGGGCAAGGTACAGCGCTTATGCAAAATCAATACATTATAGACTAGAGGATGGACACTACTGGACCTCTGATAGCACATGTTGGTCAGCAGTCATTAAGAAGTTTTACAGATGTGTTTTGTAATAGTGTGGACCCACTTTTTTCTTATTTATTGATTGATTTACAAATGTTTGATCTCTTGTGTTTTAAAACGATTTACTCCCCTGAATTATGCCTTGTATGGGATGCTGGTGTGCATATGTTATTAATAACTCAGCAACTCACCCACGATTTTTTATATTAGATAGATAGATAGATAGATAGATAGATAGATAGATAGATAGACTTACTGATTGATTGATTGATTGATAGACTTACTGATTGATTGATTGATTGATTGATTGATTGATTGACTTACTGATTGATTGATCGATCGATCGATTGATCGATTGATTGATTGTTCGGGGTCAGTAAGATTTTTTTTAAAGCAGTTAATACTTATAAAACTATAATACCTTTATAATTATTCAGCAAGAGCACATTAAACAAATCAAACATGACAGTAAAGACGTTTATCTTGCAAAAAATGTATATATCAAATAAATGCCGTTCTTTTTAACTTTCTATTAATCAAAGAATCAGCAACTTTTTTCAAAATAATAATCATAAATGTTTCTTGAGCATCAAATCATTATATTAGAATGATTTCTGAAGAATCATGTGACACTGAAGACTGGAGTAATGATGCTGAAAACTCAGCTTTGCATCACATAAATTACATTAAAAATATATTAAATTAGAAAACAGTTATTTTAAATTGTAATAATATTGCACAATATTACTGTGTAAGTAATACATGCAGCCTTGATGAGAATAAGAGACTTCTTTCAAAAACATTTAAAAAATTTTTTACAGACCCCAAACTTTTAAACAGTTGATAGATGGATGGATAGAAAGATAGATAGATAGATAGATAGATAGATAGATAGATAGATAGATAGATGGATGGATGGATGGATGGATGGATGGATGGATGGATGGATGGATGGATGGATGGATGGATGGATGGATGAATAATATATAAAAAAAAGATTAAAAAAAAACATTGCAAATGAGATTCCATTGAGATTTTGAATTTGTCTTAAGAAAGTGGAAACAAAAGAAATAAAATGACATTTATATGGCCATTTATAACCAACTAGCCTTCTACAACCACCTTCATCAGAAAGATAATGCTGGTTAATAAGCTTTTTCCTCATGAATAGTGTGACTCCACCAGTTACAGTACGGTACCCTGTGTCCTCTTGCTTGATTCTTTAGGGGAAGATTCTCGTAGGCACTCGAAATGCTGAGATCATTGAGGTTGGTGAGAAGAATGCAGCCTGTAACATCCTGGTTAACGGCCACATGGACGGTCCTATCTGGGGTGTTGGAGCTCATCCCACGCGAGACGTCTTCCTGTCTGCTGCCGAGGACGGCACTGTGCGCCTCTGGGACATTTCAGAGAGGGTATATTATATAATGCCTGTGCATAGTCAGTAATTCTTTCTGAGATACATACTTATTCAAATGCTTTCTCGTATGGAAAAACAGAAGATGCTCAATAAAGTGAACCTCGGTCATCCTGCGCGCACGGTCAGCTACAACCCAGAGGGCGACATGGTGGCCATCGGCATGAAGAACGGAGAGTTCATCATCCTCCTCGTCACCTCACTCAAGATCTGGGGGAAGAAGAGAGATCGACGCTCTGCCATACAAGATATCAGGTGAGACTTATCTATTATTTTATATAGTAAACATGCATAATAATCCAAGCCATTACAAATAATTAAATCCATTTTCCACTTAAAATTTTATGAGATACTAAAATTACTTTTACTCTGAGGCAGAAACAAGCTTCCATAGGTAAATGCTATTTGAAGCCTCGGGTATACTTCATTTTCCACGTTCCTCTCGTGCACAGTTGAGAGCATGGCCTTTCAAAGTGTACTTCTTTGGCCGTGAGCATGGAAAGACGCATTCAGCACATGCGCACTATCTAGTGAACTTTGTTTTCAAGCGCTCAAGTCACTCGCACATGCGCTGTCGTATGCACACCCTCAGAAATTGGGCTACTTGTGGACGGTGTGCGGGCTGTCGCAGAATGTATACTCTGGGCTTAATTCTACCATTAATGTGGTCCATTGCAACAACTATAGTTTCTTTTCCTTCAGGTTCAGTCCAGACTCGCGCTACCTGGCTGTGGGTTCCAGTGAGAACGCTGTGGATTTTTATGACCTGACTTTAGGACCGCAGCTCAACCGCGTCAACTGCTGTAGGGACATCCCTAGCTTCGTCATGCAGATGGACTTTTCTGCGGACAGCTGCTATGTGCAGGTACAGTATGTTGCGCTGTTTGTGTGTGTGTGTGTGTGTGTGTGGGGGAGAGAATCTGAGCAAAATAATGATATTTGCCTGATTGCCACTTGTGAAAAAGACATTCACTTTAGCATACTTTAAAAAAAAAAAAAAAAAAAAAAAGAGTACTGATTACAGAAATAATATAAAATAAAAAAATATATACTTGAGTGCAAACTGAATGTAATGATTTGGACACTTGATTGCTTGTTAATTGCAATAAAGGAAAATGTATTGTAGTTTACATTTATATTAAATGCAATTAGCTGAACTATAGGCTACGTTCACACTGCAAGCCTTAATGGTCAATTCTGATTTATTGCTCTGATCAGATTTTTTTTGTTTTTTTGTTTGGCTGTTCACATTAGCTTTTAAATGTGGCCAATATCAGATTTGAGTGTGAAGGTCACGATCCTAAACTGACCCATATACACAAAAGAACAATAACAAAGATGGCACGCAGCACGCTGTCATATTGAAGTAAACACAGAATTACTGAAGTCAGTGTTTAAGCGTTCATTTATAAGGTGATGTGCCGCTGAAGTCAGTGAATTAGTGTGCAGGCAATGATGAAGAGGAAAAGAGCAACGTTTTCCTCATGCAGTTTTGCTTGAATAGAGCTGTCACCTTAATACTTATGAGTGTAACAGCTCACCGTCCCTCCACTGACTAACTTCACTGCCGTCTTCCATATTCACTGAGTGACTAAAGAACTACCGGTGTGTGAAATCGGAGTGACTCATGAAAGTTGATCTAGAGTGACGGTACAGTCACATGAATTCCGATACGACTTTTGCGAAACTTTTCGATTGCGAAACTTCAGACCTGTGTCTGATTTAGGACCACATATGGAAGCAAATCAGATTCAAAAAGATCAGATTCCATGTGGTCTCTGCTGTTCACACTGTTATGAAAATAAAACAATGAAAATGTAATAATTAATGAAATCATAAAATGTAAAATAAATCTCTTACTAAAATCAAAGTAAAACACTTACTTAAAATATATATTATATGTTTTTGTTTTGCAAATATTGTATTTGTTTACCTGTGTGACCTGTGACCGTTAACCAAAATCAGAGAACTGTGCACATGTGAATGTGTTGTTAAAGTATTGGAAATATTAACTTAAAATCTCAGGTGGTACTTCAAGTAAGCAATTTCGGTTAAATGGGACAAAAATGTTTGGGAATCCCTGCCCTAAACTATCCTTTACACAAATAAGGTTCCTCTTCTCCATTTAGAAACCGTGTTGGTGTTGTAATGACATTCTCTATGCTGTTTCTCACAGCTTTAGATCACTGTCTGCATGTGTTGTTCTCTACAGTTGTCTACTGGTGCTTATAAACGTGTAGTCTATGAGGTGCCTTCTGGGAAGCAAGTCACTGAGCAAGCAGTGATCGACAGAATAACCTGGGCCACATGGACAAGGTAACGCTGCAACGCACCCACACTTCTCCTCTGGCCAAATGAACAAACATGGTGTGTTTAATTCCATACACTGTCAAATCCAATAGTTCTTCTAACAAACACTTTTTATTTAACTTTCCTTAATATCTTAATTGAATTATAAAAATCTAGTAATCTGTACTATTCACATACTTTGCCTTGTTTACTCAGAAAACCAAAGTTAAGACAAATTGATTGGTTTGAGTGTCATTTTGTCAAGGAAAGAAAAAAAGTTTTTGAAGTGGGGCAATCATCTCGAATGTTAAATTGTCAATACAACTGAAAATTAAAAAAACAAAAAACATCACATGAGCTGAGTTCATAAATTGATGTTAATTTTCCTAAAATGTGTTTGTTTGAACTCACCGTTAGGGTGATCAGTAATCAGTAATAAATAGGTTGCTTTTAAAAGGTGGCATAACTAAATCATTGACTAGTTTATTTTTCATGTTGGATAATGATTTTTCAAAATTTATTTCTAACACTTATGTCATAAACACCTTTTGAAACTTTTAATTGGGTTGATATAATCCCTCTATATTTTTTTGACTATCTTGCAATTGACCATTCTTGAGTCACACACAGACTTCAACATTCAGCATGCAAAACACAACAATGGTAACAATTACATTTTATTTAAAGTAAATTATCTCTCTACAATTCGTTTTTAGTTACTAGAACTCTCGTGTTAGTGAACTATACTGAGCTTTTGTCAGTACAACTTACTATGCCTATTTAACTTAGTATTTTTAAGGCAATCGGTCCCAAGTAGCAGTGCTTCGCCTTCTGAGAATATAGATCCCAGTATGTATACGGTTAGAAGATGGCTGTGTCTCATGTGACCTAGTTATTTGTACACGCTGTGACTATACAAATCACAACATGTAAATAGGAAAATGTTGGCGTTATTTCGTCTCTTATTGGGAGCAGTATGCTAGCTGGAGCCATTTACCTCCAGTCTTTGTGCTAAGCTAGGCTAGCGGTGGGTGCTAGAAGGGTATGTATGGCCTTATCTAACTCTGGGGGATACGGTGAATAAGCTTAAATCCCAAAAAGTCGGCGTGTTCCTTTAAACAAGTCTAACTAATTAGATTTTACAGTGTACATACTATATCTGATATTCACTGGGCAAAGACCTTGTAACTCCATTTGAGCTTAGTTTCGGTAAAATGTAAATAATATAATGATTCGTACAAGTGTCTGGCCTTATATAAAGCCACAATATCAACTTTGACAACAGATTTTAAATATGTTAAAAGTTTTTTCCATTTTCTGAAAATGTCTTTTTTTTTTTTTTTACCTGACAGGTTAGATACATTTCTGTGATTTTATTAAGGTTAAATTGATCATGTATGTGTTTTTCTTCACATGATTGGTTAAAAATTACACAGCAAATGACCTACAGTTTTCAGCTAACTCGGGTCCTCTGATGAATCTAATCCTGTCCAGACAGGAAAGTCTGTGATTGCTGCATTGCCTCTAATTAGTTTAGTTACTCAAGCTACATTTCTTGTTTTGCTGCCTGGTGCACCTTTATTATAGACCTGCTTGGTAACAGTTGGTGGTTCCAGCACTGCTGGCATCCCATAAAACAGAAATGAAGTCAACTGTGCTTGGGTGTCTGTGTAGTGTCCTCGGGGATGAGGTGGTGGGGATCTGGTCCAGGAACACAGATAAGGCAGACGTAACCTGCGCTTGTGTGTCTCACTCCGGCCTCAACATCGTGACAGGCGATGACTTTGGAATGGTAAAGCTGTTCGACTTTCCCTGTCCAGAGAAATTTGTAAGTATACTTTTTTTGTTTTGTTTTTTTTTACTGGAAAAATGTTGTTTCACATGCAATTTTTTGTGATGCAAGGTGATTGGTAGCTGTGATTTGGCCAAGTAAGACATGTTCCTGGATCAATATTCCTGTCTGAAAATGTAGTCCTAATCCTATCCATACCCCAAAACCTAACTCCACCCTGAATTATACCTAAATAATATGATAGGTGAATAACACTGATGGAGAAGCACCTAACCTGTAAAAGAAGTCTAACTGTAAACTTGTCCCTTAAATCTGATTGGTTGATTGGAAGGAAAGTGGATGGGGACTGATGCTGTTGAGAAGCGTCAGGAAAATTCAAGTGCCATATTTGAGTATACACAATGCAAATTTGATTTAAAGCATTTCTTTATTTTGTAGTGTTCCCTGAGGTCCACTTATAATGTTAGTACGATTTTTATATGAAAAGCAGTCATAATTAATAAATAAATGGCCACGTTCCACCTTTGTTTGTGAACCTCTGATTTAAAGAGCATGTCTCCTTTAAGACTTCAAAGTAAACGGCAAATCTTTTTTGTTTGTTTTTATGGCAAATCTTCGCATATGAAGTAAGTGTTATACATGTGAAACTGTTGAAATTTATGGTTATGATTACAGTTTCTGCGATTATCTATTTCTGTAAAGTGACAGAAGTCACTCAACGATACGACAGTAAGAAAGACAAAGATGTGCTTTGATTGTCCCAAAATGGACCTGACTTCAGTCCCGTTGTGAAAACGAAGTGCTCTTAATTATTTTGAATGTGCACTTGTTTTGTACTTCATATCTTAAAAGTATTTTTTAAAGTGTACTTGCATTATAGTATTAATGAAATAAAACACAACTTAAGTGTACTTAAAGAGTGTAAACTTTCATGACTACTGTATTTTTCTTAACACACTTAAGTAGTCTATACGTTTAAAAAATGCACTTTGTAATGTCAATTTATAATTTTTACTTTAGAATGCATTGTTTTAATAATCTATTGTGCTTTAAAGAAGTACACTTATTGTGATGCGTTGACTAACATTCAAAAGCACATGTAAAGTATTTGATTTCAATTTTTAAATCTTATTTTAAATCTATTTTAAATTTACTCAGTTGCAACTTCATTACAGATGTGTATTTACAAATATCTTTAAATACACGACATACAAATTTAAATAAAATTGCCATTAAATTACATTTTTAGTTTACTATAGTTGCTTGTCCATATTCAACAGTACACTTTAACCATATTTCAAAGACAATAGAATTCTGAAATTACATATAAAGATGTACTTACGTCCTACTAAAGTGGGCCAGAAAAGCACTCTTAAGTTCAGCTAATTGCATTTAAAATAAATTTAATTGTAAAAAAACATGCAGTAAGTGCCTGAAAACGTTTTATTATTTTATTTATTTTTATTTATTTAGTAAGTATGCTAAAGTGTATTTCTTTTTCACAAGGGTCAATAGTGCTGTTTCCTACAGATAAATATAAACCACAGAGTAACTTTTGCTGTCTCTGCATATTGTATATGGCATGTCATGGCGTGTGACAGCACATCACAAGACCGTAAAAAGGGCTGGATGTGACAGTTTTACCAAAACAGATCAAAACATTCTCACAACAACCAAAGTTCAGCTGTATAATTGGATTGTAAAATCTTTTTTATTATTATTATATACCCATACTTGTTATATATTCAAATAAAATGTTCCCTCATCCACTCTTCTGACCTGTGCTGCACATACAGTGCTATGCATATTTATTCCTCCTTTTTAGTCAACTTTAGCATGGGTGTCTAAACTTATGTATAGCACTGTATTTCAGCCTTTTCAAGGATAAAATAGCAAAATGTCTCACTAGAATATGTTTCCTCAGGCCAAACACAAGCGTTTTCTGGGCCACTCGGCCCACCTGACCAACATCCGCTTCACCAGTGGGGATCGCTTCGTCGTCAGTGCTGGAGGCGATGATAGGAGGTGTGTGTTCAGTTGTGCTTTCATTATGTTCCTCACAGGCACCCATCTTGCTGTACTTTATCATTCTTCCTCTTTAAAATCAGCATATAGAGACAGATGCAGTGTTTGATTCTCTGTGTTACAGTTGCAGGATCCAATCCAAGTTGTCAGTTTAGTTTCACTTTTTACAAAACCATTAACACATTTTATTCTGTTGACTCAAAACTGTGTAATATGTAAATGATATAAAAGTATTTTATAAAAAATCTCACTGACCCCAAACTTTTGAATGGTAGTGCATGTATATAATTATTTCAGAAAGACACATGACTGACCCAGGCAAAATTAGGATCCAAAATGACATTTTTGGAATATGTGCTAATGCAAAGTGAAACTTTAAATGAATAAATGAACCTATCTATCTATCTATCTATCTATCTATCTATCTATCTATCTATCTATCTATCTATCTATCTATCTATCTATCTATCTATCTATCTATCTATCTATCTATCTATCTATCTATCTATCTATCTATCTATCTATCTATCTATCTATCTATCCACCTATCTATTCACCTATCCACCTATCTATCTATCTATCTATCTATCTATCTATCTATCTATCTATCTATCTATCTATCTATCTATCTATCTATCTATCTATCTATCTATCTATCCACCTATCTATCCATCTATCTATCTATCTATCTATCTATCTATCTATCTATCTATCTATCTATCTATCTATCTATCTATCTATCTATCTATCTATCTATCTATCTATCTATCTATCTATCTATCTATCTATCTATCTATCTATCTATCTATCATGAACATGAACTAATCAGAATCAAGTATTCCTGATAGCTGTAATAAAAGGAGTGTTATTAATGTTGTTACAACACTGTTATTGGAAACTTTCCCATTCATAAAGTTAAATTTTCTCTGTGTTTGTTCTATAGCCTGTTTGTATGGCGGTGTGTCCACACTCCTCACTGAGGGCATGCGGTCTCGAAACATGATGCGGTCCCCCAGCTGATGGGGTCACGGGTCACATGACTGCTCTGTGACCGGATGCATGTTCACCCACACCTGAACTCAACCGTTTTTGAATGATAGTTGGGCCATTGTGTCCCAACAAGACCCAACGTACAGTAAAAGATCTGTCAGATGTGTAAGTGTTTACCCCTCATGGTTTTATTCATTTCTTTAAAAGAAAATCTTGAGCTACAAGATGCAGAACGTAATTGTCAATGTTTATGAGATTTTCTTCCAAATGAAAAAGAACTTGTAGCAAGCAAAAGTACGATTAGCCTTAAACTTCCCGTCGAGTGTTTTTTCATAATTTTTTTTTTTTGTTCATTTACATTTAGGTGTGGTGTTTTTTGTTGGAGATTCTCATTTGATATTGAGTGTTGTGTTTCTTAATGTTGGTTTAGTTTGGTGATTCTCTTTGAGGTTTAATAGATCTCCTGTGGCCTTCTCCCTGAATGTAACACTGGCGTTATATTCTAGGATGTCAGCATGCCAAAGCATTCTATGCACTGTATACTTGACCTGCTCACTGTGGTTGTCCAGTGGTCTTTTAATGTTGATCTTGAACGTGGTCTGATCTCCCTTAACAGTAGATACACTCCTAACCTCATATGTAGCGGCTTTAGCTCGATTAGTGAACTTGAGATGTCTGTTTGTGTGAGTAGGAATGAACCGTATGCTTCGTCTTTCGTGTCTGAGATCAAAGTTTAAAAGAAAAAAAAAAAATTGGTGATGCAATCCCTCAGAAAATGAATGAAAAGAGTTTGTTTCAATGCTGTCTTATCTGAAATCACTGTTCATCTTGCTGCTGAAGCCTTTTTAACATCACAATCATTTTGATTAGGAATCAGTTTTTTTTTGTTTTCATTTGATTTGATCGTCGTGAAGATTTTCTCTCCTTCAATGTATCACTCTGATTGAAAGAGATGCATAATATGATTTTCTTATCAATGTAAATATCATTTGTAAAGACATTCTTTTGTATATTTTTGTGAAATGTTTCTTAAAAGCCAACTTTAATAATAAAAAAGATGTACATAAATGACACATTCATGTAAAACACTGTCATGGTTATTGAATTGTCTCGTTCAACAGATTGCAAGCTATTGAAATCTTGCTCGTTCTGAAGTGACGTGAACTGATTGTTCTGGGTTCAATAGAAATCTGTGGCATATTGTTGATTATCAGAGTAAATATAGGCCTGGTTTCACAGACAGCCTTAGTTCAATTAGGATTAGCTTTTATAAACTTAAAAATATTACTGCTGTGCATCTCGAGACAAAACAGTGACATATTTTAAGATATATCAGTGCAAGTTGCTTTCAGTTAAAGCTCCTCAAACATGCACTTTAGTCTGAGACTAGCTTAAGCCTCGTCTGTGAAACCAGGGAATAGTTTACAGTAATGTACTTAAATGAGGATTGAGTCAAAGGTCTTTTCTTAACTTGTTTTGAACCAGGAACATTCCTCTCAAATCTTTTGACACTGTTTATTGGCTTTGATCATCTCTCAAGGGAAAGACTTTGTCAGCATAAAAAAAGGAAAATAATTGCACACCATGATATACAAAACTTCCTTATGACCCAGATAATATGATACCTGCAGTTTACTGATTTGTATAACGCAATCAGGATGCTTTTCAATTCAGTTCTTTGATCAATCCATCATTTAATGCAAAATACACATTACTTGCATTTAATCTGAGCTGTATCTCATTGATCACATGATTCAAACCACATAATTACAGGCTGAATATTCTAAATATTTAAGAATAATCTCAACAGGCAATGGAAATTATATCATCTTATAACTTTATTCGAAAACATATTTACAATCTTCCTTATATACAACACACTAAAGTAACATCTGTAGTTTCTGATTTTTGCTTTTCTTTCGTTATGTCATCAGTGGTCATATCAATAAGTTCAAACATACTGTGTATCAGAATCTCCCATGTTATTAGCTACTTGTAAGGTTTTAAAGAAGCACATAGCCCACATGCATTAACAACCGCTGTGCTGGAGAGAGAGAGCGCGCGTCAGAGCTTCACAGAGAAGGACGAGCCGCACGAGCAGCCGTGTTCAGCCTGCGGGTTCTTCAACACCTGGAAAGAAGAGCGGATGAGCTCCTGACTGAAGTCAACAGTGGATCCCTTCACAAACTCCAGACTGTCCACGTCGATTATTATCCCAACTCCATTCTTCTCAAACACTCTGGAAAGAAGGAGACACAAGTAAAAAATTAATTTCATTAAAAATCATCCATATTGGATTTCTGTGGAATGAACTCTTAAGACTTGATTTGGTCAAGTCACCTTTATTGATATATAGCTTTATACAATACAGACTGTTTCAAGTTGAAGTTTTATTTGCAATTATTTAAAATTTTTGTAGCAAAGCTCGTTGAGTCAACATAAAAAAAGTCAACATAAAAGAAGAACTAACAAAACTACACACAATAAATAGACTTTGAGAAGGTACAGTAAACGAAGAACAGTATAAACCTACAACAAACAAACACAATAAAGATTATTACCTCCATATTGGAGTATGTATTTCCCTGTACTCAAAGTATTTCAAAGCATCTTTACAGTGATAACAGGAATGCATTTCGGCTGTTGTTCAGCAGTTCAGTGTTGAAAGTAACAGTATTTGGTAACAAAGGCACAAATCTCATGTTCTTTACAGAGAGAACCATTAGAAATCTTAGATCAACTAGATACAATTAAAGGGATGGTTCACCCAAAAATGAAAATCCTGTCATTATTTACTCGCCCTCATGTTGTTCCAAACGTTTTTATCTTCTTCTTTTGAACACAAAAGAAGATATTTTGAAGAATGTTGGTAACCAGACAGTTGATGGTAGCCATTGACTTCCATAGTTGAGAAAAATAAAATAAAGAATACTATGGAAGTCAGTGGCTTGGTCAACTGTCTGGTTACCAACATTCTTCAAAATATCTTCTTTTGTGTTTTACAAGTTGCAAGTTTTACATTGATTAGAAGTCTCTACCCTTATGCTTAAAATGGAACTCTCACATCCTTATCCAATAATCAAACTAATAATAAACAATATTACAATATGTTAACATAAAAAAAAATAATTAAAAAATATATTTAAATTTAATTGCTAAATTAAAAAATTTATTTTGTAATTATGTTATAACAGTTCAGATTCTTTCTACAGCATTAACCTTGTTACTAAAGATTTCGTATTTAAAATGATCAAAGTAAATTATCAAAGTCCCTATAACTATTTATTTTAACTGATAATAATTAAATCCTAGATTATCTCATCTTTGTCTATTAAATGTTTATTGCCAGAAAATAGCAAAATCATGGGTTTAAATGGTCACTTGCAAAACTCATATGAAACGCATGCAAATATAACATAATATTGACCTCCTGAGGTCGGTGAGTTTCTGAGCAAGCTAAGCGCCTCCTTTGACTGACTCTATGTTGGAAAAAATTGCTTTTCAAGTTTTTCAAGCCCTGTTTCAAGAGAAAAGTGCAAACAAACTGATTTGTTTAATTACCTATCATCTTCATTTCTAACAGCATCCACCAAGAATTTATACTGGAATCCTGAACACCCCCCTCCCTCCACTGCTATCCTCAGGTACTGTCCCTTATCCAGAATCTCAGCAAGCCTCTGGAGGAATAACAAAAAAAGACATTTTGATTTGATTATTATAAATATTTGTTGTTGTCCATGTCAAGTATGAATGAAGCTTTTTCTTTCTTTTTTTTTTTTTTTTTTTTGTTAATGCCTAAAATGTGATCACTGAAGTATATAGGATAAAGTGCAGTGAGTTCAAACCTTGACACAGGATTGACTGAGAAGAAGGTCATCAGCTGGGCTGGCTGAGTGTAGCTGCTGTGGGCTGCTGCTGTAGCGCGCATGCGCAGTGCAGCTGAGAGGAGCTGAACATCTTCTCGCGGTCTGAACTCGTGTCGAGGAAATACTGGACAAAAACAAACACACGTGACACACCGAACTGCTGTACACGCAATGCCCTTGACCGAGTTTCGATATCCACAGCTTTGTATTGTGGCTATTTTCATTTCAAAATAACTAGGAAACAAACTAAAGCTTAGTTAAGTTTTGGCAGAATCTGCGTAACAGAACGGAGAAGATTGTTTGTAAGCAACTGACAACAAACGAGTAATTTCACCGTAAATAATTTACATGTGGAGATTATTTGTCGACATCCATAAGTGTTCATGTTCTACTTAAAGTTAGCAAATGTTGTCATCTGTGTCGTTAGCTCAATCGCAACTGTTCTCAAGCTAGCTAGCTAGCTAGCTAAGATACCTGCAATAGCTATTAACCGATGAACAGGTACCAACACAGTCAATTTATATTAGACAATACATATACCACTATAATTTCGCTAATTTGTGCATACTTGAGAAGATGAAATGACGCGGATTTAGGGGCGCTTATGAGCAGTCTTCTGGCGAATGACATCTTCTATAACTCGGATTGTACTGCGCATGCGCATGGCAGAGTTATAGAGAGTATGGGTTGCCAGGTTCAGTTGTTAAACCCTTTATTTGTTATTCATGTTAATTTGTAAAAAATAAAGACTTAGTTAGTTGTTATCGAAAGGGATTTTAGATAGTAAATAATAATAACTATTATAATTTATTATTATAAATTATAAAATTATAAATCTTATTTATATAGAAAATTCATAAGCTGATATTTGTACCTTTAATTATGACTCAAATATACCTCAAATGTGCCAGATTTTAACTCTTAAGTATGTAAAGTATCTCAAAGACATAAACTGGCTAATTTGATACAAACAGGGTCATTATTTAACTGGAGTGGCAAATGAGAGGTAGAATTTGTAAAATGCTTTAATTCTTAAATCTATATTCACAACAGCCATTTTTTGTGTTAAAATGTTATATTGTTGCATTTACACCAGGATATCTCTTAGTATAAAAAAAACCCCACACTATTAAGAATGCACTTTTTTTTTTACCCTACGGAAAAGATACAAACATTTTATGATTTATTGGTTTTAAAAGTTTATTTCAGCTGTTTCAAAGCAGATGGACACCGCTTGCCTCCACAACTCAAGAATAACCCATTAACAACTTATAGAAAGAAACGTTTTGGTGTTGGTTTACTTCTCTGTATCGTTGCCTGAAAGAGTGGTTTTGATATATCTGGCAACAGAATGCTCTCCTTGATTCGGAACATTTCCATGAGTCACTGCCATTGGTTAAGAGTTCACCGAGAAGGCGTGTGCGTCATAAAGACGCCCACACAAACAGTATTTGATTGGACGAGTCATTCTGATCTCGTGACAAGGAAATAGGGTGTAGTATCAAACTGGGGTCTGAAGGAACTGGTGTGTAAGAAACCAATTAAATAAGTTGTAAGTGTTTTAACGTTTGAATTGAGTGTATTGTGTGAGTTTTCTGTGTATTCATTAGTAACGGTAAAATTCATCTTCACGGGGAAGTTTACCGAAACTACGCAGAGATTGACTGTCATGTGATTGCCCGATGTAAGGTCTTGTGTGTGTTGCTCTCTGTAAGTCAGGTAATGTTAACGGTAGTTTGTTGTTTCTCCACAGGATTCGTCTGAACCATGGGTTACAGAATGCTCTGCGTTGTTTTACTCTCTTTTCTCGCCTACACTAATTCTGAGCCGGTGAAATTTGTGGACTGTGGTAAGTACTCATGTTTATTAACTAAAATGAAAATTATGTCGTCATTAAAATCACCTTCACCTGTATGAATTTCATGTGCTGAACTCAAAAGGAGATAATTTGAGCAATACAGATTATTAAACAGTTGATGGACCCCATATTAAGGAAGTCAATGGGGTCCAACAACCGTCTGGTTAGCAGCATTCTTCAAAATATCAGCTTTTGTGTTCAGCAGGAGAAAGAAACTCTGGTTTGGAACAACTTGAGTGTAAATTATGACAGAATTTTCAAGTTTGGGTGAACTATCCCTTTGACAAATTGAATAATCTATATTGTTTTTGTTTCTTTTTTCAATCTTTCCTCTTCCTTACAGGTTCAGAAGAAGGAAAAGTTGTTGGAGTTGACATTGAGCCCTGCCCACAACAGCCATGCCAGCTTCACAAGGGACAGTCCTATGCAGTCAATGTAACCTTCAGCAGCGGTGAGTTGCTTTATATGTCTAGTAGCATCTCAAATCTTAATTTAGAAAAACAAAAACTTGTTTGTATCTCCCGTAGGTGTTGCGAGTCAGACCAGTAAAGCTGTGGTTCATGGAGTGATCGCAGGCGTCCCCGTCCCCTTCCCAATCCCTGTTGAAGATGGTTGCAAGTCTGGAATTCAGTGTCCCATTGTTCCACAAAAAACGTACAGCTACGTCAACCAGCTGCCCGTCAAGAGCGAGTATCCATCAGTAAGTGTTTGAGTTCCTCGTCTATCTCTAGTTCTGATCAGTGCTTTAATGTCACAGGCATTCACTTCCTTATTTTGTTGCTTTGTTTATTAGATTAGACTGGTTGTGGAATGGGAATTAAGAGACGACTCCAACAAAGATTTATTTTGCATCAAGTTCCCAGTTCAGATTGTGAGCTGAAGGCCAACACTGAAGCCAAGATGAAAACGCTTACAAAGGGATACAATTGTGCCTAAACACTTTTCTATGGACCTTTTAGATCTAATATTAGTAGACAGAGATTTTATGATTTATACTACTACTTTTTTTTTTCCTAACGCTGACAGATTTGTTATTTTAACATTATCTTTGACTATGCACACAGTGCCACTTTACAAACATTGCCTAATTCTAGTTTGTTGCTAAATTGCGTCAATGATTCACCAGAACGAGACTCTGACAAACAAGTGGCCAGTGCCGGTGATTAAATCAAGTGTGCACTAGCTGCTGTGTGGCTACAGTGTTGTAATGTTTCTAATCAAACTTCCCTTGAGCAAATAGTTGTCAATTGGTAACTTTTTACTTGCATTTTTAAATCTGCATATTTAATAAAGATTGCATCTTAAAATGAGCTTTTTTTTCTTAAAACATCGGTGAATGTAGCCACTTTTTACATGCAACGTTAACATGTACGTTACTGAAGTAAACTCGTTTTTTTTATTTTTATGGTAAACAATGATTTTTGCTTTTCTTGTGTTCAGAATGTAAAAATAGGGCAAAATTCAAATATTCCTACACCTTTTGACCAGTGATTATTATTTTCTAGTCATTCATCATTAAAAAAATACAACCATAATAGTAATAAATTATTTACATTTCTGTTTTATTATTGTGGTTTAATCATGAACGACTAGAAAATAATTGAAAAGGAATTGGTCGTAAGATGTAGGAACCCTGTATATATGCATTACACACCCTTCTATGATGATTTTAAGAGTATTATTTCCATAACACTGGGGACACTGTATCTAGTGTTTGTGTTCAACTGGTTAGCCAAGAGTGAATTCCAGTTTAAGTAAATCAGTTAAACATAATACTATCTTGTGTAAAAGGCTCAAACAAATCAATGTAAAGCTGACAGTGCTGTCTCTACAGCTAAAGATCTTTTTATTTGAAGTTTTGTCTATTAAAGCGATCCGTTCACTGTTTCTCCTTTCTGGGTCAGGTGTCTTGCTTCAGTTCCAGTTCTGCTTTCTCAGTCTGCAGTTTTTATATTCCTGTTGAGAGGTCATGTGTTTGAGGGCTGGCGGTTACTAGGTCAATTGTGTCAAATTATGTTTCAATATGTTATACATTTATTATGATCAGGAAGAATGTGTGGTTGACTTTTACGGTTTAAATATTGAACATTATCAATAATTTGGTTAACTTTGTCTACTCAATTATTTTACTGGAAACTTGCTAAAAGAAACACCGTTGTCTTTAAATGGTTAGTTCACCCAAAAACGAAAATTCTGTCATAATTACTCGTCGTTCCAAACCCGTAAGATGTCCCGTTCATCTTCAGAAACACAAATGAAGATATTTTTAATAAAATCTGAAATATTTCTGTCTCTCCATTGACAGCTATGCAACTCTCACTTTGAGCTTCAATAAGTTCATGAAGAGATCGTAAAATAATCCATATGAATCAAGCGGTTCAGTCCAAATTTTCTGAAAAGACACGATTTATATGATGAACAGATTGAATTTAGCTTTTATTCACATAAACATTGATCAGTGAACAGAAACGGAAACAAAAATGCTTGAGCTTCCATTTACCACAACTGATGTGTTGATGAATGTTTATGTGAATAAAAGCCTAAATTCAGTGTTCATCGATCGTGTCTCTTCAGAAAATTTGGAATAAACCGCTCCATTCATATGGATTAGTTTTATGATCCCTTTATGAACTTTTTGAAGCGTTTAAGTCAGGGGTGCCCAATCCTGCTCCTGCCGATCGACTGTCCTGCACAGTTCATCTCCAACCCTAATCAAACACACCTGAAGCAACCAATTAAGGTCTTCAGGATCACTTGAAAATTAAAGACAGGTGTGTTTGATTAGGGTTGGAGATGAACTGTGCAGGACAGTCGATCGGCAGCAGGATTGGGCACCCCTGGTTTAAGTGGTAATTGTGTCAATGGAGGGACAGAAATATTTCAAATTTAATTAAATTCCATATTTGTGTTCCAAAGATGAATGATTGTCTTATGGGTTTGGAACGACATGAGGGTGAGTAATTAATGACAGAATTTTCATTTTTGGGTGAACTATCCCTTTAAATAAATTCTCAAGCAAGCAGAATATGACTAAATGGCAACAAAACTGAATCACCGAACCACAGTAACTTCTGAATGTGTGCTTTTTATTACAAGGAAACAAAAGCAAGCAACATTTTTTTTCAGGTACAGAAGTTATTTGTGCCATGTACATCACACTCTCATACTCATTTTCCTCTTGGTTGTCTGAGCCAACATTCTTTAAATTATTAGGATGCTTTTATTTTGGGACAGAGAGAGTGTATTGTGTTTCACAGGAATTTCTTAAAACCAGAGGACCACTTGTGTTCATTGGCCATTATCCAAAACCAGCTGGAAACACACATCAGTTTCACAGGCATGCTAAAGATGGCCAAAATAAAAAAATAACATGAGGTAGAAACCCATCATACAAGAACTTCCTGTATGCATCTATTTAAGATTTAAATGCTGTTCTAAACTTAAAAGAAACGGAATGTAACATTGTAGCATATTTTTACGCAGCCCTTTCAAACAAATTCAGAAAATGGCTGCTTATTTACCTTTAGTGCAATTCTGCGCAGTATCGATAAGTGATGCCGTTTTAACCAGTCAATCGATAGTTCTACATGACGTATAAACTTTCATCCCAAAAACAAAAATCATTTCAATTTTTTTTTAAACGCCATATCATTTGATATGATACAGAACTATAGGAAACCAAGGGAAATGTCCCTCTCATTACAACACAAAGCTGAGCATTGCCATCCACACAAACATGCTGTTCTGTAATTGCAGGAAAAAGATTCTGCTCAACTCAAATAAATAAAAGTATAAAGCTTCGGTTTCAGTGCTAAAATGCACCTTTTTTAAGAAACCGCATGACGAATGTCTTCATTTTCTTCAAAAACACTTTTTTTTTGGAAGGGGTGGATGGATATCACCACCATGTTTTGGCTCATCAGTCCTTTCTCCTGTTTTTGACAGATTGAGAAAGAAAACAAGGAAGCAATAGACATTCTTACAGTCACAAATGGAGTTTGATACATCATCAATAGCAAGCGAAGAGAAGAAAGTGAATGTATCAGGATATTTTTTTCAGACAACCACTATCCTGTAGACAGGTTAAACTAGACATTTGAATGAAAGTAGTAAGGCATCTGATATGTTTTTAATGACAATACTTTAAAGAACCATGCTGACGGAAGTACAGTATGGAGCTCTAAAAACTCATTTTGCAGGACCCAGTTAATACAAAATCATATCACTTGTATGTTAACATAAAAGATTTTAGTTCAAACCATTACCCATAGCCTTTGAAACAGCACATCGCTATTTCTGAGGGTTATTTCACTTGCATAAACGTAAAAAAAAAAAACGGAGTATTCATCTGGGCGCAGTATTCGCACTGCCTCCAATGATACCTCTCTAAATAATAGTAAAATACTTTAAAACATCACAGGCAAGCCAGTTTGTCAAATTAACACCAAGAAGGTCTGATAAAACATATCACAGGCTAAAAACTGATAAAGGTACCACTGATGCTTGAAGCTGAGAGCGGCACAGGACTTGATAGAACCGTTAGCAAGCAAAGATATTCTGAACGATACTGAACCCCTCACTGTCCATTTTGTTGGAGCCTCTCCAGTCTCTGTAGCAGAGCATTTCCAAACGCTTCTCTATATCCAGGGCTGAGGGAATCCAGCAGTGAGTAAACAGTCTCATGATACTGGGTGTTCAAGCCCTCGTCCACCTGATCAAAGATGTAGCCCACCACCTGACAAATGACAAACACAAGATTCCACAGGTTAACCATCTCGTGTTGCTCACTTTTCATCTCTGTGATCCGCAGCGGTCAAACCTGACAGACGAAATCGAGTGGAACATTTAAAAGAAAGAAATGAATGTACTGTATTTTGTTTCACTATTTATTTGATATTTTGTATTCTGAGGGGAATTAATGGTGCTAGACAATTTTTTAGTTCTATAAAAAATAAAATGTTTGATATCTCCAACTGATACAATGTTTTAAAGGTACACTATGTATCCTTTTTTTTATCCCCTCAAAATTAACAAAATGTTTAAAAAAAATGAGTCAATACATCATCAATCCTTCTTCCAAAACCTGTTTTTGTCCTACCCTGGTTCACTAAGGTAAGCCTAGTATAAGTGATTATATTTTAGACCTGACAGGATGGTTTTTACAGGTAATTGCGTGAATACATCACTCGCCCGTGTGTCTCATTGAATCAGTAAATAAAGAAAAGTTGCTCCTCCTACTTTACTTTAATGCGTGTCTGGTGTGTGTGAGTGGCAGAGGATAGTTGTCAAGACTATCAAGAAGGGTTGACATGGAGCCGCTAAATCACAAACCTCCAGGGAATCAACGTTGGATTACAAGGGCACATGAATAAAAAAATGAAGTGCACAGATAATTTATAAATAAATACTGCAATGTTCCACTTTAACAAAATAATACGGCAGAGGCTATGTGCACAAATAGCATTCGATTATATTTACACTAAGTAAAAATAGCAGATTTTCATTGCAATAGGTGTAAATAATAGTTAGATGCTATTTATACTTATAAAATAGCGGTAGATGCTATTGTTGATGTACATAAACAGTATGCATTAGAGTCTAAATGGTTACATTTAATAAAATTCCCTACACCTACCCCTAACTGATAAACACATTATTATTAAACACACATTAGACACTTCATTTCCATTTTTATTGAAAATAAATGCCTTTCTGATCTGATATGTAAAGGGGAAAAGGGAGAAGAGCGAGTTGGGCAAAAGGCGGATTCGAACTCTGGTTTTGATGCTGATGATAATCCAGCATCTTCCCTAATTTTGTCTGGCCCAAACCAGACAGTAGGCGGAGTTAGTGTAAATAAACACTCCAATACAAGAATGGTCATTTTATTTCATGTTGACTTGAAAGTAGAGGCCTAGACTGAAATTGGACCCCATCTTCGCCTTTTGGAAAAACATCAAATTGTCAATATTACACTCAATATTATTGAGTAAATGCTGTTTTTGGGTGGAACAGATGCTACTTTATCACTCACCCTTAACCCCGCCTCGGTGAGCTCTAGGCAGTATCGGGTTCCCTCTCTGATTTCCACGTTTATATAGGCCACATCTAGTCCGCTGGTGAGACTGCGAGAGACGTGCATGTCTGTGACCGCGAAGAGCACATCGTTGACCACCGCCTCAGCCTCCAGCCTCATGTCCTTCACCTCTCCCAGCTCCACACAGCGCTCCTCATACGAGCACTTACACAGCTCCTCGGGCGTACAGTCCACCTCCATCCCCTAAACACAACCGCGGATGGACTATATCAGTATCAGACAAACTGCATGTTCATAAACACCTGACGTCACCTGGTCTTGAGGGGGCGCGAGCGCTGTGCAGTCATGCTACTGGCTAACGCCTTACATTCCTCAAAGTACGTTTTACTCTTAGTAAGAGTAACATTTGTTTAGTTTTTTTAGTGTGTGGAAGAAACATTTTAATGCGAATGTTATGTATGATGTAACTTGCATAAAGACAATCTAAAAAATATGAAGTGTTAGCTAACAACATAATGCAAATCGAGGCTCTTGTAGCGTTAAAGTTCCATATGACGCCAATTCCGGGTTATATTAACAGAATAATGCCATCGTGGCATACATAACAAGTTCATTTGTTATATGTTAAGGACTGAAGCGGTTTAAGTTTATTTATTAACAATTTTATGAGTTACTAACCTCCTCCTGGGGTGGTTCGTCAGAATACTTCCGGCTCATGCCGGCTAGGACTCATGTGTGTCAATTATGCGCAGCAGTTGCGCAGAGCAGCTTCTGCGTATCCGCCTCGACTAACAATACAGAATCTGCGATATTTTAAGAAACAAATGTATGAAAATATAGTAAAATATCTAAATCTATAATTTAGCTGTTTGGCTGTCAATGACAATGCAAAGCTAACCGCTAAATTCCTTACATAACAAACTGTGCGGGTGGATGCGCGAGCTTTGGGGGCGGAGGTGCTTCTAGAGCATTCTTTATTTTCCACAAATAACATCAAAGCACGGTTATAGTTCAAATAACTGAATACATTTAATTTACTTTATTACATTTTATCATATGTCATATATGTACTTATTAATTGTGTTATTTTTCTTAAATTTGACTGTTTTTCGTTATCTTATAATTAAGTGTATTCCAATAGTGACGTCACTTGCATTTCTATTTCCACAAGTGTTCCTACTGAAATTCATCAATGGAAATTTACTGGATTGTACATGCATGAAATTGAATTTAAGTCATCAGATCCCATTATTCACATTAATTTCCTAAACTTTGCTTAGAATGCTTAATTCCTCGCCAGCGAAAAAAGTTAGTTATTAAAATGAATATAGGATGTAATGTTAAAAATGTACGGTAATCAGCCATGATACAGTTAAACATTATAAACAGTGGCGAATAAATTGCAGAATTTTGGCCCGATTCAGAAAAATAATACGAGCTGCGTAGTGTCAGTTTGAAGTATGTAAATACAGGGTAACGGATAGAACATATTTAAAGAAATAGACAAAGATTTGACTTACAACCCTTGATATCAGATCAATAACTAAATCCATTACACCATTTAATTTGAGCCTACTTACCTTAACACCAAAAATAAAGTGCTTTTACTATTCCAATCCGTAGCAAAAAAAATAACACTCCTGTAGCTGTGCGCGTGACCTGCGCAGTGGCTGCGCGGCGCGGATGCTCGTGAACACATCGCGCGCATGGAGCGGCGCGCGAGAGTGCGCAGTCACGAGCGTGTTTGTAAACACCATCTTAGCCTTATAAGCAGACAAACAGAGATGCTGCTCTATCACGACCTGACTTATAATGCGCCTGAAGACTGCCATCTCCAGTTGAATATACATAATATTAACGAGCGATGCATCAGCCGAAGAGACAAAGTTGAATGAAGGTATAAAGGATTGTGTTTAGCCAGCATGCTAGTTCACCCTAAGCCAAGGAACAACGGTTAATCAGCTATTTTATAATACAGGTGAGTTATTTTTCTCTGACAGTCTTATTTTGAATGACCACTGTACATACGAACAAACGGTTTTTGCTGTTGTGCAGTGTGTCTCCGTGATTTGGCATTGTTAGCTGCAAAAAACAAACTCACCAACCTTATTGCGCAAGCACTGGCGGTCACTATACTGTATATGTGGATATATGGGGTCAGACAGAAACGTTAGGCATGCCAGACAAATAAATATAACCGCAAGTCATTAAAAATGAGCTCATCTTCATCACCACATTTTCTGATGTTGTTCTGAAGGCATTGAGTAGCTAAATGCCTGTGAATTGATAGGTTTTCTAGGAATCCCAGGCTTTAACAGTCCTTTGCATCAGTGTATTGAATTACTAGTTCTACAGTTGTAATTTGTTCAGACAGCCACATCATTCGGATGTCTTCATTAGTCATCTAGAATCAGAACATGTATTTATACTGAATCATTGACATCAACAACCCTTCACTGAATGATTGTGTGGGTGTGTGTTTTCAGCAAAGCAATGTCAAAGTCACCGAGAATGAAGATAACTTATCAATTCCATGAGAATGTTTTTAGACTTGCTTGTGTGTATTATTTATTTCACAAACTGTCTGTCTTTTAGCATGTTATGTTTAACTGTTCCAGCTTAATACAAACTACGCCACCAAACCACACTATCCACTGCAGTTCACACTACAGTAAAACGCTCTCAAGTCTGTGGTATTTAACACTTTGGATGTCCTAATGTGTTTCAGTACTCACTGAAGCCAAGAGCTGGTCAAGATGCCTTGGCCTTTTTCTGAGTCCATTAAGAAGCGGGCCTGCAGGTACCTGCTACATCGATATCTGGGAAATTTCCTCCAGGAGAAGCTCAGTTTGGACCAGCTTAGTCTGGACCTCTATCAAGGCACGGGTTCACTCGCTCAAGTGCCGCTCGACAAATGGGTACGTTTTCTACTTCTGTGCTGTTTACCCCTATTTGATTCCATACAGAACAAACTCCATGAAATCAGCCTCAATGTTGGGAGGCTGTAAATACATAAAAAAAACAACATTTTTTATCTTTTTTTTTTTTTTTAATCGATGGGACTAGATTGTTTATACCTGTTGCTGAATAGGCCTTTCCAGGATGATCCAGCAACATATTCTTTTTGTCGAAATCATTGATCATTGAAGCATGTTTTATTAGATTGTGCTGTGTTTAACTTTGTGAGGAACACTTTGTAAGACATTTTTAACAAAGATAATAAACCAAATATAGTTTCCCAACCCTCTACGGACACACTGAAGCGCGATTGTCTAGTAATTGTTTTTATTTTACTCGCCAGACTTTTTACATGGAATGCAAGAACAATGGAAATGAAAAACTTTATAATATAATAAATATAATGTATTATACCATGGTCTGGGTGAATACTCGATTCTGATTGGCTACAGGGTGTCCATTAAAAAGTGATAGAGGACACCTAGTAAATAAACCATCAGGCGTAACCAGGGAAACCAAGTTATTGTTTGTAAAAACTTTAGATTTTGATTGTAAAACTAATTAAAATATAAACTAATGTTTTAAAAATGTGTTATTTAACAAGTGTAAAGATGAAAAACCGCACTCTCAGGTTATATTTTCATAAATTTATTATTGATGGCTTAGGCCGAAACGCGTCTGTGAGGACATAGTAATAATACATTTATGAAAATATAACCTGAGAGTGCGGTTTTTCATCTTTATTTTTGATAAACGTTTTTATTACTCGCACCCATAAATTATTTTGTGAGTTGAGCGCGCCTGCTCTTAATATTATTTAACAAGTGACCATGGTATAAGCGGGTTAATGCCCTTCGAGGTGTCCATTGTCAGGTATTAATGGACTTTGGCGGAGGCAACCGTCCGACGCTGACAATGGACACCTTGTCGGGCATTAACCCTTACATAAATTATAAATATAAAATATGAATTTCAAACATTATTAAAGAACATTATAAAAGTAAACCGTATAATAAAATGACAAATAATCACACTACAAGCAATAGCACAAAATAAACAATAGAACAAAGACACACATTAAATAAATACATCTAACAGTAGTTAGATACAGATTAGGTAAAGTACAGAAATTTAATAAAATAATCAAATGTAAAACGTCACTGCCATAGACTAAACTGTATAAATTAAATATAGATGAATCCTTATTTAAAGTTACAAAAGTTGTTGAGTCAAGAGCAGCGAGTTATTTTATTGCATTTAGTCTTTTGTTGCTTGTTTAACATTAAAAAGCAGCAGGAATATTAGGCTGCTGTCACTTTAAGACAATGTGCAGATCCAATATATTAATACTGGATATAGGATACTCGCAAAGATAGGAATTTTGTCATAATGTTTGTGTGAAATTGTCCATCCATGCACAAGAAGACATAAAAGAACTCAGTATTCGTGTGCTGTCAGACTCTGCTTTTTGGGCGCGCTTCAAATGTACCGAATTGAGTTCCCTTTCGTGTCTTCTTGCGCTTTAATATTTAAATTGGCAAGGCTTAAAACACATGCAAGTGATCAACTTTCATGACGATGCAGCACTGGCCCGATCGGTTGTTTTAGGGTTTTTATCAAAAATAGATTTTTAAAAACCTGATAGTTTGCCATACAATGTTTTCGCCATGAAAATAGCCAAAGATATAGAATAGACATGAGCAGATAAGTTGAACACATGATTAAACTTCTGAAATTTGCTATATCTTATCTGAGTGTAGCACCAAGGGAACATTAAGAGTGGTTTACATAGTAATATTTTATACCTAACCCCCCAAAAACCATCAAAAAGGATGTTAATCCGCAGTTTATCTTCTGTGACTTTCATGTCTCGTGCTTCTTCAGTCCCTGAATGAGATCCTGGAGTCTGTGGATGCACCATTTGAGGTGAGTGAGGGCTTCATCCAGGCCATTTGTCTCACTGTGCCATGGGCCTCACTGCTCCAGGACAACTGTGCACTGGAAGTGAGAGGTTTGGAGATGGTGTTCAGGCCAAGACCTCGAATGGGTAGGAAACATCTTTCAAATCGCTTTCTCTTTAGATGATAATCTTGAATAATGCTTTGATTGCAATGCTATATGCATTCTACAATTCTGTTTTGTAAAGTTTATTCTTATTTGTGAAATCTTCACAATTGCGATTAATCGCATCCAAAATAAAAGTTTGTTTATATAATATATGTATGTTTACTGTGTATCATTATTTTGTATATATAAATACACACACCTGCATGTATAAGAAAAATTTGTTATTTATATATAAAATATTTATATATCATATAAATTATGTTTAAATATATACAGTATATACATGCAAATATTTCTTAAATGTATACATGCATATGTGTGTATTTATATATACAAAATAATCATACACAGTACACACACATATATTATGTAAACACAAACTTTTATTTTGGATACGATTAATCAATGCCCAGCACAAATTTAATAGTTTATTGTTTAATATGTTTCATATTGTATACTATTTCTGTCTAATGATCTATTATTCTAGTAGTTTTAATAAAAAAAAATTATATACCAGTAATACTATACTTTTCTATAATGATTTTTCTCTCGCAAGTCCATTTTTAATATAAAGTTGATGTAAGAGAAGTACTGACAGATCATTTATTTTGTATTTAGATGTATGTCTGAGTGAAACAGATTATTGAAAAAAAAAAAGTGTTGGGTAGGGACTTGGTTCTATCTCATAGTTGTTGATTAGATGGAAGCAGATCTGAATCCAAGCTCACAGGCGATTGGAGGAAAGGGGCATTTATACAGACAAAATTATTAGAGTAGTCTGGTACATTATGAGAGTCATTTCCCTGGAAGACCCAATTATTTTGATTAAAAAGTACGAGGTCAATTAATTTTAAATGAAACATATGCATGAATGAATTGTGAAGTGAATTTCCATTTTATGACTACTTTAATGTTGTGTATGCCCATTGTAAATCTTTTTTAGCATCCGGCATGGAGCCCATGTGCTGGTCCAGCTTCATGACCAGCAGTATGCAGCTGGCCAAAGAGTGTCTAAGCCAAAGACTCACTGATGACCAGGGAGAGAGCTTCCAACCTCTGGAGGGTCTGGAAAAGTTTGCCGAGACTATTGAGACGGGTATGCCTCTTCCCGTATATCATAAAATCTAATTTGTTTTGTTTTGTTTTGTATAAAGCTGGAATATATTTAGTCTGATTCCCTCTCAATGACGGAACGTTTCCCTGTTCTCTCTTAGTGTTGAGAAGAGTCAAGGTCACTTTTGTGGACACCGTCCTGCGGATGGAACACATTCCTGAAAATTCTAAAACTGGCATTGCCCTCGAACTCCGAATCAATAAGTAAGTTCTAGAGCTGTAACTAAATATTTTCAACACAACAACATGATATGTTTACATATGAATCATCGCCATGCTGTCTGTACATTTTGTGATATTTAGAATGATTTACTGTGATGAGAGCGTGGAGGAGGGCTCCAGTGTCAATATCCATCAGCCTACTACATTTGCACATAAAAACCTCACTCTGGACGGAGCCTCTGTGTTCTGGGATGAGTTTTCAGAGTCGGCACGTGCCGGCCCCAAATCATCGCCCACTCAAACAGTGAGTTTATCTGTTCTGCTGTAATAAAACAATCATCTTTACCCAGGTTGTGGTGCAACCTAAGCCTAATTTAACCCTATTAACCCCTTAACCTTAAGTACATTAACTTCAAGTGAGTTTTTTTGTAACTATTTACCAGTACAATTCCAAAGCCATCTAAGACAAATGTTCTTTATACATTTAAGGATACTGAACCCAAACTTTCACCAAGTTGGAATCCAAAAATCATCTGTGAGCCTCACCCTCAGTTCCCAGAGCCCGTGTCTTCCAGTACACCATTCGAGCCAGTGCAGGTGTGCTGCCTTAGTGGGAAACTGGAGCTGTCCGTGGTTCTGAAGCAAAATGAGGCTATGCCAGGAGCTAAGGTGGGTCGATGCAGTATAACGTACAGTTAATGTACACTAATTTGAATGTTAGCTTGTTATAAAGGTACTGCACAGATTAGCTGCCTTTGTCGCAATGGTCATTCCTTGAGTGAATGTGTTCCACTACATTTGACAACTAAAAAGTATTCAAATGCTTTATAAAACAATAGAAATGTTGTTTAAAATGAAAAGCATAACACACTTCTTTTTGTGTCCATCAAGTGGTATTTATTTAAATAAATACCACTTGGTGTGATGTTTTATTATCTAATTAATTTACATTGATGCATTTTTAGCTGTCTTAAGTGTATTTCTGAATGGACAGAGAAGTCCAAATAAAGGCATAATTAATTTTTTAATAGTAAGATTTAATGGCTGGTCTTTTCACAGTTGCATATTGACGGACAGTTTGATTCTCTAATCATGCTGCTCTCACCACAACAAGTCCACCTCTTACTAGACATGTTTGGGGTCTTCTCCAGCTCAGGTGACACTTTTTTAAAATCATTTTTTATTCATGATTCGACCATGTGTCCCTCTTTGAATAAAGTGAGTGATAAATGGTTTCCGCTGAATGTGAATGACTTTTCATATTGGAATACAGCCGGGCAGGAGTGGTCTGCAATAGGAAAGGACAGGAAAAGTCGGCCCATGCAGCAGGAGGATGAGTATCGCCTCCACATGGAGCTCAACCGCTGCCTGAAGAAAGACACCATAACAGGTGCCACTGACCAGGACCTGTTTGAAAGCCAGACTACCAGAACGGTGTCCAGCAGAGGTTAGTTTAGCACATCACATCTTTTACTTCTTAGTACATCTAGAACTTCTTAGTTCTTCTGCTTTTGCAGAATGTCTACATATCTCTAACTACATATTTAATTAATCTCTTTCTTATTGGTCGGACAGAGGATGTCTTTTTCTCCATGGCTGATATGGACATGTCTCACAGCCTATCATCTCTACCTCCTCTTGGGGATCCACCCACGGTGGATCTAGATTTGTCTGTAAATAGCAACTACTCCACCTCCCTGGGGGATTCGCCATCGGGAAATGTAACTGTAAGTCTCGGCTTTTGAACTCAGTGATGCATAAATGGTATTAAATGATAGATTGTGCCACTATTCATTCATTAAATGATAGATTGTGTCATTCATTCTATGACACTAGTGGCACCTACCGGAATTACAAAAGTACAGCATATTTTGCAAACACCCCTTTCGTGTGTCACGCATCCCACATCTCAAATATCACAAATACATATTAGGAATACTTTAGCTGTGTTGCAATGGGTCTTGAGTAAGCATTTAAGTAGGCTAACCCTAAGAGAACGTGAGCTTCTCACTTATAATAAGCAATGCACTGAGTGCATTTTTTGACATGATGCGCCAGAACTATTTGAGGCTGTCTTCACTAGACATGTCAAAGTAAAACATATAAACTGGAACATATGTCTTGTAGAACAGGCGAATGATGATGTTGTATTAAAGCGTACATTGTCACTTTGATGTGATCATGACCTGTCTAATATTTGAAGGTCTAGCCTAAATGCAACAAATTTTGGCTTTCACTCCTGTACCCAAAGCTGTATGTCTTTTCCCATGTAATGCGTCAACCATGGTCCCACATCAGTAAACACCCTTTGGCTCAGCCTGCTACAATAGCAATGCCCCACTTGGTTGAGTTGGTTGAGCTGGAAAGAGATTGACGGATCTGCTCTTAATGTTTAGATGATGCCTGGAGGCTCAGTGTTGACAATTTTTGAGAGAGATAAACCCATGAATGTCATACTAATAGCAGTCAATGAACAATAAACTGGATTAAGAGAATGTCAATTCTCAAAAATCGTACATACTTTAAGATATTGCAAATGTAAAACATTTATTGACACATTCCCTAGACGGTGTGGGATGAGTACATGGATGTTCCTAGACAAAAGGAGAAACAGACAAATGAGACACCACAACTTTCCAGAGATTCTCAGCTTACCCACAAGTTGCTACGGCAGACATGTGAGTCCCATCATCACCTTTATAATTTATGTTAATTGTTAACCCATATGACTATCTTTAATCAATTATATACCCTATGTGTGATCTCTAGCTCATCCATCTAAAGGCCACTGTGATGAGTCCAGGCCTGAGCTGGTTCTCAGGCTGACAGTGGGCAATCTCTGCCTGTCTGTCCTCCATATCGACCCCCTCCCACCTCCAAACTCCTCCCGCAGCCATCTTGCACCAATGGCTTCTGAGTTTTTCCGTATTCTGACTGTAAATCAACTCCCTGCTGGTGGTTTCCTCCAATTACGAACCATCTTTGATGAAGCCTGTCCACATGATCATCTCAGGTAAGCTTTCACTTCTTAACCTTTTAAATTTGTTTTTATTATATGTTGATTAATAATGTATTTGACAAACAAACATAGAATTAAAAATGTTGTTCAAATCTATCTGTTTAGTTGAACTTCACTTTTTTTTTTATTAGAGCTTTTTTTTTTTAAATACAGCTTTTGTGGATGGCAATATCCCAACCCCTTTAGAATACTATAAGAATGGTTGCTTATTATTTTGTTATCAGCCTTCTTGCAATTATCAATAATTGGATAATCTTGGATGGCTGACATTGCATGTGAGTTCACAAAAAAGATGAGGTGGGACAGCGATAACTTTGCATTCAGTCTTTAATGTCCTCAATGCACACCATTTACTGGGAAAACTGAAATTTTTAATGGGTCTAGAGGAAATTTATATCTGTGGGTCATCACCATAACAATCAAAGCAAAAGATAAAGTCATGTATCCTAAAATAAACATGTATAAAGATAACAAGAAAGGACCCAAGACAGAGCCTTGTGGAACTCCCTACTTAACCTTTGCTTATGCTTTAGAGAGTATGTGTTTTAAGGTGCCACTAAAGATAGCAGCAAATTTTAAATGCATTTTTCTTCATCTTCAGGTTCATTGGTCAGGGATTAAAGGTGACATACGAGCACTGCCAAGGCTCCAGTGTACGTACGCTGAACACGGATCTCTCTCTGAGTCAGGTGGAGGTTTTGGAATGCCTGTACTCCACTGACAGCCACACTACAAAGAGTGGAGCCCATTACACAGAGGTATTTTTTTGTCTGTTAACAAATATTGTATGTGCACAGAATAGTTATTTTATATAATAACAATGATTTTTTTCTTCTGTGTCAAACATTAGCTTCTTACGTTTGACGTCCCAGCCAGTAGTGAGTCTCCCCCTCCTACATGCCTACATTTACACTACAAACTAACAGAACGCAGAGGCCCGCAGGTAACTGCCTGAAATATTGCAACAACTTCTTTAGAAGTGTTGATAGAGTATTTCTTCATACTAAAGTAAATGACCACACGATTATGTCCTTGACTAGTCCATCTATATGATATTTTATTAATTACATTAATTGTTAGATTTTTTTTTTTTACTCTTTATATTTAAAATTAATCACAAATCTAGTCACTTGCAGACAGTAAACATGGTCCCAATTTTTTATTTTTATTACCAGGGTGGCCAGGTACGCCTGAGTACTGTACCCCGTAAGGCAGAATTGCAGGTGGAGCTGGGTAAAGTGCGATCAGAGTGTGACGTCAGCATTGTGGACAGGCTCAACTCTCTACTCCAGCCTCAGAAACTGGTTACAACGGAGATGATGGCATCTCACATGTACACCTCCTACAATAAACATGTCAGTCTGGTGAGAAACATTAACAACTATCTCCCTCTACTTAATTTACTTTCTTTTACTTTTATATCACTTTGAATCTTATTGTGGTTGTGTGTTTTCCTCACAAGCACAAAGCCTTCGCAGAGGTCTTCCTGGATGATAGTCGCACCCCAGCGCACTGCCACGTGTCTGTGTCAATAAATGCACCTCTACTGGTACTAGTGGTACGGTTTCCAATCCCAGACCTGCGCTCGGATCAGGAAAGGGGCCCCTGGTTTAAGAAGTCCCTGCAGAAAGAGCTGCTTCAGCTGGAGCTGGAGGATCTGGAGCTCAAGACGGAGTTCACTGGAGGAAACTCATCAGAGCAGAACAAGATGGAGCTCACTTTCAAAGAGCTCAGCGGTACTAATTTACAAACAGATTCACCCTGATCATGCCATAAAAATGATCTTGCAGCTTTGCATTTTTGAGTGAATTCTGAAAGTAATCAATAGATGAGGAAATGAGGAATGAATTCAAATGTTCCTCTACGGTCGTCCCCCACATACAGGATACAGAGACACTTTTTATAGACATGCTTCACTTCTTCTTTTCTAAAAAGAATAAACCATATTTTATGTCTGCTAGACTTGCTTTTCCTGAAGGTTATATATGCTTCCTTGTTTTTGTTGTTGTTGTCTAACATGCACTTTGCAGTGTAATGGCACCAATAGATGCCTGGGAGAAAATGGCAATTTAGTATAAAAAAATCAAGAGAGGACAAAAACAATTCAAATAGTAATTAAAATATTAATAAATATGCCAGTATTACAATTATGTCATCTCTGCTGGCTAGATTTGTGCACAATCTAATGATGTAAATCAATGGGAGAATTTTACATTTCTTAGAGTATGAAAGAAATTGGAGATATGATAATGCAATACAAAACCTCATAACATAATATCCAAAGAATATTAGATTGGTGGTGTAGTTTTTTTTTTTTTTTTTACACATTTAATCACACAATGTGTTTTTTGTTACACTAGGGTCATTTCAAAAAGATAAAGATCACCCTGCAGCCAGGTTCTTACGAGTAGCTAACACCATGGAGGAGGACATGACATCGTCCGACTGTGGCAAATTCGACTGGCCCAGGTAGGCTGTGCTCTGTGTATCCTGTTTTGTTTATAGTCATTCTGTGTATCTTTACAGATAAAATTCATCTAGATACAGAAACTGAAATATTTTCTGCTCCATACCCATTCAGAGTGGTTTTGAAGGTGAACCCCAAGGCTGTGCGCTCCATCTTAGAGCGTGTAACAGCTGAGGAAGAGGAGGAAGAAGCAGACGGTCACTCACAGGAGGAAGAGGAGGAAGAAGGAGCCGCCCACTCCTTGAAGGATGTGTGTGATTTTGGCAAACCCGAGCCATCCCCTTTCTCCTCACGACGTGTCATGTATGAGAATGAGGAGGTATGAAGATTTTTATTTTCTCTCTGAAATTAAGTTTTAAATTGATTTGTTGATTATTTTAATTTCTAATTATTTTTCTTTTTGGCAAATTATTTATAAATATAATATAATGTGATAAATATAAAAGCAATTTTTGCCCGGTGTTAAGAAAAATACATACACCCATTTTGGATCAACTGCCCACATAGATTTAAATTAATTAGTAATTATCTGTTATTATTAATAATGGATAATAACTTTGTGCCTCATGCAGATGGTCATCCCAGGAGACGTGGTGGAGATGACAGAATTCCAAGATAAAACCATGAGCAACTCCCGCTACATCCTTGAGCTGTTTTTCCCTAACGTGCAGCTCTCTTTGCCCAATAATGACTTTTATGAGAAACTACACAACAGGTAATTATTATTAATGCATGAAGAAAATTACAGCTTTGTCTTCTAAATCTACATCCTCAAACTTCTCGTGAGTTCCAGCTACCATGTGCTCTATTTTCTTTTTTTTCTACCAGGATTAATAACGACCTGCTTTTATGGGAACCCACCGCTCCATCTCCAGTCGAGACAGTGGAGAACATCCCGTATGGTGTGGGTCTGTCTGTAGCCAGTCAACTCATCAACACGTACAGTAAAGACAGCTTCAGTCAGTTTAGATCTACTGGCCCTGAGGGTAAAGAGCATTTCCCCTTCTGCTCACTTGAATATTTAATGTCAGACTAGAAAAAGCATTTACATGCTTTTTGGTACGATTTCCAGCACGTATTCTTGGAAAGATGTTGTTTTCAGGTAATCATTTCATCTGACATCATGTGTCTGTTGGTCTTTTTGTTCTGGATTTTTTTTCCCATTATGTGTGTGAAGAGGAAGAGAGTGGTTCTGAGGAAGAGATCCTGCAGTATTACACCCCCGCTGAACTGGGCTATAGGAACAGAAGGAAGAAGAGGAGTAAGATCCAGCCTAAGAACTCTCAGAGCCTCTTTTCCATCGTCCTGTCTGTTAACCACGGCCTACTGGCTCTGCAAACACACCTAAAGGTATTACATACACATCTCGAAGATCGTGCTTTAATATTGACTCATTATATAGTCGTGGCTTTATGTAATATATGCCAATGCTTCCAGCAGGATGATAATAGTGTGTTACAAAAAAAACACGGTGAATTCTGGATGGAGGTGAAAAACGGGACGTTGTTTGGCGTGACTCAACACGAAGGCTACAAAGACCAGCATTATGTCTGCTTCCACACGTCTCAGGCCTGCCTCTATCACCACGGTAAACAAGAAAAGTTGTTTGCATTCTTTTACCTGTTATTTTTCAGTTAAGTTATATAATGGTCTATAGAGATTTCTGGTACATTATCGTTTTTTTGTGTAAACAGAAATATATGTTTCTATTTAATTGTATTTTAGTGCTGCTTATTTGTATGATAATATTTTTATCTCGTTAAAATATCAAATATCTCATATTTAGGATTAATAAGTATGTATGATGAATTTTTTTCTTCATCATTGTGTATCTAATTGGTCAGGCACTGTGGACGGGGATGCCCCGGAGTGGAGTGTTAATCTGCCCTGCAGGACGCGTCCTCATTGGCTGGAGCCTGTTATGTATGCAACTGAATCGGCCTCAGAGAGGGCGTCTCCGTCAGAAGGGCTCAGTCTGGAGCCCCACAGCATGCTGTCTGTCGCTGTTAAAATCTCCTCCCACAACACTGAGCGCAATGTCAAGGTAACACATAACTGGATTAGACAAATGCTGTTTAAAATTTCAACACAAATTACTGTTTAAAAGTTTGGGGTCAGTAAGAATGTTTTTTTTTTTCTTTTAAAGAAATTAATACTTTTGTTCAAGGCGCACTAAATTGACCAATACTGACTCCTAAAGACTTTTTCTTACATTGTTACAAAACAAAATCCTATTTCAAATAAATGCTGTTGTTTTGAACTTTCTATTCATCAAAAAATCCTGTAAAAATATTAAGCAGCACTACTGTTTTCAATATTGTTAATAATAATAAATGTTTCCTGAGGATCAAATCAGTATATTAGAATGATTTCTGAAGGATCATGTGACACTGATGACTTTAGTAATGGCTGCTGAAAATTCAGCTTAGACATCACAGGAATAAATAGAAAAGTTATTTGTAATTTTTATACTATTTCATAATATTACTGTTTTTGCTTTATTTTTTATCAAATAAATGCAGCCTTGGTGAAAACTTTTTAAAAAGTCTTAACAACCCCAAACTTTTCTGAGCTATTTGTGTTTTTAAACGTGTATCTGGATCTGTCTGCATGTCTTTCTGTATGTTCAGGAGTTTCTCATAGCCATTGGCATGAGGGGAGTCACGCTGGAGCACAGAGTGGTGCCTTCAAGTCTGGGCTGGTATGACCAGGTAATAATAATATAATAATAATAATAATATGTACAAAACCTCATGCAAATCACCTGAATTAAAAGCGCCTATGGGCCTTGGAATTGTGGATTGCATCTTAAAATGTTCTAGTGATGAATGAGTTGTTGACTTATTAACAATCTTATTCATTTCTGACTAAGACTGTCGTTAATTTATCTGTGCCAAACCTTATTGGTTATCTTTCCACTGTAGATAGTCGACTTTTTAAATGTGTCCGATGAGCCGGTGCTTGGCTACACGCCCCCTTCATCTGTGTCCACCCTCCACCTGCATCTATGGAGCTGCTCCCTGGATTATAGGTGATACGTCTAGCTAGATTCTATCACTATCTTTTCCAATACATCTATCCAGTATTTAAAGGGAAAACGGTGCTTCCCAAAACTGTTTGGACGCTTACAATGGATGAATTTCATTGCGTTTCATTCAAGCAAACAAATGAGGATCAGGTTTCAATCCTCATAATCTGCACAGAATGTATTTATTGTGCTTTTCTATTAAAAGAGCATTTGGATCTAAGCAGCAGTTTTCTCTCTCTAGACCTTTGTATTTACCCGTGAGATCTCTGCTGACGGTGGAGACCTTTAGCATCTCCAGCAGTGTGTCTTTAGATCACTCTTCCTCCAGTTTAAGGTAAAAACTAACATTGTCTATAACTGAACATTTCCTAGTTACTTTTTTTCTAATCGCTTATGATTTCTTCCCTTATAGAATAATTTTAGATGAAGCTGTATTGTTTCTTTCTGACAAAGTCAACGCTGTGTCTGTTAATCTGGCACGAGGTGAGGAGTTATACACGTTTGTGCGGTTTCAGAATATGTCTGCAAAGCGCTCTGGCTTAATTTTCTTATTTGTATGTTTTCAGACTATGTGCAGGTGGTTGATATGGGGACCCTGGAACTGAGGATCACTGCAGTCAAACCAGGAGCAGATGGCAAAATGGTGAGTCCTGTTAAAACAAAGAGTTGTCTACCCTCTAATGCAGAATGTTCCAATGACTTTATCTTGTGTCAATCATGTCTCTGTAGACGGAGCCGAGGTTTGAGCTGCGTTGCTCAAGTGATGTTATTCACATCCGCACCTGTTCAGACTCCTGTGCTGCTCTTATGAACCTTATTCAGTACATAGCCAGCTACGGAGATCTGCTGCCCCCTTCTGGAATGGAGGCCAAACGCAGAAGCACTAAACAACGGGTGAAGGTCTGTTCAATTGAAAATCTGACTTAACATGTCGACAATGACACATTCCATCATGCTTAATATTTAAAATCAAACTATCAAAGTAATTATTATCAGACAACCTTATACATTTTTTAAAAGTTGATGAGTAGTAGTTAGCTCATTTGAGCTATTGTCATGATGAACATGTTTAATGTTCTCCAGACTGAAGCAGTGAGCCGCCCACCAGCTCCGGCACCTCTTCTTCCTGAAGCGGAGCAGCAGATTCTTCAGGATCTGATGAGTGATGCTATGGAAGAGACAGACAGCCTGCAGGGCCATATGCTGCAACAGAACGGTCAGACTCTACTCTACTTTCTCTACATTCTAGCACTTATTTTAAAACCATACATTAAACAACATTCGCCATCCAATGTTACTAATATATAATCTGACTTATTTCTGAGTGAAACAGGAAATTCAGTGATAAAAATGTATGGCGGAGCTTGATAATATCAATCAGTAATTGATTGGATTGTTAAAAGTTTCCGTTATGTAGCAGAATGTGTTTAACGTCAGTAACGTCAGCTGAAAAAGAAAGTCGTATCATAGGTGGACCGGGTTATGTTTTAATCAGGGAATTTTTATCTTTGGAATTACATGCCAGTGAATCAGTTAGACTACGTTCACACTCAGTTTTTGGTATCGACAACCGCATTTACAGGTGTGAGGCTGTTTAAACAGCAATTTACAGAAGCCTCTCAAATGAACGTGCAACAGGAGTCAAGCCCGTATTCTCTTACGAGTAACCATAACCAATCACTGTCACGACCAAAGTATGGTGATGTCCATAATAACTGAAAACTCTTATCACTTTTAATATGTCCAATCGAGCCTCGAGTTCATCCGTCAAATCTTCATTAACCGACGGCAGCGTTTATATCTAAGTGGAGCATTTGAGTCGTGTCACTCGAACACAAAACTGACAGGATCAGCTCCGGTGGAGAACAGTGACTGCATCTAAAACCTTCAGATGACTCCATTGCTACAAGTTTCCTAAAGCAAAGCCACACACAAAAAATTGCAACACACAGTAGACATGTTTGTGCAGCGATGAGCAAATCTCTCGCACTGTATATTCAAAATATTAATAAATACTAAAATAACACGGCTCGCGTTGATTCTGTCTGTCTTTCGTGTAGGTATCAACGAAGACCATTCAAATGATCATGAGCCACCCCGTTCTGATCTCTTCCTCTTCCCTGATGAGAGTGGAAACCTGGGGCAGGACCCGAGCCCCACGTACCCAACCCTGCACTCGCCCCTCATCTCTCCTCCTGCCCCCCCTGTGCTCCACGACTCCGATGACTTCTGCATTCTCGACACGCCGGGCTCCAGAATAGAGGTGAGATCTTCATTTCATACATATTTCAGGCAGAGAAGCATTGAAATAGCTTTGCATGAAGAACTGAACATTTTTGGGTGAACTGTTCTTTAAAATAGAGATCTTAATTCGTGTATGCATTACTTGATCAAAGTGTTTTGTCTGTCTGTCAGGAACGGGATGAGGAGCCTGTGGTAAAGAAGCTAACCTCTGAACCTATCCTGGTGAAGGAAGAACATTTCGGTGTCCCCCTGGAGGGCAGCACTTTGAATAGGGGGCCGCTTCATTTTCCTGTGCCGGAAATCAGATACCTGGTCAAAGAGATCTCTGTCGTGTGGCATCTCTATGGAGGAAAGGACTTCGGCGGTGGCGCACTGTCCTCATCACCAGTTCGCAGTCAAGGGTACATTTTTGGAGTTGGGCCACTCTTGATTCAAAATCATGCTTCATATAAAATCTGTGTGTTATAAGTGTGTATTCAGAGAGTATGTTTGTGTGTGTAGGTGCACTCCTCACAGTTCTCCGTCACAGACTCCTGTAAGACAGGTGAGAAGAGGCTCTCGTGCTGGAGGAGGATGGGGCAGAAACCATGATGTTCTGATGGAGATTCAGCTCAGTAAGGTCAGAGAAACACATGAATATTTTGATCATCTGCCTGCTTAATATATGAACATGAATATAATGCTTAATATATGAAAATAAAACATTTTATAATTTTAATCATCTGTCTGCCAATCTGACAATATATATATATATCGCTGTTATTTTAGTTTTATTCATATATTATTATAGTTTTTATTAATATTTTGACTTTGCTTTTTTATATTTTTTTTATAATTGTATGTGCCTTTGTCATTTTTGTAGTTTTTGTTTTAATTTTTTAAAGTTATTTTGTTTTATTTTAGTTAGTAATTTTAGTACTTCAACTTAAACTGAATGAACATTTGTAATTGTTGCCTTGGCATCTAACTGAATTTTTAGTATTTTATTTCAGTTAACGAAATGTTTTTAGTAGTTTTTATATTTGTTTTAGTTAAGTTTAACTGCTTTAAAAACAGCAGCGTTCCCACCTCGCTACTGAGAAATGTCATGTAGCAACTTAATCAAGTCAGTCGATGGGCAGCGCTGACAAAAAGTTTCTGTGAACGTGTAAGTTTCCATCTGAGCGTGAGTGTGTGTTTGTACAGTATGCCTGTGTTGATTGTAGAGAGAGAGAGAGTGGGAGAAAGAAAGCTTTCAATAGAAAATAAAAGGTAATTTACTGGGAAAAACATATAAATTAGTTATTTTTATCCTGTTGTTTGTTATATTTGTTTGCTTGGTCAGTGTCTTTGCGGATTATGGCTGTTGTAGGCTTAAATAATTTGGCGACGTGATATGGAACTGTAAAGTGGTGAACAGACCTGGAACTACTTCATAGCTGTGCGTTTACTGGAAAATAATTGCACACCTTTAGTTAGAACGTTCGTCAACCAATCAGAATCAAGCATTTGACATTCCTGTGGTATAACCAGTATTAAACCATCTAATAATACTCTATGATTCTTCATGTCTTATATTAGGTGCGGTTCCAGCATGAGGTGTATCCTCAGACGGCTCCAGAGGCAGGCGTTTTGACGGAGCAGCCGGTGTCCAGACAGGTGTTCTCAGTGCAGGATCTGGAGATACGAGACAGGCTGGCCTCTTCCATGATGAACAAGTTCCTCTACCTGTACTCCAGCAAAGAGATGCCCAGGAAAGCTCACTCCAACATGGTACAATCAAATACACACAGACAGATAATGATCTAATATGTTTCTAAAATATCAAATGATATGGTCTGAGCATGTGCTGTCTGTGTATATCAGTTGACCATCAGAGCCCTACACGTGTGTCCGGAAGCTGGACAGGGACCTCAGGAGTGCTGTCTACGTGTGTCACTAATGCCTCTCCGTCTGAACATTGATCAGGTACAGAACAAAACTGTTAAAAAATATGATTTGAGGAGAGGAGAGTTGATGAACAGTGTAGTTCAGACTGGTGACTAAGGGTGTGTTCACACTTGGCATGTTCGGTTGGATTAAAACAAACCCTGGTCCGATTGCTCTGTTACTGCAGTTCATTTAAATAATTGTGAACGCTGCCATCTGAACCCTGAAAGATGGGTCTCGGCCCGCTTCCAAACGAACTCTGGTATGGTTCGACTGAAATTTGAATGCGACATGGACCAAAGACATGTAAAGGAACCAAAAACAGCACATGATGTCACAAGATGTGACCCTAGAAAAGACAGACGGCTCAATCATACCTGTTTTTTCTCATCATAGTCGTGATGTTGCCCAACACAGTTCTTCGTTTGTGTGAGTGACGGAGGGATTCCTGACGCTGTTTTGACTCCTTTACACATTTTATAAGCTCTTCACGAGTTCTCAGCTGGTCAAAATACCATTATACGTAGGCTACGCACATTCAACGAGAGCATTTAGCCCAGAACACAGCATTGTTTTGGATGTTCGTTAAGTTCCGTGGCGAAAAATCCGTGATAAAAGCCGATCAATCAGGTGGTGAACATACCCCTGCTTTAGGTTTAGGTTCAGTATCTTCGGTACTCTTAAGTTCGGTGGTAAAATGCCAATTTGAATGCCAAGCGGACCAAGACTAAATACATTTTTTGGGGGTCCGGACCAAATGAACCAAGCGAACTGAACTACAACTGTGAACACACCTTAAATGTCAGGGATCCCTCTCATTTTCATCACTTTTTTTTGTTGTACAGGATGCGTTGTTCTTCCTGAAGAACTTCTTCACCAGTCTGGCAGCAGACGTTGAAATGTTTTCCCCACCAGAGACGGAAGGTAACAATCAATATGCAAAATATAAACTCTGTGGACCTTGGAAACATTAACTCTGTTCCAAATCCTGTGAGTGAGCTGCCTATCTAGACATCATTTTTAGGCAATGTAGGCTCACTCAAGTCAAAAAGATGTCTATGCTGCATTCACGCCACATCGTAATTACTACCCAGGACGTTTAACTTAGAAATTTTGTATTTAAAAAAAAGTAGACATTAAGGCAGCTCTCTAGATCTTGCAACATCTATTCTGCTCTGCAAGCAATTGTTTCATCTATGTGACTATTTATTGATTTGTTTTGTAGCATTCTGTGTGTCAATGAAGAAGCCTTCTGGCCCTGAAGTTTCCTGCAGTTTTTCCAAGTACAACGGTGCAGCGGCTCAAGACCCTGCACCCATCATCTCAGTGCCAACACAAAGCCGTGCCAGTCCAAGCCTCGTCCGCACCTGCAGCCAAGACAGCACTGCTGAGACAGACACTGCCTCCACATCTTTCACTGACCAGCCCATATTCTTCAGGTGTGTGAGAGGAAGCAGTATTCATAACCACCTACAACAGGGGTGTCCAATCCTACTCCGGGAGGGCTACTGTCCTCTAGAATTTAGGCTCTGCTTCAGATGTGTTTAATTAGGGCTAGAAATAAACTCCCTCCAGAAGCAGGATTGGACACCCCTGATCTACAACACTGTGTTCATCTACATTAAACATTCACCCCCAAAATCATTAAACAAGTTGTTCAGGTATGAGTTAATCAATAACTACAAACCAGAATTTATTTTGCTCATGTCGTTTTCCAGAGAGTTCCGATTCACTTCAGAGGTGCCAATTCGATTAGACTACCATGGAAAACACATGGCCATGGAGCAGGTGAGCTATCTACAAAATCCTGTTTTTCAAAAATATGTTTTTCACATACAGACGACAACATTGTCGAAACGATCCACGTTCACGTGGATCTGCAAAAACGACTAAAACGCTGTATTATTTATGCCAGGCCAATAGTTGGCAAATCCACTTTGTAAAGAAACACTACACGTACTACACTACACTCAACACGTAATACGCATGTGCATGACGTCACCGTTTTCACAAATTCACACTTTTGTAATTTACATGGAGACGATAACAATATTGTTTTCAGAAACTTGCACTTTGAAACCCGTTTTGAACCCCCCCCCCATCAGTCAAACAACAGATCTGCACTGCTTGTTGTAATAAATGGTATTTTCATCTAAATATAAAGCCATGGTCAAGTAACAATATTTAGCTTCAGAACAAGCTTGCAGATTTCATTTGTTCTTAGTAAATAAACTATGAGAAAATTGTAATGTATGATATAATGCTTATTAATAAGCATTCTTATTTTACAGGGCACATTTGCTGGTATTGTGATTGGGCTGACACAACTGAACTGCTCAGAGCTTAAATTACGACGCCTGTGTTACAGACAAGGGTAAGAAAGAAAAAAGTAGTATTTAAAAAAAAGTATTTATTATTTTACCTAACAAATCTATTTGAGCCTGTTTATTCAAGATGATTTTTTTTTTTTTCTCCAGATTATTGGGTGTGGACAAACTCTTTTCATATGCCATTAATGAGTGGCTGAATGACATAAAGAAGAACCAGTTGCCGGGGCTTCTGGGAGGCGTGGGACCCATTCATTCCTTGGTGCAGCTAGGTTAGCACAACACATTCACACATGCATTATTCCATCTGCAAGTACTATCAACTAAATATTGATATTGATGTCTCTAACTATGTAAATAAAGTTGTCTAATGAGGGGCTCTCAGTGTTAAGCAGTGTTTCCTCTTTGTTTGACCTATAGTTCAGGGTTTTAGGGATCTAGTTTGGCTGCCCATTGAGCAGTACCGTAAGGATGGAAGAATAGTGCGTGGCTTCCAGCGGGGCACCGCTTCCTTCGGGACATCCACCGCAATGGCCGCTCTGGAGCTCACCAATCGGATGGTGCGAACAATACAGGTATACTCTGATTTGTGTTACTTCTTTTTAGTGTGTGACTTTTTGGGGCGACTGTGACAGTGCGTGAATGTTTTCAACATAGATATATTAAAGGAGAACTCCGGTCAATTTTAACATTGAGCTAATTTTTTTGTACATTTGGAGTGCTGTCAATACAGAGAACAACGACAAAAATCGGTGTACCTTTGTTTACATCCTGTTTTTCGGTTGAAGTCCAAAGTAGTCGATTGCAGAGTTCACACGCATAGGTTTAATACCTATGATCATGCGCGTGAACTCGGCAATCGACTACTTTGGACTTCAACCGAAAAACAGGATGTAAACAAAGGTATTTGCGCTGGCTTAAATAACATCATTTTTATACATATCTTTCACATCTACTGCAGTCAGACTCACTCGTGTTCACTCAGAAGGAATCACTCACATTTTCTGTGCACTTGTAATGACACATCAAGGATGTTAAGAGGCTAAAAGCAGGTTTAGTACTTGCCCCATTGAAGTCAACAGGGTGCAAATTTTAAAAATAGAATAACTCGGTGTAGGCAACACCGATTTTTGTCGTTGTTCTCTGTATTGACAGCACTCCAAATGTACAAAAGAATGAGCTCAATATTAAAATTGACCGGAGTTCTCCTTTAATCGTACTGATCACATTAAACTTAATTCGCTCCACTTATCCGTATATATTAATGACTTGTGATCTGTTTTGTGTAGGCGGCTGCTGAAACGGCTTATGACATGGTGTCTCCAGTGCCAGATGAGAAAGAATGCAAAAAGATTAAACGGTACTCGCATTACTGTCTGGCCCATCAGCCAGTGGACCTCAGAGAGGGGGTGGCCAAGGCATACAGCGTGGTAAAAGAGGTATGAGCAATTTGTACCCTTATTTGGCTCATAATATACATTTTTGCCCCTTTACACTTAATCTTAGCTAGTTAATATGAAATCACAGATGACTGATTTTCTTAATGCACATTCCCAATTGCACAATTCATCAGCATTTTTAAAGGGGACATATCATGCTAAATCCACTTTTTTAGCCCTTAAATGCATTTTGTTGTATATTTGGAGTGTTTAGAAGTACAGAAAAGTTGAAATTATTCTCTTCAGGTGCTTCGTTGATATCTTTATATTCTGTTTTGGCCTTATTTTTCAACCTGTTCCGATTTTTCTGTTATCTATGACGTTTTGTGAACTATTACGTCACAGTATTTGCAGCGGAACTGCCAAATAAGGACATTGACTTCCAGCCCAACACTTCGAGCAATCCGCCATTTTTATTTCTCGCTGGAATTTTGTAGTCCAAGCTAAAAGATGCAGAAGTTACGAGAGGGTAAGTTAAAATGTTCGGTTGTTGGATGTAGTAACCCACACGCTTCATTACACCGTCTAATGTAGATGAACTGCCGCGCTTGTTTAACTGAAAGAACGAGCAGAGATAGAGAGACCCGGTTGCGCGCACGCACTCTCTCTCTCTTCGGAGCCAGGCGAAAATGTAAACAAGACACCGTCTCCAATCTAGACGCTGTCTTGCTCTCTCTCCCTCGCACATATTAATCAAAATAAATCGACACGGTGGTAAAAGGTCGGAAGACCAAAGTTTCATGTGTAAATACAGTAACACACCATTGCGATACATCCATATGAAGACGTTGTTCTGCAGGTTCGTCGTCTTCATTTTCATCTCGCTCCGGCTCCGACTCTGGCTCGAACATGTAAGGCTGGCTGGACAAGTCTTCCGTTGTGACATTTTGTTAATAACGTGTGAATAAAAAGTTTCTGTTGCCGCTAGATAATCGTATCTCTGCTATCAAACTACAAAAATGGCCGAACGGGGTGGAGTTGAACCGAGTGTCACCCCTGCATCCTGGAGAGGGGGCGGGGTATGAAGTGTCTCAATTGTATTTAAAGAGACCACACCAAAACGAGTTGCTCTCAGACGCACATCAGAAAAGGGGTAGAAAAGGGGCCTGTGGAGCTATAATAATGAGGAATTCAGACCCAAGCATTGCAGTTCCGCTTTATATAGACTACAAATGTATGATTTATATGTAAAAAGGAATGATTTAAAAGCATGATATGTCTCCTTTAAGAATAGCCCTCTGAAATGGAAATACATTGGTTGTTATTGCCACTTCATCTTGAGTTTTTAATGGATATTTAACCCAAAATTGATGTAGTCATCCACATGTCTTTAAAACATAAATGAACATAATTTTAATGAAACCTGAGAGATTTCTGTCCCTTCATTGAAAGTCCATTTCACCAAACCTTTAAAGCTTCAGTCGCTTTATATGATGAACAGATTTAATCTAGGCTTTTATTCACATATAACATAGATCAACGCATATTCATTGAGAACAAATATGGTGAACAAAATCTCAAACATGCTTGCTTTACATGTGAGAACCAATGAGGTTTGTGTATATGTGAATAAAAGCCTAAATTAAATCTGTCCATCCGATAAAGTGTCCTTTTTTAGAAGACGGTGAGTAAACCGCTCGATTAAAATGGAATACTTTATGAACTTTTTGAAGCATCAACGTGAGTAAATTACTACAGAATATTCATTTTTGGGTGAACTGTCTCTTTAAGAGTGGCTGACATGAGGTACATACTGGTTTGTTTATTAGGGGTGTAACGATACCATCATGTCACGATTCGATACATATCACGATATGATATTATTGCAATTTCTCCAAGACATTTGGTAAAAGGTTAACAAAAAAATGTACTGTTGATTTAAAATAATACATATTTGATATCACATTGTGGGTGTAAATGAATAGGCTTGGTCTTGGTGCTGGTAACCCAATGCACAGGACAATAGTGACACCAGAATAAAAATATTCATGATTCTGAAGCTGAAAATACAGAATTGTTTTAGACGAATATGCTTACACTCTGTCACTGACTAGATACATTTAAAATAATGTAGTCCACTTTTTACTGGTAACATAAGACATCTGGCATTATCAGGACCCACAAATATTCCCCTATTGCATTGTTATACATTTATATTCAACATTAAACTACTATATATAATGTAGTACTAACACTAAAACTCTAATTCTTTCCTCACACAGACATTTTTATTTGGGGTGAACTATACACAATACATATTGTCACTATCCAAGATACATATTGTTGCATTTTTGTATTGCGATATATTGTGTTATACCCCTAATGTTGATATAAACCGTTCCTGCGCACTGTGTGTTTGCAGGGCATTACCGACACAGCCCTGACCATTTATGACACCGCGACCCGTGAGCATGAGCAGAGGGGAATGACGGGCGCTGTGGGCGGAGTCCTGCGCCAGCTTCCTCCAGCTGTTGTTAAACCTCTCATCGTTGCCACAGAAGCAACGTCCAATGTGCTGGGAGGCATGAGGAACCAGATCCACCCAGATGCACGTCAGGAAGAGTCCCAGAAATGGCGCTTGGGTGAAGACTGAGCTCTGTTCTGCTGATATTCATACTGGCCTATCAGCCTAGAATGTGTGTGCTGGCTTTGATGTATTGGTGTGTTAATGCCTGTAAAGATCATATAAGACCAGTTTTTCTTTTTTGCTGCTTATGCGTTTTTAAAACGGTCTGGGCGACAGACAACTAGAGGCCGTGTAGCACAAGTCTAATCCCCAAATGAAGAATCAGAGGAAGACTGGAGCTTTATTCTCAACAGCATTTGTGCTTGACATTTAATGTAAGTGGAGCCCGCGAGCCGCAGAACTGGAGACGCACAGCTCCCGCTGGAGTAGATCTAACTAGATTTGTCGCTTCTCAGCCCCCTATCAAACGTCCTTGTAGTGCCTTCATGTCATAGTTTATTAATATCATATGTTCATCTGTTTTATGAATGAGATGGTGTAGTGACTTGTGGGGAACGAGATTTCTGTGCCATGGGTTTTCACGTCATTCAATTTTGAACATGTCTACTACAACTGCATTCAAGTAATTTAAAATATGGCTCGTGTTGCTTACGTCATGACGTGTTATGTTGGACGCAAGGGACGACGAAAAGTCAGGGTCATATTTCACCCCAAAATCAAAAGAAAAAAAGTAGCATTGTGCATAAAGACAATGAAGACTATTTCAGGGCCATTTCTTTTTTTTAGATTATTTTAATATCCACACACATTTTTATTACTGTAATTTGAATGAGAAAAGGAAGTATTCCTTACGTTAAAAAATAAATCATAAATTACAAATACTGTTATAATGTATAATTCAGTCTTTTTCACATAAAGAATCGAGAATTAAAGTATTGTGCCTAATTTTCTGAAAATAATATCTGTGTCCTAAAATAGTTTTGTTTATTTTTTTGCAAAATGTATATATTTTTCATTTTATTCTTTTGAATTTGGGGTGAGACTGCCATTTCTTCAAGATCTAAACATGAAGATACTCAAGGTATTGTAAACTATCAAAAGGGCAAAAAGGAGCCACCTGGTAGCATCCTCCTTTTTACTCCTAAAACAATAATTATCACTTACCTAACCACACTTTTAACTATTTAGATGGAAGAGAGTGACTCTTATTTGCACCGCATTGATTTCTATGGCTTAAGTAACACAATATGGTGTAGTGTTTCTCTTTACAGATACCGTGTTAGAAACTAGTCTTCAAACATGTGGAATGTTTTGCTGTTATTATTTACCACTTTGCACTTTGTATTTAAGTGATCCCAGAAAATTACACCCCTTCTGTTTTTCGTTTTGAATGAAGCTGTCGAGACAGCGTCTGCTTGAGTGACATTCCCTAAGCATCCGCGTCAAAAGAAGTCTTATGAAATGAACCTTTCTTTAGATAGACACGTTCTCTCTATAGTTTACCTTATTGTAGAAACTGTCAAATAGACAAGAATTTGAAATCTTTGTTCTTCATGAATATCAATATCTTAGTTTGACAGGTTTTTTTTTATTTTTATTATTATTATTATCTCCCTGACATCATTGCTGTTGTGTGAGTAAATGCTAGTTTGGTAAGTCACAAAATTGATAAATGACAGCTAATTTTAGCTTCATAATCCAAACACTTGATAATATTTATTGTACTTTTTTTTCCTTTAAGTGGTGATATTTCTTGTACATAGCTGTACAGGTCACTTCCCCAATTTATACAAAAGCATGTATAATCAAGAAAGGGAAATAAATTATTTAATGTCATCTTGTTTATGGTGTCTTTTTTGTGCAACTTTACATCCCTTGCCAGAAAATTGTCCAACAAATAACAGCTTTCTTTGAGGACTGACAACAATATATTTGTTTTAGAATCCATCTTTTCTAGTGTTTTCCATTGGATGGTGTTGAGTTAATAATGCCGCTGAGATCACTCGCTCACGTTTCCTTCTGTGTGAAGCTCCTGTCTGTGGCTCTGCATGCTTTAGACTATGGGTTGTGTTGACCAACGAAACACTAAAGATGGTAGGATATGGAGAAAGTCAGGTATGTTTACAATGATTTTTACTGATGTGAGCATAAAGCAAGTGGGTGCTTTGTTATTATAAACACTCACCAGCCACTTTATTAGGTACATCTTGCTAGTACTGGGTTGGACACCCTTTTGCCTTCAGAACTGCCTTAATTCTTCGTGGAATAGAGTCAACGAAGTGCTGAAAACATTCCTCTGAGATTTTGGTCCATGATAGCATCACGCAGTTGGCAGTGGGCAGATTGAAAACGACCACGGTATTTGCCAGGTTGATTTTCTGGGTTCTTACCCTACAATATAAACATTACATAAATAACACCACAATTTAAATGACAAAAAAATTGTTGGTCACAGTTTATATTATGTGCTTAAGTATGTACTAACATAAAATACAAACAAGTCTAAGGATTTACTGTGTACTACTACAGTAACATGTGGCAGGATCACGTTAATAGTTCTTAAGTTCCAGCAAACAGTTTGAGATTGAGAACAAGTTTTATATTACCAAGATGATTTTACTAACCAGCAAGGCAAGGTGATTTATATTGTACATTTAAAACACAATGGTAATTAAAATGCTTTACACAAAGTGAATAATAAATCAAAGATCATATTTCACTTCACAGAACTGTTTGAGACATCTCAAAACTTGAGAATTAGTCTAAGCTGCAAAAAAAAAAAAAAAAAAAAAAAAAAAAATTACAACCATTATTTCATTATAGTCTGTTACTTAAGTCAAGGGATCCAAAACTCTGTCGTCTGAAATCTGATAATCACTTTTGAGATGCTGAAAAACAAAAAACAAATTTGTAGCTCATAAAAGTGCGATGCCAGATGACAGTGCCATATGGAGGGCTGTACAAAAACATTCTGTACATGAAAGATCAGCGACAGCGTTAGTCAACAGATGGCAGTCTGAGACAACCAAAATAATGCATGACAGACTCAGAACAGTTGACATGAGCCAAAATTAAGAGTTGAAAACAAGTTATAATCTATAGACAGGATCTGTGGCATGTTTATTACCACAGAAAATAACTTTGACTTAACGTTTAAAAGAATTAAATTAAATTCAATTAAAATCTATTTGTATAGCACTTTTCACAATACACAATACGCTTGTTTCAAAGCAGCTTTACAGAAAGTGCATTTCAGAAATGTACATAGAAAAATACAGTTAGTTAATCAA
>NC_137141.1:30818939-31041439 GCF_949319135.1 Squalius cephalus
TTCTGATGTGTTATTATTGAAATATGGTACCCAGAACATCCAACTTTATGTGCCGACAAAGCATACTGGAGGTGCCATTACTTTGGTATTTCAAAAGTTCTCAAAAAAACAGGAACGTAGAGGCATAGATAAATTCATTCTCAAATGAAATCCTGCATTACAACATTTTCTGATGTGTTATTATTGAAATATGGTACCCAGAACATCCAACTTTATGTGCCGACAAAGCATACTGGAGGTGCCATTACTTTGGTATTTCAAAAGTTCTCAAAAAAACAGGAACGTAGAGGCATAGATAAATTCATTCTCAAATGAAATCCTGCATTACAACATTTTCTGATGTGTTATTATTGAAATATGGTACCAAGAACATGTAAATATATATGTGCCGGCAAAGCATACTGGAGGTGCCATTACTTTAGTATTTTAAAAGTTCTCAAAAAAACAGGAACGTAGAGGCATAGAGTAATTCATTCTTAAACGAAATCCTGCATTACAACATTTTCTGATGTGTTATTGTTGAAATATGGTACCCAGAACATCCAACTTTATGTGCCGACAAAGCATACTGGAGGTGCCATTACTTTAGTATTTCAAAAGTTCTCAAAAAAACAGGAACGTAGAGGCATAGAGTAATTCATTCTTAAATGAAATCTTGCATTACAACATTTTCTTATGTGTTATTATTGAAATATGGTACCCAGAACATCCAACTTTATGTGCCGACAAAGCATACTGGAGGTGCCATTACTTTAGTATTTCACAAGTTCTCAAAAAAACATGAACGTAGAGGCATAGATTAATTCATTCTTAAATGAAATCCTGCATTACAACATTTTCTGATGTGTTATTGTTGAAATATGGTACCCAGAACATGTCTCTCCATGCAACTTTATGTGCCAACAAAGCATACTGGAGGTGCCATTACTTTAGTATTTCAAAAGTTCTCAAAAAAACAGGAACGTAGAGGCATAGAGTAATTCATTCTTAAATGAAATCCTGCATTACAACATTTTCTGATGTGTTATTGTTGAAATATGGTACCCAGAACATGTCTCTCCATGCAACTTTATGTGCCAACAAAGCATACTGGAGGTGCCATTACTTTTGTATTTCAAAAGTTCTCAAAAAAACAGGAACGTAGAGGCATAGAGTAATTCATTCTTAAATGAAATCCTGCATTACAACATTTTCTGATGTGTTATTATTGAAATATGGTACCCAGAACATCCAACTTTATGTGCCGACAAAGCATACTGGAGGTGCCATTACTTTAGTATTTCACAAGTTCTCAAAAAAACAGGAACGTAGAGGCATAGATTAATTCATTCTTAAATGAAATCCTGCATTACAACATTTTCTGATGTGTTATTGTTGAAATATGGTACCCAGAACATGCCTCTCCATGCAACTTTATGTGCCGACAAAGCATACTGGAGGTGCCATTACTTTAGTATTTCAAAAGTTCTCAAAAAAACAGGAATGTAGAGGCATAGATAAATTCATTCTCAAATGAAATCCTGCATTACAACATTTTCTGATGTGTTATTATTGAAATATGGTACCAAGAACATGTAAATATATATGTGCCGACAAAGCATACTGGAGGTGCCATTACTTTAGTATTTCACAAGTTCTCAAAAAAACAGGAACGTAGATCCATAGATTAATTCATTCTTAAAAGAAATCCTGCATTACAACATTTTCTGATGTGTTATTGTTGAAATATGGTACCCAGAACATGCCTCTCCATGCAACTTTATGTGCCGACAAAGCATACTGGAGGTGCCATTACTTTAGTATTTCAAAAGTTCTCAAAAAAACAGAAACGTAGAGGCATAGATTAATTCATTCTTAAAAGAAATCCTGCATTACAACATTTTCTGATGTTATTATTGAAATATGGTACCCAGAACATGCAAATATATATGTGCCGACAAAGCATACTGGAAGTGCCATTACTTTAGTATTTCAAAAGTTCTCAAAAAAATAGGGACGTAGAGGTATAGATTAATTCATTGTTAAATGAAATCCTGCATTACAACATTTTCTGATGTGTTATTGTTGAAATATGGTATCCAGAACATGTAACTATGTGCCGACAAAGCATACTGGAGGTGCCATTACTTTAGTATTTCAAAAGTTCTCAAAAATCAGAAACGTAGAGGCATAGATTAATTCATTCTTAAAAGAAATCCTGCATTACAACATTTTCTGATGTGTTATTATTGAAATATGGTACCCAGAACATGCAAATATATATGTGCCGACAAAGCATACTGGAGGTGCCATTACTTTAGTATTTTAAAAGTTCTCAAAAAAACAGGAACGTAGAGGCATAGATTAATTCATTCTTAAATTAAATCTTGCATTACAACATTTTCTGATGTGTTATTGCTGAAATATGGTACCCAGAACATGCAACTTTATGTGCCGACAAAGCATACTGGAGGTGCCATTACTTTAGTATTTCAAAAGTTCTCAAAAAAACGAGCATGTAAAGGTATAGATAAAATCATTTCTTAAAGGAAATCATAAATTACAACATTTTCTGATGTGTTCTTTATGAAATATGGTACCCAGAATATGCCGCTCCATGCAATTTCATGTGCCGATGAAGCATACTGGAGGTCTCATTACTTTAGTGTTTCACAAGTTCTCAAAAAAAAAAACAAGCATGTAGAGTTATAGATAAATTCATTATTTAACAAAATCTTGCATTACAACATTTTCTGATGTGTTATTGTTGAAATATGGTACCCAGAATATGCCACTCAATGCAGCTTTGTGTTTCGGAGAGATTGTTTTATTTCTGTTTTTAATGAAGAAGGTATTGTTATTATTACTATTAACATAATTATTATTTAATATATAGTTAACTTTATATTCACAATGCATATATAATCTGGCACATTTAACAGACTGAAGCTTTAGCAGAATACATTAAAGGTGCTCTGGATATGAGGATGCACATAATGTTTCGTTTGTCCTTGAAGTGATACTACCGGAGGTAAGATCACTTGACCACACATAATTACTATGCAGATTCTGATTATATTTGCGGTCAGTGAAAATAGAAAGTTTATTCTGTGTGATTATTCTCTTTATTGTTTTAAAGCTTACCATAATAATTCTGATTAAGCTTGAAGAATTTAATCGATTTCAAGCAGAAAGGTGTTTCAACACTGGATTATCCTGTTATTTGTAGTAAGTAGATTATTAAGCAACATCCATTGTAGTTTAATGACAACTCATAATCGGTGCCATAGATTCATTGTCTGTGTGAAATAATTTATATATTTTTAAATTATCAGATGGCTTCTGAACATGACTGCACACAAGATGTTTGGACTAGGCCTACGCATTTATTGACTTCTTTCTTCATAAAAGATTGTGATTGTTAATTGTGTTACATCACATGTTCAATATATTTGTTTTATTTGTAATAAATGATTATGGTAGTGCAGTATTGTCTAAGTTATTCTTTATTGCGTTAGAACTGGTTAGGTATATCGCTGGTTTGTGGTGATAAATATTATAAAAAAGTGTCGTCTTTCTGGCTCCTTCAGACACAGAAACCACTGATTAAAGAGTCATATGCTGTGTGCATACTCTTTAGTGAAAGTTTATCTAGACCTGTACAGGCTCATTTTTGAGAATATATTAAATCAATTACTAAGTCGGCCCATACAGTTACATGGAGAGGCATATTCTGGGTACCATATTTCAATAATAACACATCAGAAAATGTTGTAATGCAGGATTTCATTTAAGAATCAATTAATCTATGCCTCTATGTTCCTGTTTTTTTGAGAACTTTTGAAATACTAAAGTAATGGCACCTCCAGTATGCTTTGTCGGCACATAAAGTTGCATGGAGAGGCATGTTCTGGGTACCATATTTCAATAATAACACATCAGAAAATGCTGTAATGCAGGATTTCATTTGAGAATGAATTTATCTATGCCTCTACCTTCCTGTTTTTTTGAGAACTTTTGAAATACTAAAGTAATGGCACCTCCCGTATGCTTTGTCGGCACATATAGTTGCATGTTCTGGGTACCATATTTCAACAATAACACATCAGAAAATGTTGTAATGCAGGATTTCATTTAAGAATGAATTAATCTATGCCTCTACGTTCCTGTTTTTTTGAGAACTTTTGAAATACTAAAGTAATGGCACCTCCAGTATGCTTTGTTGGCACATAAAGTTGCATGGAGAGGCATGTTCTGGGTACCACATTTCAACAATAACACATCAGAAAATGTTGTAATGCAGGATTTCATTTAAGAATGAATTAATCTATGCCTCTACGTTCATGTTTTTTTGAGAACTTGTGAAATACTAAAGTAATGGCACCTCCAGTATGCTTTGTCGCCCCATAAAGTTGCATGGAGAGGCATGTTCTGGGTACCATATTTCAACAATAACACATCAGAAAATGTTGTAATGCAAGATTTCATTTAAGAATGAATTTATCTATGCCTCTATGTTCCTGTTTTTTTGAGAACTTTTGAAATACTAAAGTAATGGCACCTCCAGTATGCTTTGTCGGCACATAAAGTTGCATGTTCTGGGTACCATATTTCAACAATAACACATCAGAAAATGTTGTAATGCAAGATTTCATTTAAGAATGAATTAATCTATGTCTCTACGTTCCTGTTTTTTGAGAACTTTTGAAATAATACAGTAATGACACCTCCAGTATGCTTTGTCGGCACATATAGTTGCATGTTCTGGGTACCATATTTCAACAATAACACATCAGAAAATGTTGTAATGCAAGATTTCATTTAAGAATGAATTTATCTATGCCTCTACGTTCCTGTTTTTTGAGAACTTGTGAAATACTAAAGTAATGGCACCTCCAGTATGCTTTGTCGGCACATAAAGTTGCATGGAGAGGCATGTTCTGGATACCATATTTCAATAATAACACATCAGAAAATGTTGTAATGCAGGATTTCATTTGAGAATGAATTTATCTATGCCTCTACCTTCCTCTTTTTTTGAGAACTTTTGAAATACTAAAGTAATGGCACCTCCCGTATGCTTTGTCGGCACATATAGTTGCATGTTCTGGGTACCATATTTCAACAATAACACATCAGAAAATGTTGTAATGCAGGATTTCATTTAAGAATGAATTAATCTATGCCTCTACGTTCCTGTTTTTTTGAGAACTTTTGAAATACTAAAGTAATGGCACCTCCAGTATGCTTTGTCGGCACATAAAGTTGCATGGAGAGGCATGTTCTGGGTACCATATTTCAACAATAACACATCAGAAAATGTTGTAATGCAGGATTTCATTTAACAATGAATTAATCTATACCTCTATGTCCCTATTTTTTTGAGAACTTTTGAAATACTAAAGTAATGGCACCTCCCGTATGCTTTGTCGGCACATAAAGTTGCATGTTCTGGGTACCATATATCAATAATAACACATCAGAAAATGTTGTAATGCAGGATTTCATTTAACAATGAATTAATCTATACCTCTACGTTCCTGTTTTTTTGAGAACTTTTGAAATACTAAAGTAATGGCACCTCCAGTATGCTTTGTCGGCACATAAAGTTGGATGTTCTGGGTACCATATTTCAATATTAACACATCAGAAAATGTTGTAATGCAGGATTTCGTTTAAGAATGAATTACTCTATGCCTCTACTTTTTCTGTTTTTTTGAGAACTTTTGAAATACTAAAGTAATGGCACTTCCAGTATGCTTTGTCGGCACATAAAGTTGAATGTTCTGGGTACCATATTTCAACAATAACACATCAGAAAATGTTGTAATGCAAGATTTCATTTAAGAATGAATTAATCTATGCCTCTACGTTCCTGTTTTTTTGAGAACTTTTAAAATACTAAAGTAATGGCACCTCCAGTATGCTTTGTCGGCACATATATATTTACATGTTCTGGGTACCATAACACATCAGAAAATGTTGAAATGCAAGATTTCATTTGAGAATGAATTTATCTATGCCTCTACGTTCCTGTTTTTTTGAGAACTTTTGAAATACTAAAGTAATGGCACCTCCAGTATGCTTTGTCGGCACATAAAGTTGCATGTTCTGGGTACCATATATCAATAATAACACATCAGAAAATGTTGTAATGCAAGATTTCATTTAAGAATGAATTAATCTATACCTCTACGTTCCTGTTTTTTTGAGAACTTTTGAAATACTAAAGTAATGGCACCTCCAGTATGCTTTGTCGGCACATAAAGTTGCATGTTCTGGGTACCATATATCAATAATAACACATCAGAAAATGTTGTAATGCAGGATTTCATTTAACAATGAATTAATCTATACCTCTACGTTCCTGTTTTTTTGAGAACTTTTGAAATACTAAAGTAATGGCACCTCCAGTATGCTTTGTCGGCACATAAAGTTGGATGTTCTGGGTACCATATTTCAATATTAACACATCAGAAAATGTTGTAATGCAGGATTTCGTTTAAGAATGAATTACTCTATGCCTCTACTTTTTCTGTTTTTTTGAGAACTTTTGAAATACTAAAGTAATGGCACTTCCAGTATGCTTTGTCGGCACATAAAGTTGAATGTTCTGGGTACCATATTTCAACAATAACACATCAGAAAATGTTGTAATGCAAGATTTCATTTAAGAATGAATTAATCTATGCCTCTACGTTCCTGTTTTTTTGAGAACTTTTAAAATACTAAAGTAATGGCACCTCCAGTATGCTTTGTCGGCACATATATATTTACATGTTCTGGGTACCATAACACATCAGAAAATGTTGAAATGCAAGATTTCATTTGAGAATGAATTTATCTATGCCTCTACGTTCCTGTTTTTTTGAGAACTTTTGAAATACTAAAGTAATGGCACCTCCAGTATGCTTTGTCGGCACATAAAGTTGCATGTTCTGGGTACCATATATCAATAATAACACATCAGAAAATGTTGTAATGCAGGATTTCATTTAACAATGAATTAATCTATACCTCTACGTTCCTGTTTTTTTGAGAACTTTTGAAATACTAAAGTAATGGCACCTCCAGTATGCTTTGTCGGCACATAAAGTTGGATGTTCTGGGTACCATATTTCAACAATAACACATCAGAAAATGTTGTAATGCAAGATTTCATTTAAGAATGAATTAATCTATGTCTCTACGTTCCTGTTTTTTTGAGAACTTTTGAAATAATACAGTAATGACACCTCCAGTATGCTTTGTCGGCACATATAGTTGCATGTTCTGGGTACCATATTTCAACAATAACACATCAGAAAATGTTGTAATGCAAGATTTCATTTAAGAATGAATTAATCTGTGTCTCTACGTTCCTGTTTTTTTTGAGAACTTTTGAAATACTAATGTAATGGCACCTTCAGTATGCTTTGTCCAGTATACACACACACACACAGACACACACACACACACACACACACACACACACACACACACACACACACACACACATACATACATACACATACATACATACATACATACATACACACACACATACATACATACATACATACATACATACATACATACATATACACACACACACACACATGTTAGACTTGAGTAATGGATAACTTCTTATAAAGAACAGAAATTACATTACATTAAATCTCAGTTGGAAACATAATGTCACGTTTCTCCATACTTAAAAAAAAAAAACATTTAGTAATTACAAAATAATAATTTAACACATAGCTTACACCATTTATAGAGGCAGACAAGATAATCTTTTCAGGAGTAAGCTATTTATTTTCACTGTTAAATGAAAAATGCTGCCCGATCCACAGGCTTGCAATTCACATACAACTGTTCCTTTAAGAAATACGGCCAAAAGCACTGAGGGGGAGGGGTTAACAACCGTCCAACATTTTTAAGGTGGAATGAATAGTTCGACGAATAAGGAGCTGGCGAAAAAGGAGCTGGAGTCAGCCTCGTATTTTACTAGCGTCCCGAGATAACAACAGAAAAGCAGATGGGAAATAATTAGCGTAGCTGCTGTTCATAATATTAATGCATTCAATCTGATTCAACTGTAGTATAAAAGGTAAGTATTATGTGAATGCTTGGCTAAAGAGATGCTGCTGCCTTCACGTGCTATGGAAAAGATGATATTTTCCACTTGTGAACTGGTATTTACCAGTGTGTTCTGGGGCCTGTACCATGAAGCCGGATTAGGTGGCTAGCCAGCTATGTTTCAGCTTAGTTTCCGCCAACCCTGGGTTTTAGGTACTATGAAAGTAGCTCGGCTTTAATCGGTGTTCGTTGCCATGGTATCTTACGCTGCACGGCTAACCTGCTCCGGGGCAGGTTATGTTCTGGATTCAAGATCTCAGACTGAAGTTTGACCAATCAGCTGAGAGCAAAGAAACATATAGGTGACGTAACTTATTCCAAGTGTCTGTTGCAATGGCTTCACCTTTTCTTCCAAATCCGGTGGACATTTCAGCGCAAATTGTTTGACGAGCACTTCGTAGAGAAAGAGTTTATAGCCTGACAAAATCCCCTTGCCTTAACTGATAGTTACTTGTATGGAAGATACAGATTTTCCGCGGAAGGAAATTCTTATCTTTGCGAACTTCTTGAGCCGCACATAAAGAATTTAACACGTCGAATTCATGCACTTACTGTACCGCAAATTGTATTGCGTTGCGGGTTTTTTTTTTTTGTTTTTTTTTTTGCAAGTGGTAGTGCTACATTCTTGCACGGTGGGTGACGCACAGAAGCTAGGGGAAAACACGGTTTGTCAAACCATTCGCAAGGTGGTCCTCGCTCTGCAGGAGTGAAAAGTTTCATTAATAGTGCTCCCCGGACATTTATCGACCATGTCCATAAAAGAGGGCTTTTATAAAATTGCCAGTAAGATATATTGATAGGGTGACATCACATGAACACTTTTTTAAAGCAAATTTCACAAGTGTACTATACAATATAATACATGTTAAGAATTATTTTGAATCTTTTTTATTATTATTATTCTGTTAATCTTATGATAGGATTCCCAAGTCATTGCAACATGTATGCAGTCTATTGCTCCAATCTCCACTGCTCTAGGGGAACATGAGGCAGATTATGTTAATAGGAAGTCCTATCACAGCCATAATGTTCAGGTAGAGATGATGTGAATATGTGAGATGATTATTTTCTGTGAGATGAATCTTTAAATTAATAGTAACATTAACAGATATAACAATGATTTAATAAACATTTCATCTGCAGACGACTTGTGGTCATGAACATATATGATCAAGTTTGGATGCCAAATGGCCTGGCTCCATGCAGTGCTTGTCTCAAATTTTCCGTTAGTATGTGTTGTGTCAGCACTTTGAGGAAAGCAAGTTAAATTTGGTACAGTAAAAAACACTGTTAATTTGAACTGAGATAGAAAAACCTACACAATAACCCCCTATCATGACCCTCAGACAGGGCCACAGCACCGCTTCAGTGTGGCCCTCAGTAAAACCAGAGTGAAGATAGAGATGACCTTTGGCATCCTAAAGGCACATTTCAACTGTGTTCGGCGCTTCAGAGTCACCAGAGCGGGCATCACAGATAGTGACTGCATGTGCCATTCTGCACAATATATTAGCCACCAGTAGAACGGAGCGAGAAACACTACAAAACCAGCTTCTCCCCGATAAAACTGACCCGATCACACTTGACCACCCAGCTGGTGCAGATGTAGATGCAATCACCATACAATATTACACTTAATAAAAGCACATTGAAACTGCAGATATGTCTCAAATTGTTTATTGGTTTTGTGGGATGGGAGGGAGAAAGAGAGCAAGAGAAAGTTGCATTAATAAATATTCATACTAAAGTGTTACTTGGTTAAATAAGTTATACTATATATATATATATATATATATATATATATACAGTATATAACTATATACATACTGAGATCAGTTTTATCTAGCTGTTTGATTTTGTTTGGAGCCTCCTCAGCTCACAGTCAGCTCCTTTAGTGTGCAGTCTAGTTCAAGTCTCCTTTAGTGTGCAGTCTAGTTCAAGTCTCCTTTAGTGTGCAGTCTAGTTCAAGTCTCCTTTAGTGGACAGTCTAGTTCAAGACTCCTTTAGTGTGCAGTCTAGTTCAAGACTCCTTTAGTGTGCAGTCTAGTTCAAGACTCCTTTAGTGTGCAGTCTAGTTCGAGACTCCTTTAGTGGACAGTCTAGTTCAAGACTCCTTTAGTGTGCAGTCTAGTTCAAGACTCGTTTTGTACAGGGCCCTGACTGAGTCTGTTTCCACCTGAAACATAATTCCACCACAAACATGATCATTACAAGTTTTCTGGAGGCTCATCAAAATCACAAAAAGTTCCTTGACTTCCTACAAACACAGGACTGACTGTAATTTATGTCAAGGATTTTAAATCCTTACACATTTCTTCTGAAGCCCATTGAGGTAGAGGCCTCAGTTTCTGGGGCAGGTTGTGAAAAATCCTACAATAAAAGAGATGTGTAAGGGCCAGTCCCTTTTTTATGCCACACATTCAAATGTTTGCCACAATAAAAAGCCCAGTGCATTTACATCAGCAACTGTCTGAGAACACACAGACACAGTGTCTTCATCATTTCCTCCACCCTAATAAATAAAAATAGGCCAATGTAAAGCATAACTGTTGAAAAGCAGGTTATGTTTGGTAATTCTGTCTGCTGCATACTGACCTCTGTGTTGGAGACTGTGTGTATGTGTGCTGGCTTCAACAGGGACACTGTATTTCCCTCTACTGCAGAACATACAGTCAGCCATATTTACAACTTAAAAAAGTAGTAATGTATTGCACACGTACCCAGTGTTACTTGCTTAGAGGAGCCAGCACCAAAGTCAGATTGTACAGCACCTGTAATCCCATCCATAATCGGCCGTCCCTTATTGCCTACTCAGAGCCAACTACTCTGCCAGTGTATTCTGGTTTTCTGAATTTAATTCTTTATTTCTGTTTTCTGCAAACAAGTGTTTGTGATAAAATGTTCACAAAAGTAATAAAAGGTTGTGGTAAATACTCACCACTTTGAATTATATTTTTATATTTGGTCTTTATCTGCTGCCAAGAACATTTGGAGTTGGGGTTGCATCTAAAAATCAATGAATATAAATTTTTCTTAGTACCGGTAGGCTACATGCACATTTTTATATATTATAAAAATAGGCTATAGGCTATATTACACGTATAGGCTACACATACATACATAATTTTACATAAATATAGAACGTATTTGTTTAACTTACACATTAACAATAAGCAATCTTTCTCCAACAGTCTTCTCTTGCTTTGGCCGCAGAAACCGTATTGTTTCGAGCTTGAAATACATATTTAAATTCATCGTAATTATGAATGATTATCTCTTACTCCTCCGCGGAAAAATCGCGACCCGCGATTGGTTGTTCAGTGTCGACGTCACTCTTTTATGTGCACGCGCGCGTGGAGTAATCATAGCTTGAGGATCAAAGCCTGAGTTGACAGAGAAAGTTGATGAGCTGCATCATGGTACCAATAAAGCCTGATTGCATCGGTTTGGTTTTGTCAACTCAAAACTTATCCTGTAACCCCGAGTTTGTTCAACTACCTTCATGGTACAGGCCCCTGTTCAAGTGCTTTTGTTGTCGTAATGTCGCCGCAAGGTCTGTGTCAGTAGAGTATCTTTTTTATCTTTACAAAAAAAAAAAAAAAAAAAAAAAAACGTAAATGTGGTGCTTCTGATGATTAAAACATAATTAATAATTAAAAAAATAAAACATGACATAAAATGATTAAATATGAACCAAGGAAATTGCGGCGAAGTTGAAAATGTGATAATTAACAATCGTTAATGACACAACATATGCCTATTTCACAAAAATGGCCGCCGAGACCGGAAGTAGGGTAAACTCTTTTCCGGTGAGAGCGCTAGCAGTAGCAGTCGGAGAATAATGGCGGAGACGAAAAGCAGTCAGACTTGTTGCGCACCTTTTTGTTTCAATTCAAAAAAGAAACAACCTTATTTATCGTTCCACAGCTTTCCTTGCGACGATATGTTGAAGAGGCGTTGGATTTGGGCTATACGAAGAGAGGAGGGACCGACGTTTATAGTCAGGAAAGGCAGCACTTTTTTGTGTTCTAAGCACTTCACGGAGGATGAAGTCCGTGTTAGAGAGTCCGGTCGTAATTATCTTACACCCCAGGCCGTGCCTTCCCGGTTTACATGGAACAACTGGGGAGAAGTTAAATTACGCCAGACACGGACGGCAAAAAGAGGTGTCTGTTGTGTACAGGAGGAAGCAGAAATGGAGAGTGCTGATGTCGCGCTGCTGGTACAGTCGCGCTCCCCCCGGTGAGTGTAACATGTTGTCATCCAAAAATGATTGTAGCATATAGTAGCAGTTATGCTAACAGTGGAGCATGTTAGTAAGATGAATGTGTTGTATGTAATTATTTGCAGGGTCTGCTGCGGAGTCCAACCCAATACCGCGATTTAAAATATAGCTATTAACTTACTGGTAACACCCCACCAGGAACACTTGTGCACATTGACAGGGAACATACATGAGCAAAGATAATTCTAGTTATTAATAAATGTGCAACAATGGAGACAATATGAACAATTGATTAAACAGAACTAAAAAATAAATAAAAAATGGTAAAGTGAGGCTGTTGGGTGAATAGTGAATAGTGATGTTCTAACTGTTCTATAACTGCATAAACATGTAATAGCAATTTACCAAATTAATACGATTTTTTTTTCCTCTAATGATAAAGTGTCATGTTTAACACCAAAAAAAAAAAAGTTTTCTTTTGTTCTTTAATTAGGTGCTCTTGATGAGGCACTAGAAAAAATAAAGGAGCTGGTTCTGGAAGAACTGGTGTCAAGGCTTACCATCTCCCGATCTTTGCTGGATAGATGGTGTGTATCTGATGAAGACTTCAGGTATTTCACAAGGTTCTCATCCAAAAACATATTTATGGTTTTCTGGAGGTTCGCATTGTTATCACATGGGCAAACTACTTATACCTTGTGTTGGGATCCATTCAAATATGGATGACCCGTGAACAGGTGAATCGAACAATGCCTGTGAAATTTCAGCAGTACTGTCCAAATGTGAGGGTCATTATTGACTGCACAGAGTTCAGATGTGAGAGCCCAGAGGCAATTACCCTTCACTCTGAAACATTCTCAACCTACAAGAGCCATACCACTTTCAAAGCTTTGATTGGAGTTGCACCCTGTGGTGCAATCACATTTGCATCAAAGTTGTTCACTGGCTCTATTTCTGATAAGGAGTTGACAAGGCAGTCAGGAATCTTGGACTTGCTGGAGTCAGGTGATGAGGTTATGGCAGACAAGGGCTTTCTCATTGGAAAGCTATTGGAGGTTGTTGGGGCAAAACTAATCATTCCCCCTTTCAAGCACAGAGACCAGTTCAGCAGAGAGGAAACAGAGAGAACCCAGGCCATAGCCAGACTCCGCATCCTTGTGGAGCGCGTAATAAGGCGGGTAAAAGAGTACCACATTTGGGATTGCCCAATTCCCCTCACCTTGGCAGGCACAGTGAATCAGATGTGGTCCTGCTGTTGCATGATGGCAAATTACCAGGGTCCTTTAGATTTTGAAGGCGAGGTAAAATACTGGAAAGAGTGAACATGCCAGCCAGGAACATCATCCAAATTTGGTGACGCTGACACATCGGTGATGTGGACACATCGATGATGTTAACACACACACACACACACACACACACACACACACACACACACACACACACACACACACACAGTTACTGCTTTATTTCCTCATTTGTAATGCTGTTCAGTTCATTGCATTTTGATGTTCATGTCATGCTTTTGTTCTCAATATATAGTATAACTGTACATATCTGTTGTAAAACCATGTAAAATGATCCATGTTATCCACTGGTTCAGGAGTGATGCCCTGACAAAACATGTATATATTCCACTTGATTGTAATCTGATTTGCACATCATGCACTTTACATACATTTTTATTTATTATTAACTGTTGTCAAAATTAAAACTGGTTAGTTGTTTTTTTGTTTTTTGTTACCTGGGTGCGTGGCCTATGCCAGGTCTGCTGTTTGCTTGTGCAAGCAAGGGCAGCTGGAACATTTTTGGTTCCTAATGTACTGTAGTGTGCTGTCTGGTAAAGTAGTGCTACCAGGTGGTTGCACAAACTTCTTCCAGCAGCACAACGACAAGTATAAGCTGCCATTTGAGGTGGATAGTTGGATTCAAGCGTGATCTGAAGAAAGTGATAGAAAGACTAATATATTTCACATCTTCATTTAACCTTTGTGTGTTGTTCATTTAGGGTGTACATTGTTTTTTGGGTGGTCTCTAGAGACACTAAAATATGTTTTTGTAACATGATTTTTTTTTTTTTTAAACGTAATATCACTTACTGCATTAATGTTTTTAGTCTAAAATTTGTTTATTATTATTTATTTGCCTTAATTTCGTTATTTTCATGTTTAGATAAAACAGCGAAGTTAAATTAAATTCACTGGAAAGATGTACAATTCTTAGTTTCATTCATGGTGGTAACATGAAAATGAGCCATAATCTAGTGTAATTCATTATGAATTCTGCGCTCTCCTGGACTAAATAACATTGCATTTTTTTTTAAAGCTACTAGAAATCTCACATACAATCAGACATCATTTCAATTTATTTATTGATTTTGTGGGTAAAGATATAGTAAGTGTGAGATTAGTCATCAAGTGTAATGCAATTTTAATGAATGTTTTTTAACAGTGTCTATAGCTGCTATTGCTAATTGATACTGAGACAAGTAATACATTAGAATGTATCTGGTTATCAGAAAATATACCATTCATCATTAGCTAAATCCAGTAAGTTATGTATTTACCTCAAGCTGATGTGGTTCCTCACGCTTTCTTAATGACCTATAACATCTGGCCCTAATTACCACTGTCCCTGCAATAATATTTGAGACTGAAGTGTCCAAATACTAGGGCTGGTCCGAATACCATTTTTTTGCGCTTCGAAGCTTCGATAGGAATTAACATCGAATATTCGAAGCTTCGGAGGGAGGGGGCTGAACATATTCTTCTCTCTAATAAAGGCAGGAATCTCTATGCGTCTGTCTGTTTGCATTTAGATTATTTATCTTGCATTTAGAACCGTTCATCCAATCGACTTCACGAGTGCAGTGTCACATTTGGTGCATTAGACACGCGAGACGTGACACGTTCAGAATTAATAAACTTTTAATACAGAACAGCGCGAGCGCGCCTCACGCGCAGGGCTCCGAGAACGGACACTGCACTAGTGATACAAAACACAGCCTAATATTTTTCTGAGTAACAAATAACTCTCAAATCAGAAATCAGCAGCACAGTAATTACTGACACAGTAAAGGGTAGGCTAATATATTCTTTCTATTCTATTTCCACAATGTCAAAGCAACGCAGCTTATAGCCTACAAGCTCAGGCATGCACTTCTGCCCATACAAACTCCGCTGTTCTGCGCTCTAAAATAAGAGTATTGTATTTCGCCCAAAAATGCTAAAAAAATAACCGTGTGAGAGCGTGTTTTATCATGTTATAGCCAGATATGACGACGCTTACAGCACGCGTCACCGCAGATCAGCATCTATTCATCAAGCCAACGTGCAAACTATCGCAAATCAAAGTGAAAGTGGGTCGCAGATTCTTTAACACACAATCAACTTCATTAAAAGTAAAGAACCGAAATGATCTTACCAGGGCTGTTGCCGCTCTCTTATTGCGGTCTTTGATTTAGAAATTTTAGCTGACGATCAGTAAAATGCAGCTTATCTGTTGCTAGTGACGTGCACTCCATTACATCTGCCTATAGCGCGGGATTTGAAGTTCGGATTCATATCCGTTTTGCAAAAACACATTTATGTGTTCATTGTTCATATTGATAAATCAGAGAGAACTATCCGATCTGAGAAAACGCATGCCAGCCCCATTCAAGCGCGAATGGGAACCGTTTCTAGGGGGATGCCAGGTGTGAAAAAAAAAAAAAAAAAAAAATTTTAAACGAATATTCGAATGCCAAATTTGAAAATCGAATACCAACCCACCGAACGAATATTCGAATACTCGAATATTCTGGTACAGCCCTACCAAATACACACATACACACATGGTTAAAACTGATTTTGTTTTATTACACCGCTTTGAAATGATCCATTAAATCAACAAAAGATAAATTGTAAATTGGCTATCGTAAATATAACATACCTTGGTAATCAAAAATAAATTGCTCAAAAAAGAATTTGTACCCTTTGTCCAATTTTGATCTTTTCACATCTCCCTGAAAACTGTCAACAAAACAGACAACATCTGATATATGAATGACTGAGAGAAAACGCGCTGTTCACGGTCCATTTTAAAAACGAATGGCGATCGTAGCGGGTGCATAGACAGTATGAGCGGGCGGTGGCACGACCGGAAGTATCGCTACCCTACTTCCGATCACGGCCGCCATCTTGTGAAATAGGCCTATTGTATAGGCTACAAAAACTATCTGCTAACAGTATTCATGACTCTTGCGTTGCTCTCCGCCATTTTGAAAAGGTCAAAGGTTATCTCATCTCGGCAACTCGTGCATCAAAATATTCTACGAGTTGCCCAGTGGAAAATACCACATGAGGGGGTGTTCATGTGCATTTTCCATGTCGGCTTTTGGTATTTACCATAATTACCATAGCATGTGAAGGCACCATGCGTCTTTAATCTAGTTTTAAACTGGGACAGCGAGTCTGAGCCTCGAACAATATCAGGAAGGCCATTCCCGAGTTTAGGAGCTAAATGTGAAAACGCCCTCCCTCCTTTAGTGGACTTAGATATCCTAGGAATGACCAGAAGCCTCGAATTTAGTGATCTTAAAGATCCGTTAAATACCCAGGAGATAAACCATTTAGGGCTTTATAGGTCATTAGTAATACTTTGTAGTTGATAGGGAACTTAATAGGTAACCAGTGTAGAGATGATAGAATTGGTGTTATATGATCATATTTTCTTGACCTAGTAAGAACTCTAGCAGTTGCATTTTGGACTAACTGTAGCTTGTTTATTGAGGATGCAGGACAACCAGCTAATAAAGCATTACAGTAATCAAGTCTCGACGTCATGCATGATCAACTTTTCTGCATCAGAAACTGATAGCATGTTACGTAGCTTAGCAATGTTTCTAAGGTGGAAAAAGGCTGTTCTTGTAACATGAAATATGATTTTCGAAAGACAAGTTGCGATCTAGTATAACACCCAGGTCTTTTACTATAGTGGATAAAGTAACAGGACATCCTTCTAAATTAAGAAGGATGTAAGATGTTTTGTAAGATGTTTTGTGGGCAGTTTTTTGGACCAATAAGTAATACCTCCGTTTTATCTGAATTTAATAGCAGAAAATTACACGTCATCCAGTATTTTATATCTTTAACACACTCTGTCAATATATAATTGAGTGTCATCAGCATAACAGTGGAAATTAATTCCATGTTTTCTTATAATATTACCAAGTGGCAGCATATATATTGAGAATAGCAGGGGGCCTAACACAGATCCTTGCGGCAGGAGATGAACCCCGTTCTTTCCAGACGTGCACATGCACGTGGTGAAGTTGTGGACTGCACCACAATCTGCGCGCACCCACTCTGCCACGCAGGGTTCACGGCCAACCATGCTTCTGCAGGGGAGGCAGCTTCTGCTCTTCACGCCATGGCAATACTCCAGGTGTTCTAGGCAAAAAAACAGTCACTCCCTCCGGCCTCTTTGGTGACGCCGTGGAGTCGGTCACGGAGCGTTTCTCCGAGACACAGAAGCGCGCCAAGGCGATGAGCCATGTGATGCCCCGTCGCTCACTCCAGGCATCATCTGCGAGGTCCCGCTCTTCTTCTGCACCTCGCCGGGCTCAAGGACCGGCTAGACAGCCCGCCGTGGCGCCCTGCCCCGAAACGGACGCTCGTTTCGGCCGAAACAAGCAGTGGTCAGGGCCTGGAAGGAAACGTCAGGGTCAGAAGAGGAGCCCGCGCCGCGATAGAGCCAGCGCGCCATCCTCAGCTACCAAGCCATCTTCCTGACGGACCGATAAAGAGGAAGAGAGAGCGTACTGGAGGCCCCGCCCCCAAGCGTCATGTTCAAATGCATCATGTCCCCCATGATCCTACGGGCGACGATTGCTATGTGTGTTTAAATGGTTTTGATGTGGAACTCACACAAACACCATGTATCCATTCACAGTCATTTCCCCCTGTGGCTCAGTGGCGAAATCAAAGGCTTTCGCGCCAGAGACCCTTGTTCGAATTCCGGCTCTGGAGTCAGATAAAATTTAAAAGAGCTTTTTCTTCCTCTTGCACCCAACACTGTGTCACTCGCCCTGTCTCAGAGCAGCGCAGAGCCACAACACATGATTATAATGGCCTCTCGAGGGCGCGAGAGTGCCAACACCACACAATGCCCGCCGCGAGCCGCCCTCCCGCCAGTGCTTCTAGCCTCGTGTGGACAGGGCTCCGGTCAAAACACGGCATCAGTGGCTACGGTGGCCATTGAGCTAACGCGTGTGTGGCCGTTGCGGGGACCCTAAATGAGCTGGACGCTCTGCACTCACGAGTGCTGAGCACACTTACGGAGACGGGCGCGCCTTCTACCAGGCGCCTCTACGCTCTGAAGCGGGGAGTTTTCACAAAATGGTGCCAGGACATTGGTATTGACAAGGGGACCTGTTCCGTGTCGGATGTTTTGCGCTTTCTACAGCACAGAATGGATTGCGGGAGTTTGCCATCCATGCTGAAGGTGTATGTGGCCACTATTGCTGCTTTTCATTCCCCGGTTGACAGGCAATCGATCGGTAAGCACGCTCTGGTAATCAGTTTTCTCAGGGGACCGAGGAGATTGTGGCTTTCACGGCCGCCCACCGTGCCGCCGTGGGATCTAGCTCTAGTTTTGAGGGCTCTATCTCTACCACCGTTCGAGCCCTTAGCTTCAATTGCGGTTAAGGAGCTTTCCCTGAAGACGGCCTTGCTTCTTGCTCTCGCCTCTGCAAAGCGTATTGGAGACTTACACGCGTTTTCGGTGAACGATGATTGCATCTGTTTCGAACCTGGCGACTGTAATGTCACTCTCCGGCCGAGACCACTCAATACACCATTTAGAGCACAGGTTAGGGCCTGTTAGGGCTTGCAGATGTATGTGGATCGCTCGGCCACCTTTCGTCAGTCGGACCAGCTGTTCGTGTGCTTTGGTGGATGTAATAAGGGACGTGCTGTATCAAAACAGAGACTTTCTCACTGGATTGTGGACGCTATTGCGTTGGCTTACGAATGCCAGGGGAAAGACTGCCCCCTCAACATCAGAGCTCATTCTATGGGGGCAATTGCTTCCTCATGGGCCTGGTCTAGAGGTATGTCTATCCAGGATTTATGTCTTGCTGCTGGCTGGTCTTCCCAGAACACATTCGCCAGGTTTTACAAGCTGGACATACCCTCTGTAGCTTCACATGTACTTTCGGTGAGTTAAGTTTTATTCATGTGTTGTGAACGATCATACGCCTCCTCCAGAACACCTATGAGGGGTCTACCAGCCATGTACGAGTTCAAGGAGGAGTGACAAGCGACTTTCAAGTGAATTCGGGAGTTAGACAGGGCTGCATTCTCTCCCCCAGCCTGTTCAACATTGTCGTGGACTGCATCATGAGGCGGGTCTTCTTTGGACGACGCGGAGTGAGATTTGGAGCCTGGTTCGACGAATATGCTACCGACCTGATGTATGCTGACGACTGTGTTTTTCTCACCGATGATGGTGCCGAAGCCTCCACAATTATCCAGGATATCGTCGAAGAAGCTACAAGATTTGGGCTTAAAATCAATGCTGTCAAAACAGTTGTTATGACCTCAGACAACTCTCCGGCAGTTGTATACCTCAATGGGATCCAGCTAGAACAAGTCGAAACATTCAAATATCTGGGGTCGACCATTCAAGGTAACAAGATCGCAGCATCAGTCGACATTACCCACCGAATCGGATCTGCAACTTCGGCCTTTGGTTCGACTTCCTGGTCCATCTGGAAGAAGACGACTCTAACAACAGCAACGAAGGTCCGTCTATACTGCACTCTGTTCCTACCAGTTCTCCTATATGGAGCGGAAACTTGGGTACTCTTAGAGGCAGATGTGAGAAGACTGGAGGTATTCCAAATGTGCTGCCTCCGCCGGATTCTTGGAGTCACACTCCTCGACAAGATCTCGAACGAGGAAGTCCGCCACCGCTGTTCTCACCAACTGGAAATCAACGTCTTGATCAAACGCGCCTGCCTCCGATAGTTTGGACATGTTTGCAGGATGGATGAGCACCGTCTCCCATACCGCACCCTATGGCGAACCAGGCCTGATGGCTGGAAAGTATTAAGAAATGCACCTAAAAAGACGTGGATCAAATAAGTGGAGATGGACCTAGCAGCGTATGGTATTTCACCTGATTATGCCAACAAGAATGCGGCTCAGGACAGGAAACGGTGGAGAAAGATCGTGGAGTTCGTATGCGAAGGCAATTTCCGTTCAGCTCCCACGGTTCCATATAACCTACGGCCACGTTAGGACTACGGAATCACGGGAGAGAAATAATAAATAAATAAATAATAATAATAATAATGTGTTGTGAACTGTTATAACCAGCTATACAGTAGTTACCATGGCTGCTAACTCTGTGTTATGGTTTATAAGGTTTATGCAATTGTCACTACAAACGCCGTCGACTCTGTTTAACTCTCGTGCTTGAGTGCTTTTTGTGATGTGTCTGCCCTATTCAGGGCAGCCTTCGCTTTCATTGCATTAAGATATGCAAATCTTGTTAGGGTCGGAGCAGATGTCTCATTGGTCTAGTTCCGCCTATCAGATGCGAGTACTCTTAGTGACGCGGCTATTGGCTAGAACTGTCTTGCTTATGTGTGGGTGTGATTGACCCCGTTCAGGGCTTATCTTCACTGCTCTCATGGCAGGATTTAATACAGTTCCCATATACGTCATGGCTGAAGCAATGTTGAGTTACCGCCTTGAAAGGGAACTTCTCCGGTTACTATCGTAACCTCGGTTCCCCACGAGGCGGGAACGAGACATTACGTTAGCCGCCGTGCTCGCTGTTTGATCAGCTGTGCTAGCGCTCAGTCGTGATTCTGACGTAATTTTCACGCCCATGCATTTTATACTGCCCGCTGACCTGTCAGTATTTTGCATGCTTCACGTCAGTTGGCCAGCTGTCCCCAGCTGGCGTTAGCCCATAAGATTTCAGCGAAAGTGGAAAAGGGAGGAGTTCCCATATACGTCATAGCTGATGTAATGTCTCGTTCCCGCCTCTCAGGGAACCGAGGTTACGATAGTAACCGGAGACATTCTTTTAATGTGTAATTATCAATGTAAAGCATAACTGTGTGACGGTTTATTAACAGTCTATCTAACGTTGCTATTGCTATTCTCTGTGAGAATATTCTTATTTCTGTAAATGAAAGCTAAAGCTTTAGCGTAAGTTCTGCCGGGAAGAATCAATTGTCGCGTCACTTATCACCTTCTCATCTATCCAATAATGTTCTAATACTAGAAGTATAAAGGACCCGTACTTACACTTGTCTGAGTTCGCAGATGCTGAACGCTTTCACTCACCACCATCCACCCCACCACCACCACCACCACCACCAAGATGGTTTCTTCCCTTCACCAACAAGATGGCTTCTTCCCACCATCTTCTCTACCACCGCAGGATGGTCCCTTCCCCTCCAACCTTCCCACCACCACCAGGACGGTCCCTTCCAATACCTCACGGGGGGTCGGCTGCGCCCCTGCCTTCATCTTCAGGCAGGTAATGCTGAATCCGTACCCTCGGATTGCGAGTTATGGACGGGGCCTACGCCAAATACTTTATCGCATATATTGCTTGCTGGGTCAATAATAAATGCATGATTGTTACATTATTTATTCTCCCGAGTCTTTCTGGTAGAACTTATGTGATTTTTATGTTTTATTTAGTTCTCACAGCATGTTTGTTGGCATCGAGGATGACATGGTTTGACTAATAAATGCCCGTAAACAAGAACGCCTTGTGTCCGTGTCTGTTGACTGGAGGGAGCTACAATACATGTTGTCGATTTAGATGATTTAACGAGTTTAGTAAATTCTTCCTCTCCTATAGCAACGAATTAATCAAATTTTTCTTCAAGGAGACTACAATGCACTGCCTGATGCGATACTGTAGTAGATGAATGCATAGTTATAATTTTCTCCCTGATATTATCAAACTTGTTAGTAAAGAAGTTCATAAAGTCATTACTGCTGTGTTGCTTGGAAACATCTGGGGTTGAGGATTTATTTTTCGTTAGTTTAGCCACTATTTCAAATAAATACCTAGGGTTTTGTTTATTTTCTTCTAATAGGTTCTAATCATATCATTAATAAGTGCTTTTGAAGTAAGGGATCGAATCAGCAACCCAAGCTTTATCATTTGCTCATCTGTATTATAGCTATTTTTTATTTGTTGAACATCAATTAAATTTTTAACCTTAGATGGGTTGAAACGTTCTTTTGGATTTCCAAATTCGGGGAACAGACACAGTCTCTATGTGATGATAGCTAGGTGAAAGAGGCTCTATGTGATGGGATTTATCTGACCTTGGTGACGTGAGACAGCCAGCGGACGGTCGGTTAAGCCAGTCTGTCTGCTTCCTGACCTGAGCCCCAGATTGTCATGTTTTGTCATATCATGTCATCTTCATTTAAACAGCGCTTTTAACAATGTAGATTGTTCCAAAGCGGCTTTACAGAGATACAAGGATAGTTTAAAGTAACAGAGATTGTTTTGGCTTTATAGCAGTTCTTGAATAAACTTATTTTCCAGCTAAAGTTAATTTGATTGATTCACTTCGGTCGCAACGATCATTAGTTATTAACTTAGGGGCCGCTAACACGACACTGTTTTAACAGGAAACTCTACACAGACTTTAAACGCGAAACCTGTGAGAATGCTGATGGCGTGCACATGCGTATTACGAGTTCAGTCTATTGGTATGCGCATTTAAATATATGTGCGCAGGTTTGTAATTCCCTACAAACCAAGCCTTAAAAAACTACTTGTCTGGCCTTAACATTTTGATACAGAATTGTATCACTTCGGGGTAGATGCGCGAACCGAATTTTCCCGACAATGCTTTATCTATAGAGTGGTAAAGGGATCCTCCATAAGGAAAAACTAGTTGGCACTTCAGCACCCCGCTATGGCATCAGGTCCAGGCGCAGGTCCTTCATCAGATCTGGACACAGACTGGATCCGGCAGACTGCGGGAAAACCTCGGGATAAACAAAAACACTAAAATTAGCGTAGATGCCATTCTTCTTATGATGTAATGAGTACATCAGGATTTATGGGAAGTGTTCCTGGTTCCAGCTTACCTGATCTATGCAGCCTAACATTAAATGATAGAAGTCTATAATGTGTTATGTGTATGCTAGGTCAAAGAGATGTGTTTTTAGTCTAGCTTTGAACTGACAGAGTGTGTCTGCTTCCCGGACAATGGTAGGAAGACTGTTCCAAAGTTTTGGTGCTAAATATTCTACTGTAGGCATAATCAACTGGCCGGAATTTAGAGATGCAATGGACGTGAAGGACTATAACGTGTTAAGAGCTCGCTGAAGTACTGGCGGAGCTAAACCATTTAGTGTTTTGTAAGTAATCAGAAATATTTTAAAATGTATACAATGTTGAATAGGGAGCCAATGCAGTGTTGACAGAACAGGGCTAATATGGTCATACTTCCTGGTTCTGGTAAGAACTCGAGCTGCTGCGTTTTGGACCAGCTGTAGTTTGTTTATTAAGCGTGCAAAGCAACCACCCAGTAGAGCATTACAATAATCTAGCCTTGAGGTCATGAACGCATGAACTAATCGTTCCGCATTTGTCAATGAGAGCATATGACGCAATTTAGATATATTTTTAAGATGAAAAAAATGCGGTTTTACAGAAACTAGACACGTGACTTTCAAATGAAAGATTGGTATCAAAGAGCACACCCAGGTTCCTAACCGACGACGAAGACTTTACAGAGCAGCCATCAAGTGTTAGACAGTATTCTAGGTTATTACGTGAGGAAGTTGGTTGTGAAGAAATATAGAGCTGAGTATCATCGGCATAACAGTGAAAGCTAATTCCATGCTTCCTAATTATATCTCCCAAGGGTAGCATGTACAGAGTGAACAGCAGTGGTCCTAGTACTGAGCCTTGTGGTACACCATACTGAACATGTGATCGATAAGACATCTCTTCATTTACTGCTACAAACTGATAACGGTCAGATAAGTATGATTTAAACCATGCTAATGCAATTCCACTAATGCCAACATAATTTTCAAGTCTATTTAAAAAGAATGTTGTGGTCAATAGTGTCAAATGCAGCACTAAGATCGAGTAACACTAATAGAGAGATACAACCACGATCGGATGATAAGAGCAAATCAATTGTGACTCTAATGAGAGCTGTCTCGGTACTATGGTACGGTCTAAATCCTGACTGAAAATCCTCGCAGATATCATTTCTTTCTAAAAAGGAACATAGTTGTGAAGATACTGTCTTTTCTAGTATCTTTGACAGAAGGGGTAGATTCGAGATCGGCCTGTAATTAACTAATTCTGTAGGATCAAGTTGCGTTTTTTTAACAAGCGGTTTAATCATAGCCAGCTTAAAGGTTTTTGGTACGTGTCCTAGAGACAGAGATTAATTGATGATAGTAAGAAGAGGATCTATGACCTCTGGAAGCATCTCTTTCAGTAGCTTAGTCGGTGTAGGGTCTAACATACATGTTGTCGGTTTAGATGATTTAATGAGTTTAGCGAATTCTTCCTCTCCTATAGCAATAAATGAATCGAATTTTTCCTTAGGGAGACTGCAATGCACTCCCTGATGCGATACTGTAGTAGACGGTTGCATAGTTATAATTTTGTCCCTGATATTATCAATCTTATAAGTGAAGAAGTTCATAAAGTCATTACTGCTGTGTTGCTTGGAAATTTCTGGGCTTGAAGCTTTCTTTTTTGTTAGTTTAGCCACTGTTTCAAATAAATACCTAGGGTTTTGTTTATTTTCTTCTAATAGGGTTGAAAAATCAGCAGATCTAGCAGCTTTTAAGGCCTCTCTGTATGCAATCGAACTCTCTTTCCATGAAATGCGAAATACCTCTACTTTTGTTTTCTTCCAGTTGCGCTCCATTTTTCTGGCTGCTCTCTTAAGGGCCTGAGTGTGCTCGTTGTACCACGGCGTTGGACTATTTTCTTTAATCTTCTTTAAGTTCAACGGAGCAACTGAGTCTAAAGTGCTGAAAAAGAGAGAGTTAAAAGTTTCTGTTACAATATCGAGTTCTTCTAAGCTATCCGGGATGCTGAAACTGATTAGGAAGAGTATTAATAAAGCAATCTTTAGTGTCAGAAGTGATAGGTCTCATATTTGTAACACAGAGTCTGCTTTGCAGCCTTGGCTAAATGTAATTTACACGAGACTAGATAATGATCTGAGACGTCATCGCTCTGCTGCAGAATTTCAACGGCATCAACATTTATTCCATGTGATAATATTAGATCTAGAGTATGATTACAACAATGAGTAGGTCCTGACACGTGTTGTCTAACTCCAATAGAGTTCAGAATGTCTTTAAATGCCAATCCCAATGCATCTTTTTCATTATCTATATGTATATTAAAGTCACCAACAATTAGTACTTCATCTGCAGCCAATACTAACTCTGATAGAAAGTCAGCAAATTCTTTGATGAAATCTTTATGGTGCCCTGGTGGCCTGTATACAGTAGCCAGCACAAATCTCAAACCTCATTTGTCATTTACACTATATATTTTTACATTAAGCACCAACACTTCAAAAGAAGTATACAGTATTTAAAACGAGCTTTTCTTGGTGATTTTGAAAATATTACTATAAATTACAGCGACACCTCCCCTTTGCGTTTCAGACGAGGTTCATGTTTATAACAGTAATCTTGCGGGGTGGACTAATTTAAAGTAATGTAATCGTTTGGTTTTAGCCAGGTTTCTGTCAAACACAGCACATCTAGATTATAGTCAGTAATCATATCATTAACAATAAGTGCTTTTGAAGTAAGGGATCGAATCAGCAACCCAAGCTTTATCATTTGCTCATCTGTATTATAGCTGTTTTTTTTATTTGTTGAACATCAATTAAATTTTTAACCTTAGATGGGTTGAAACGTTCTTTTGGATTTCCAAATTCGGGGAACAGACACAGTCTCTATGTGATGATAGCTAGGTGAAAGAGGCTCTATGTGATGGGATTTATCTGACCTTGGTGACGTGAGACAGCCAGCAGACGGTCGGTTAAGCCAGTCTGTCTGCTTCCTGACCTGAGCCCCAGATTGTCATGTTTTGTCATATCATGTCATCTTCATTTAAACAGCGCTTTTAACAATGTAGATTGTTCCAAAGCGGCTTTACAGAGATACAAGGATAGTTTAAAGTAACAGAGATTGTTTTGGCTTTATAGCAGTTCTTGAATAAACTTATTTTCCAGCTAAAGTTAATTTGATTGATTCACATCGGCCGCAACGATCATTAGTTATTAACTTAGGGGCCGCTAACACGACACCGTTTTAACAGGAAACTCTACACAGACTTTAAGCGAGAAACCTGTGAGAATGCTGATGGCGTGCACATGCGTATTACGAGTTCAGTCTATTGGTATGCGCGTTTGAATATATGTGCGCAGGTTTGTAATTCCCTATAAACCAAGCCTTAAAAAACGACTTGTCTGGCCTTAACATTTTGATACAGAATTGTATCACTTCGGGGTAGATGCGCGAACCAAATTTTCCCGACAACGCTTTATCTGTAGAGTGGTAAAGGGATCCTCCATAAGGAGAAACTAGTTGGCACTTCAGCACCCCGCTATGGCATCAGGTACAGGCGCAGGTCCTTCATCAGATCTGGATACAGCCTGGATCCGGCAGGCTGCGGGAAAACCTCGGGATAAACAAAAACACTAAAATTAGCGTAGATGCCATTCTTCTTATGATGTAACGAGTACATCAGGATTTATGGGAAGTGTTCCCGGTTCCGGCTGACCTGATCTATGCAGCCTAACATTGAATTATAGAAGTCAATAATGAACAGACACAGTCTCTATTGTAGTGATAGTGTAGTTGTTGATATGAATACAGAAACTAACCACTAGGTGTCAGTAGCATTACACTTACCAGCAGAGTATGCAGACAGGGAGAGAGTAGACCACATGGGCTGTTGTTGTTCCTGCTCTCGACCTGAAAGTAAATAAAAGATACGTTTGTTACAAACTGTTTCTTCACTGAAATAAGAAACATTACATCTATGTGATGATAGCTAGGTGAAAGAGGCTCTATGTGATGGGATTTATCTGACCTTGGTGACGTGAGACAGCCAGCAGATTGTCATGTTTTGTCATATCATGTTATCTTCATTTAAACAGTGCTTTTAACAATGTACAGAGTTCACTCAGCTAGTCGCATCCAAAGCAGTATCTAAAGCCCTTGCATTCTTACTATCCTCGATTATAGTTTGGATGTGTAAATCCTGTGCTGACAGAGAAGGATAGGCTAAACATGTTGCATGAGGTGCAAGTAACAATAAGAGGAGATGATGAAATGACTTAACGTGTTTGTTGACTGATCCTACTCACCTAAGTTGTTTGGACTCGTAAAAGGCGTGAGAAAAATAATTAAATAAAGAGCATGCGGAAACTCAGATGCAGTGAGAATCTCAGTGTCTCTCTCAGAAGCAGTGGGATTCTCAGAGACAGTGTCTCTCTCAGATGCAGTTTCACTTTAAAGCCAAAGAGAGACCTCTTAGATGCAGTGGCTCTCTTAGATGCAGTGTCTCTCTTAGATGCAGTGTCTCTCTTAGATGGAGTGTCTCTCTTAGATGCAGTGGCTCTCTTAGATGGAGTGTCTCTCTTAGATGGAGTGGCTCTCTTAGATGCAGTGTCTCTCTTAGATGGAGTGTCACTCTCAGATGCAGTGTCTCTCTTAGATGGAGTGGCTCTCTTAGATGGAGTGGCTCTCTTAGATGCAGTGGCTCTCTTAGACGCAGTGTTTCTCTCAGATGCAGTGTCTCTCTCAGATGCAGTGTCACTCTCAGATGCAGTGTCACTCTCAGATGCAGTGTCACTCTTAGATGCAGTGTCTCTCTTAGATGCAGTGTCTCTCTTAGATGCAGTGGCTCTCTTAGATGGAGTGTTTCTCTCAGATGGAGTGTCTCTCTTAGATGCAGTGTCTCTCTTAGATGGAGTGTCACTCTCAGATGCAGTGTCTCTCTTAGATGGAGTGGCTCTCTTAGATGCAGTGTTTCTCTCAGATGCAGTGTTTCTCTCAGATGCAGTGTTTCTCTCAGATGCAGTGTCTCTCTCAGATGCAGTGTCACTCTCAGATGCAGTGTCACTCTCAGATGCAGTGTCACTCTTAGATGCAGTGTCTCTCTTAGATGCAGTGTCTCTCTTAGATGCAGTGTCTCTCTTAGATGCAGTGTCTCTCTTAGATGCAGTGTCTCTCTTAGATGGAGTGTCTCTCTTAGATGCAGTGTCTCTCTTAGATGGAGTGTTTCTCTTAGATGCAGTGTCTCTCTTAGATGCAGTGTCTCTCTTAGATGCAGTGTCTCTCTTAGATGCCGTGTCTCTCTTAGATGCAGTGTCTCTCTTAGATGGAGTGTTTCTTTCAGATGGAGTGTCACTCTCAGATGGAGTGTCACTCTTAGATGCAGTGTTTCTCTCAGATGCAGTGTCTCTCTCGGATGGAGTGTCACTCTCAGATGCAGTGTCTCTCTCGGATGGAGTGTCACTCTTAGATGCAGTGTCTCTCTCAGATGCAGTGTCTCTCTCAGATGCAGTGTCACTCTCAGATGCAGTGTCACTCTCAGATGCAGTGTCACTCTCAGATGCAGTGTCACTCTCAGATGCAGTCTCTCTCTTAGATGCAGTGTCTATCTCAGATGCAGTGTCTCTCTTAGATGCAGTGGCTCTCTTAGATGGAGTGTTTCTCTCAGATGGAGTGTCTCTCTTAGATGCAGTGTCTCTCTTAGATGGAGTGTTTCTCTTAGATGCAGTGTCACTCTCAGATGCAGTGTCTCTCTTAGAAGCAGTGGCTCTCTTAGATGCAGTGTCTCTCTTAGATGGAGTGTCTCTCTCGGATGGAGTGTCACTCTCAGATGCAGTGTCTCTCTCGGATGGAGTGTCACTCTTAGATGCAGTGTCTCTCTCAGATGCAGTGTCACTCTCAGATGCAGTGTCACTCTCAGATGCAGTGTCTCTCTTAGATGCAGTGTCACTCTCAGATGCAGTGTCTCTCTTAGATGCAGTGTCTCTCTTAGATGCAGTGGCTCTCTTAGATGGAGTGTTTCTCTCAGATGGAGTGTCTCTCTTAGATGCAGTGTCTCTCTTAGATGGAGTGTTTCTCTCAGATGGAGTGTCACTCTCAGATGCAGTGTCTCTCTTAGATGCAGTGTCTCTCTTAGATGCAGTGTCTCTCTTAGATGCAGTGTCTCTCTTAGATGCAGTGTCTCTCTCAGATGCAGTGTCTCTCTCAGATGCAGTGTCTCTCTTAGATGCAGTGTCACTCTCAGATGCAGTGTCTCTCTCAGATGCAGTGTCTCTCTCAGATGCAGTGTCTCTCTCAGATGCAGTGTTTCTCTCAGATGGAGTGTCACTCTCAGATGGAATGTTTCTCTCAGATGCAGTGTCTCTCTCAGATGCAGTGTCACTCTCAGATGCAGTGTCTCTCTTAGATGCAGTGGCTCTCTTAGATGCAGTGTCTCTCTTAGATGGAGTGTTTCTTTCAGATGGAGTGTCACTCTCAGATGGAGTGTTTCTCTCAGATGCAGTGTCTCTCTCGGATGGAGTGTCACTCTCGGATGCAGTGTCTCTCTCGGATGGAGTGTCACTCTCAGATGCAGTGTCTCTCTCGGATGCAGTGTCACTCTCAGATGCAGTGTCTCTCTTAGATGCAGTGTTTCTCTCAGATGGAGTGTCACTCTCTCTCAGATGCAGTGGCTCTCTTAGATGCAGTGTCTCTCTTAGATGCAGTGTCTCTCTTAGATGGAGTGTCTCTCTTAGATGCAGTGGCTCTCTTAGATGGAGTGTCTCTCTTAGATGGAGTGGCTCTCTTAGATGCAGTGTCTCTCTTAGATGGAGTGTCACTCTCAGATGCAGTGTCTCTCTTAGATGGAGTGAGTCTCTCCCAGATGCAGTGGGAATCTCAGATGCAGTGTCTCTCTCAGATGGAGTGTTTCTCTCAGATGGAGTGTCACTCTCAGATGGAGTGTCTCTCTCAGATGCAGTGTCTCTCTCAGATGCAGTGTCTCTCTCAGATGGAGTGTCTCACTTAGATGCAGTGGCTCTCTTAGATGGAGTGTCACTCTCAGATGCAGTGTCTCTCTTAGATGGAGTGAGTCTCTCCCAGATGCAGTGGGAATCTCAGATGCAGTGTCTCTCTCAGATGGAGTGTTTCTCTCAGATGGAGTGTCACTCTCAGATGGAGTGTCTCTCTCAGATGCAGTGTCTCTCTCAGATGCAGTGTCTCTCTCAGATGGAGTGTCTCTTTCAGATGCAGTGTCTCTCCCAGATGCAGTGGGAATCTCAGATGCAGTGGGAATCTCAGATGGAGTGTCTCTCTCAGATGCAGTCTCAGTTGTAGTGGAAGTCGCAGATGCAGTAGGAGAGGTAGTGTCACTCTCAGAGGCGGTGGACCTGGTCCAACACTGGAACACTGGAAAAAACACTGGAAAGAGAAGGCAGAATTTATTTATTTTCATCAGTATAATGGTTACTGGGATTAAAGAGGTTCATACTTAGTTGATTGCTATGTTGGGAAAAATAGTAATTCAGTTTATCTTTAAATGACAATATTGCCCTGTAAGACTGGAAATACTGGTTGAGGCCTGGTCTGAGACAAAGGGCTAATTACCATTTGACCTCCCCCATACGACCTCACTTCCGCAAACTACTAAGAATTCACACAAGAATATGGTTTAATGTGAATTCTGTCTTATGTTTTTGGTGTCATTTGAAATGTCTCAAAGTGAGTGGTACAGATATCTCATATCCAGATAGATAAAATAAAAGGTAATAAGGTTTTAAGAGTTTATGGATAACTGACTTACAAAGGAAGGTGGTCTCTCAAGCAAATGGTCACCACCCCCATGAAGGTGGGACCACTGCATGCAAATTTCTTTTGTTAGTACATGTTTCCTTGTGAAAGGTTTGTGTATATAAGGAGATGCAGCAGAGAGTTCGGGGCCTTTTCTGTACTTCAGATCGGTCCGTTAGGCTGAGAGATATAGATCTCTCAGCCTCATGTATTTCTTAATGTTGGGTTTGCATCTTTTCTTTATTCCGGAGAATTTTATGTTTTGTATCGATTATCTTTGAATTGATTATGAAATTGGCATGATACATTTACCTGACATAATAAATTGTTACGTGATTATTCCAACTGATTTTGACATTGTTCATTTAATGGTTAAAAGGAATAGTCAAACATTCACCCATGATTAATGATCCACAGATATCATTAAAACCCTTTCATTTATGGAGTCAGATGAAATAAACGAGAGAATACATAACTAAATGTATTGTAAATTTAACCAACCAATACTTTGCATGAGTGAGGACAGAGCACGTGATAACCTTCCCCGTGTATTGGCGGACCGGCAGATTGGACCAATATATCGGGCCTTACAGCCCTTTCATCATTAAATCATAAACCAGAAATTAGTGGTGGGTTCAAGTCTGAGTAAAAGAGAGTCCAAATACAACTAAATACTATTATATGTCATTAAGTCAATATCTTAGACTTGATTTAATCATAAAAGCTTGGAAAAGTAATGTCAATTTAAATGTAGCAAAAATTAACCTATATTGCATCTTGCCTTTTTGATTTTACATAATTTCCTGCTGAAAAAATTCAAAGTTACCATGTAAGGGATATTATGACTTTTGTGACAAATTCAGATTTTTACGTGGCTGAAAACATGGCTATGAGGAATAGACTTGCAGTCTTTACAATAGGATGCAGTGTATAAAGGTCATAGATCACATAACTTTCAAAACTCACAACTTTCAAAACTGTTTTATGGGGCTTTTGTCTACCAACATTTTTTTGGGAAAGATGTTTTGTCTTCTGAACAATCCATGGATCCCTATGCAGCCTCATTTTAATTCCTGACAAAAATTAATATGAATTTAGGCCTATTTATGTTTAACAAATCACATTATTGATAGATTGTATGGATCTATGCTTTCAAATGGAATTTTTTTTTAGGACTCTTCGCTACCTCCCTATATATACTAGTGCTTACACAGACTAGACGAGTAGTCGAGAGATCGACTACTTCAACCACTAGTCGGCAGCGCTGTCGGAAACAATCGACTACTCGAGCGCCTATTAACCATAAATGAATTCAAAATGATGAGCGGGGCGTTGAACGAAAGAGAGAGTCTCGCGGGGAGAAGGTGCCGTAAGGAGAGGTCGCGAATGCGGTCTTTAAACAAAGTCTCTAAAACATATTGAGGAAATAGATAAAAAATGCAGGAGGATCTTAAATGTGATGAGGGCAATAGCTGGGAAAGAATGGGGAGCAGAAACAGACTCAATGCTAACAATATATCAAGCCTTGATCAGATCTACAATTGATTATGGATGCATGATTTATGGGTCAGCATCAGAATCATTATTAAGAAGTCTCTAGATAGGATACAATATAGAGCTCTTAGAATATGCTTAGGAGCAACTAAAACAACACCAGTCAATGCATTATTAGTAGAGGCGAATGAAATGCCATTGAGATTACGGAGAGTTAAATTGTCTTTGGAAGGAAGATAAACCAGTTAGGAGAGAAATATCGGATTGCAAATATTGAATGTAGTGTGTCACCTGTATGGGGAGAGGTATCGAAATGGATTATTTCTGAGGTCAAAATTGATTTAGGAATATTAGATAAGAAACGGAAATGGGAGGAAATGGGTATGATTAAATACCATGTTAATAAGTACATACTAATAAGGAATATGCACCCTTTGAGTTACATATACCTTAGCTCCAGAGGTGTAGTGGTAAAAAAAGAGGTGGGTAAACTATAAATTCTGGTGGACCACGATGTGGTCACCCGGTAAGGTGGGCCACTGCCTACAGGTGTGTGTATCCTGATGACATCGCTATAGGCTATCATTTGATGGTACTACCAAGGGTATCACTGGTTGTTCCCTCATCATAGGTCACACAATCACTATTCAATTCATACATTAATCTTCTTGTTAAGTTCTTGTTAAAGAAACTCAAGAAGGAATAAACTGACTCTGTCGCTTTTCAGTCCTAATGTGTAGTTGGCATCTTCTCTCGGTCTCGCCTCTCTCTGTTCCTTCGTCCTCAGCTTTGCCTCCTTCGTCCTCAGCTTCGCCTCTCTCTGTTCCTTCGTCCCCAGCTTCGCCTCCTTCGTCCTCAGCTCCGCCTCTCTCTGTTCCTTCGTCCCCAGCTTCGCCTCCTTCGTCCTCAGCTTCGCCTCTCTCTGTTCCTTCGTCCCCAGCTTCGCCTCTCTCTGTTCCTTCGTCCCCAGCTTCGCCTCCTTCGTCCTCAGCTTCGCCTCTCTCTGTTCCTTCGTCCCCAGCTTCGCCTCTCTCTGTTCCTTCGTCCCCAGCTTCGCCTCCTTCGTCCTCAGCTTCGCCTCTCTCTGTTCCTTCGTCCTCAGCTTCGCCTCTCTCTGTTCCTTCTCTCTCGAATTGTCCTGTCTCTGTTTCTTCATTCTCTGTTTGTCTTACCTCTTTTCCTCCTCTTTCCTCATCTCCTCTCTCTATCTCTCTCCTCTCTATATCTCCTCTCTCTGTATAATCGTCTGTCTCACCTCTGTCTGTAAAATGAGGTTAAAATGGAGAAAAGACAGCTTAGCACACCACATCCTGTCAAGTAGCTGGTCACATTATAAGGCCTATAGACTAACCTTTTCAGACAAACCATTAAAATAAATTATTTAGTATAAAAAAAAGAAAATATTTGTAGATCAAAAATTGAAAGAGGATTGAATGCTTTGGATTTTAAGACCTCTAATATGATATTTACAATAAAATGGCTCCAAAATTATTTAAAAAATAAACAAAGTATATGGTATACAGTACCCAATTTTATATTTCAAAAAGTAGGTGGTATAGAATTTATACTGAAACGTGATTATGATGTTAACAAAATACCCATTAAACTTGCAAGTTTCCACAAACAAGCATTACTCTCATAGGCTCGTATGTATAGTCATAATTTTTCCCCCATAAATGTAACATCTGGAATAACAGATTTATAAGGGTTAGAAACAAATCAATATTTTTTGAGAATTGGTTTGAAAAGGGAATTATTTGGGTTAAACAGCTGATCAAAAAGGATGGTGTTTTATACAATTATACTGAATTTGTTCATATTTATAACTTTTCAGTTGATCCTGTCCAATATTTTTTGGTTTTGCATGCAATTCCCAAGGAAATTTTGAGATTATTAGAAGGTCATAATAATTATTCTCTACAAACAACAGTAGAAGAATTTCCTTCTTATATTAAGTTGCAGGGCAAGGATGTCACAAGTTTTGGATGTAATAATACTTTTCTGCGTTCCCTGCTTCAATCTACAGTAAATGTATACTTCTTGTTACTACTCACTGGAATTCTTTAAAACCTTATAAGTATTGCATCACAAACAAAGTGAAAGAGGTTTCATATAAAATTTTCCATCGAGTTTACCCAGTTAAGTCAGTGTAACATTGAAGATATTTGTGCTTTTTGTAAAATTTCCCCTAAGACTATTAACCATCTATTTTGGGATTGTCCTAAGACCCAAATGTTTTGGAAAGAACTCAGTAATTACTTGCAAAGAAAAGTTATGACTCTTGTTAACTTGGAAGAAATTGATGTTATGTTAAAATGTTTTCCATTTGAGGGTGATAAAAATCTTTTGTTTATTTTAGATTTAATTGTTATAATTGCCCGTTACTATATTCATAAAGTCAAATGGAATGGAAAAATACCAAATTTTGAATATATTTAGAAACAATATCCAAAAGTAAAAACCTAAAAGCTAGGAAAACTACACAGCTCTTTGACAGATACAGATGTTTTCTGTAAAATGCCTTTCTTTCTTTTTTTCTTCTTTACCCTTGCATTAGTTTTACTACTAGATATATTTATGGAGATGAGTAATAAAAACCCGCCCTGTCCAGCTATGATCAGCTGTTCGGCCTGAGTAACTCGAGTTCTGTTTTGGTAAGAAATCGACTTGCAGAAATCAGAAGTCGTGCAACCCCTACTATATACACAAGTCACACCTGCATAAACCAAATTTCCATATTTACCTCGGTAAAATGCTATAGTAATAATCAGTATTTAAATGATATCAATAAAAAAAAAGGAAAAGTATTAAAATTAAGTATTTCTCGATACCTTCCAGAGCTGGGCTTGTCCTCAACAGAGCATCTTCCTCCTTATCAAGATTGACTGCAAGGCCTAGATAAAAAAGAATAAATAAATACAAATATATAAATTGTGAACTCATCAAAACACATTCTGTGTCTGAGATAATAACTGCCTAAATAATGATTTACTTTATTTGCTTGAATACATGCTCAGATGGACACAGGCACGCCTAAGACTTTTGCACAGTAGTGTACATCCTACAGAATGATTCTAGCTTTATTTACCAATGTAGTATTTACCCTAAAAACAACTGGATGATTGATGTGACAATGTGATGATAATGTTTGTTCCAAAAGACTTGATTAAAATGCATGAAACTAGTTTATTAGATATTAAACATATGAATTGTGACAAAACAGGCTGTCAGTCTGTGTGTTGGTGGGGATTTTTCAAAGATCTCAGTACATACGATTTTTACATAGTTACGTCCAGTAGGTGGCGGCAAAGGACTGTTATGAGTGAGCAAGTCAGTCAGCAGACTATTCAACCATTTCAGTGAAAAAGGCTGCAATATCCAGGAACAAACAATGCTATGGCTATCAATGTCAATCATTGCTATTTCAAGAGTGAATCCCGCATAAATGCGGATGTAATTCCCAAAACTTTGCAGCGTGTTTGGCCATTGGTCCTAGCAGCATGAAAAACAAGTTTTAAACAAATTCTGAATGTATATTAGAAAGCGCACAATGAGCGCTCCCTTTATAATTGCTAAAAAGCTGTTACTCATCTTCATCGAGATTTCTAGCACTCCCGTAGAACCAGGACTATTAATAATGAAAAATGAGTAACTTAAGCCTAAATGTTTCCAATTTATGCAAGGAATATAAAAGCCCCGACATGGATTGGATATAGATATAGTAGAAAGATATAGGCCTATATATAGAAAAATTACCTCTTCCAGACTGCGAGTGGAGGTTTATTAGGAATTATCATTTATATAATATTTAAAAAATCGTAGATTCTAAGAAAAGTATAAATGATGATGAGACTTGGACACTCAAGACTGAATGCATCGCTCTTTATAATTGGAGTTCATGAGACTGGTTTATTTGATAATTGTGGGGAGAAAGAAACAGTGGAGCATGTAAAAGGTATGATGAGGAAAGAAAGGAATTGATATATTTAAACGAAAAGGGAAGGTTAATAAGGATTTGGCATATTTGTTAGGTTATGATTTTAATAGAGATAGAGTAGGATACAGAATACTAATAGAATACATATATACTACTGGATTAAGTGAAAGGATTTAATATAGAATAAGGATGCTTTGGTCTATTCCAGATTTAAGGGTCCAGTGGAGTTGAACACGCAGAGCCAGGTGGGCTGTGGGAGATGGAATGGGATGGAGCATCAAATAATTATATATATGGATGGATATGTGAGAAAGAGGAGAGAGAGAGAGAGAGAGAGAGAGAGAGAGAGAGAGAGAGAACGGAAAAACTGATCATAAGAAATCATGTCATAATTATAATGTTTTGAGAGTTGTAATTGTTGCATTAGGCTATGAATTAATAAACATTTATTGATAAGAGCTATTTCATGTCTTTTCATTTACAGTAGCATGAACCGCGACTAGTCGAGTAACTCGAGTTCTGTTTTGATAAGAAATCGACTTGCAGAAATCAGTAGTCCTGCAAGTGCAACCCCTACTACATACACAAGACACACCTGCATAAACCATATTTCCATATTTACCTCAGTGAAACGCTATAGTAATAATCAGTGTTTAAATGATATCAATAAAAATAAAGAAAAGAAAAACTAGAACATTAAGTATTAAGTAAAACTAGAACATTAAGAAAATTTCTCGATACCTTTCAGAGCTGGGCTTGCCCTGAACAGAGCATCTTGCTCTTCATCAAGAATGACTGCAAGGCCTAGATACATAAAAAAAAAAAAGAATAAATAAATACATACAAATATATAAATTGTGAACTCATCAAAACACATTCAATGGAGGTAATTACTGCCTAAATAATTATTTACTTTATTTGCTTGAATATATGCTCAGATGGACACGGCGCCAGGATTCCAGTTTTGGATGGGCCAGACCAATTGTGGGTGGGCCTTAAATTAAAAACTTTAAATTAAAAACGTTATCCAATCACTGTTTAACTTAATAAAAATTACTGACTAATATACTGTTATATTATCTGTGCGTATACATAGGCCTAATATAGATTGTAAGCTTGCTCTTTAAATATTTTGTTGCATTGTAAAAAGACAGGGGGGGGGGGGTGTTGTGAGGTTTTGCGCTCGTGAAGTCGGCTGCACGTGAAGTCGGAGAACACAAGCGCAAAACCTCACAACACCCACCCCCTGTCAGTGATTGGTTGGAACACTATTTATTTTGAGTGGTTGGTGAACCCAATTGTTTTTGTCTGCAGATCTCAGAGCCTAGGCTGCCTACAGAGAAATCACTGATACAACCTTTAATGTTATTCAAAGTTGGATCTCAAAAAGCCAAGCAAGACAAATTAGATGAACTTAAAATTACTAAAAGTATTGTCTGTCTCTCCTGCATCCCCTTTGAAAATGTATCAGTTGTCCAGAAATTAGAAATGGCTGAACTTCAGAACTCAGATAACTTGTATATATGTAAAGCAAAGGGTGCTTTTGTTCGTTCAAGAAGGAGACGGATGGAAGAGGGAGAAAAAAATTCAAATTATTTTTTTAGATTAGAGAAACAGTGTAATCATCTCAATTCTATAAACAGTCTTAACATAAATGGAGTGGTTTTAAAAGATCATAAAGACATTTCTAAGTATTGTGAAGAATTTTATAAAAATCTTTATCGTTCTAGACACTCTCAACAAAATTTAATTTATTTTTTTATTTTCTTGACTGTATTTCAAAAATTGATGAAATTGGCAAAAGTCTGTGTGAATCTCCTATTCAAATGAAAGATATGTCTGAGGCGATCGACAAGCTGAATTAATAAATCTCCAGGAAATGATGGTTTGACCACAGAGTTCTATAAGAAATTCTCAAATTTTCTTTCTCCATTTCTTCTCCAAGTATATTTAGAAAGCCTGCATAAGGGAACTCTCCCAAGCTCTATGACTCAGGGTGTTATAAATTTGACCCCTAAACCTCAAAAGGACCCTGCTCAACTTGATATAAGCTTATTAAATAATGATTACAAAATACTAGCCTAAAATAATTAAATGTGTTTTAGATAATATAATTGATGACTTTCAAGTCAGGTTTCATGAAAGACCGACTTATTTCAAATAATGTTAGGCTTGTTCTTGATGACGGTTTCTTATTTTTTCTTGATTTTTATAAAGCTTTTGATTCTGTTGAGTTTCCTTTTATTCTTAAATCTTTGAATATTTTTGGTTTTGGCCCCAACTTTATCAATGCAATTCAAACTTTGTACAATAACGCCAATGCTTCAATTAAATTACAGCATGGTACTACTCATAGATTTAATATAGATAGAGGCGTCCGTCAAGGCTGCCCAATATCGCCGTATCTTTTTCTGCTTCCTATGCAATTATTAGCCATCCACATTCAAAATAGTCATTTGAAAGGTAGCCTATCTCTGTTGCAAACCAATCATTATTAATAAGCCAACTGGCTGATGACACAACTCTGTTTTTGAAAAATAAAGATCAAGTTTCTGTAGCCTTAAATATAATTGATCTCTTTTCATCTGCTTCTGGTTTAGTTCTTAATATCCACAAATGTGAACTTTTATCTATTAAACATTCCACTGATGATAAAGTATGTGACATTGCAGTCAAATCCGAAGTTAAATACTTAGATGTAAAGATCAGAAAAAAAGATCAAAACTGAACTTTGAACCTCTTATTCTTTCTATTCAATGCAAATTGAATTCTTGGTTACAGCGTGATCTGTCTATAACAGGTAGAGTGTTGCTTTCCAAAGTAGACGGGTTATCTCGGGTTATCTATCCTGCAATGGCTCTGGATGTTTCTGTGGAAATCTGTAGAATGCTGGACAAAATGATAGTAAGCTTTGTTTGTCAATCTAAGAGTAATTTAATTAAAAAGAGTGTTATGATAGCTGATCGGACAATGGGTGTTTTTGACTTAGTGGACTTTTCCACTCTTAATAATTCTTTCAAAAATCTTTTTTGAACAATCCTACATCTTTTTGGAATATTATCCCAAATTATATTTTCAGGTCAGTTGGAGGTTTACATTTTTTGTTGCGCTGCAACTACATGACATCTCTAAAATGCCTTTACCTCTTTCTAGTTTTCATAAACAAGCTTTAATATGCTGGTCCCTAGTATATAATTATAAGTTTTCATCATATAGCTATTTTATCTGGAACCACCATAATATTAAATATAAATATATAAATTAAATATATAAATCTTTTTTTTAAATAATTGGTTTGATAAAAACATACTTTTAGTGAGTCAACTTTTAGATGAAAGGGGTGTCTTATGAACACTTTATGCAATAATTCTCTTTTCCAGTCCCCCCAAGAGAATATGGCATTGTTTTTGAAGCAGTTCCTGATTGTGTGAAACCTTTAGTCAAACCTGGCCCTAAAGGTCCTTTATGCTCTCCACCTATACGTATTTGACAACACTAATCTATTTGTTGATCAACGTCCTCTCAGCACATTGTCTAACAAGAAAATTTGTTCAATTCTTAACAGAGAACAAATTTCTTTACCTGCTTGTGTAAGCTTTTGGAATAACAATTTTGATGATATAGTACGGGAAGATTTATTAAAGTAGCTTCTATTAAAATTATTCACAATTGCTACCCAATTAATTATAAATTAGCTAAATTTAATAATAGTATTTCCCCCTTGTGCTCCTTTTGTCATCAGGTTGATGAGACAATTATTCATTTATTTGGGGAATGTATATATTGCAAAATCTTTTGGGTTGACTTTTCAAATTTTGTTAAAAGGTATCTATCTTTAAACTTCTGTATAAGCCAGAAAATTGTGTTTTTTGGTGAGTCTCTGAAACTAGACCCTTATCATGTTAAATTTATTTTCAACTTGCTACTTTTTCTTGCCAAATTTTATATTCACAAGTGCAAATTTTCAAATAAAACTAATTTTTTCATTTTTAATTTTCACTTTGATATATATTTAAATTCTTTGAGGTACTCTAAAAACTCTGCTGCATGTAAGACTCTGCAATGGTGTCAATCTTTTAAGCTAGTTTAATATTTTTTATGTTTATGTAATGTAACCCTTTTTATTGTGTATTGTTCAGTTTATTATTGGCTTGTTTTGTATTTGTTATTCCATTAAAAAAAGAGAGAAGTGTCACAACATGAAATGTAAACAGAAAAAAAAACAAGCAATACATTGACACTAGAAACCTTTTATAATTACAGCATTTTTATAATCGTTTTGGTCACATTTGGTCGGGAAAAAAATAAAAAAAATATTAGCTATTATTATTATTAATAGTGAGTGTCTCTCTCTCTCTCTCTCTCTCTCCTCGTTCTGTAGGCTATATGCTCTGTTAAGCGCGCCCTGACTGGACAGGACTTAAAAACACATGCAAATGATAAACTTTCACTCAATGATGGTTAAACTGTGCAATTAATCCAATAATGATAGGAAACCCAGCAACGGCGATGATCCATTTCCTCGGAACTAATGTTTTGGTAGGAACGAAAGTTTTAACGTTACATCCATAGGGGTTACATCGTATGTTTCTCCGGAATCAGCCAGCGCGAAGGACGTCTATATTCCGATTGGTTACTGGCGTTTTGCCGCTGCTTGCCGCTGAACCGCGTCAGAGCTACTTTCAACTTTCTGATTGACGCTCTGGTTGCTCAAAACCATACCAGAGAATGTCTAATAAGACGGGCTCTGACCATACTGTCTATGCTCAAAACGCGACGTCGATGGATGTGACGGGATGTGTGCAGCTGAGAGAAACCCGCTTCCATTGAAAATTAATGACTTCCGGTAACTTTGGAAGCTCAAGTCGGCGGTGGTGTATACACGTACAGATAAATGAACAACTACTAGACAAAATATTTAGTCTAAAAGGCAGCCCTTTTTCCTATTTTCGAACCAGGCCGCAGGCTATTCTGGGTTGAGCGAGCGGAGCGGAATAGCTATTCAGAAATGCCACACATGTTCTGATCGGAACAAACCACAGATCAGATGATACAATAAAAATGTGCTCACCTTGATTTTTTGTGAAATCTAACCCCAGTTTTCTCTTGGTTGTCTTACTGATCATTTTGTCTTGTTTGGTGCCCTCCGACTGCACTGGTTCAGGTGGAGGTTTTTTGTTCCTATTTAACCAGTATACCAGATACAGACCAATACCGAACAGCATGGCTTGGCGTTTGTTCAAAAACAGCTGAATCTTCTAGACTTAGTCTTATACACAATCTTGCAGATTAAAAGTATCAGACTATTATTTATAAAAGAATATGTAGTCGAGCAGATTAAAACGTGTAGTATGAATACAGTTGTCAAGCGGAACTAATATTGTAAACAAACAAACTTGAGTAGTTAGTCACATTCCAAGTGATGTCACAGTGAATTCCCAGTGTGCATTTTATAAAGCTGTGCTGCGGCTGACAGAGAAATGACTTCTAGCTTTACTAGCCTTTTATTTCTCTAATAATCAAAAACTCTGATCTACTTTATAAACTGCTCTCTCCTATTGCAGTCTGATCTGCTGTTAACAGTATTCAAACCAATTCACTGGTCATATCTATAAATTAAAGGATCATGAAATCTGAGAGAGAACTGTTGGCCTATATTAAACAACATAAAAATATATAATTAAAATAAAATAATTATATACATAATAATACTACAAATATATATATATATATATATATATATATATATATATATATATATATATATTTATTATTATTATTATTATTATTATTATAGTGATCCAAATTTTACAACATCATCTTTAACATTTGAATGCAATTCCTTTACAAGTTCCTCTATATTTTCAACAACAGTCGTTATGACATTAGTAGCCACACACAGCCTTAGAGATTTGCAATAAAGGATGCACACATTTCTTGGGTATGTTGCCTGGTCTCATTACAGCTTTGAGAATTCTCTGGTTGCTCTGGAATTAAATTAACTACGGGTTCATCAGATACGTCAACTATGACGGGTTCGTTCTCAAATTGATCTAGACTTTTAGCGCTATGTTTGTTATGGAGATGTTTTCTAAAGCCTCGTGGATGTGCTTTCTTGTCGTCCCAACTGCCAGGATGTAGGGCTGCCTCCGCTGGTTTGGACCAGAGTGCTCCTGAAGGCTGCGACATGACTGTAAGATAACAATAAACTGAAATGAATCTACACTGAACATCATATTTTGATGGATATGTCACACTCTGATAGAAACCTTTGATGGCACAGTTAGCTTTCCTATGCAGGATATATTCAGCATGTGATAAGGCAACCAAGGTTTTTGTACCACAGTCACACAAAGAGAGGGAATTAAACAGAGAGGTCATCAATGTTGGTTACCTTATCACATGTCCCTGCAAACTCCAATACGTTGGCAAGACAAACAGACAACTGAAAATAAGAATGAACGAGCACAAGACTGCAGTCAAAAGAGGTGAACTCCACTCTCTATTCGCTATGCACTTCAAGGAGGCAAAACAAATTATCACTTAAAATTCTGAGGAGGTGACACTGAAAAGAAACAGATCAATCATCTGGGGGGTTACACTATTGCCATTGGAGATCAGGACACACTGACCTTATGAAATTTGACTACATGATCCACAGCTTCCTGATCTTTACAGCTCCCTTCTTTCCACTCTGAGGTGGTGGCAGTAGGTAGACCAGCAGTAGCAGTGAGGCCATGACACTATTCCAACCTGAGAAGGCAGGAGCACCTGCTTTAAGCATGATATACACCTGACCAAAACCTTTGATACTACATTAATATTAAAACTCAAAACTCTTTTCAATAACAATACTAGTTCTGCAACTAACAATTGTTTTGATAATCAATTAACCTGTCAATTATTAATCAATTGGTTGGATTAAAAGGCCAATTTTTTATTTTCTGTATTTTATCGGGGAAATTTTATTCTGCACAATACTCTCCTTCAAACATTGTGTAAATTGAAGCCTATGAAAACGGTAGTAAATTAATCTATGTGGGCTATACTATACATTGTGAAAATATATATATTTTTTATGATAACGTTATAAATCACTATATTAAAAATGCTAAATGTAAAACCAAAAGCACAAACTAAGTGTAAACTGGTTAGAGGTTGAATGTTCTAACACACATTCAATTTTCTGAACACAGTATTATTCAGTAAATGTATGAGATTTTTAACATTTATATACAATTACATCATCTCACTACAGTTACTGCTCTCATAAAAACACAATTACTTTTGTTTCATGTAGAGTTTAAAGGTAAATATAAAATCAAACAACATATTTGATCAAAATGAGTATTTTAGTCAAGGGTTATTGCGCTTCCATTCCGACCGCCGTTTGATTGATGCACGGACTTGCGCTCATTCATTCAGTTATCGAAGACTCAATCACTGTCAGGACTTTGTGTAAAATGCTGAGGAAAACACATTAAACATCACACACATTTGTCGCAGCATCTAACAAAACAGGCCACGTTAATACAATTACAAGTCAGTTTGAAGAACTTAATATAAAACATTCTCATGTTTTGTATTGTGCATTTTTCCTGCAGCAGCCAACTCTGCGACCTCTGCTCTGTTTTTCAGATGCGTTTTATGCATAGAAATGCATTTTTCACCATTGTGAAGTGACATCACTGACTGGGATTTTCCACAGTGACGTCACAGACCCAACTAATCGATAATGAAATTCTTTCTTGATTATTTTCATTATCGATTTTATTGATTAGTTGTTGCAGCCCTAAAAAATATATTATTTGTCTACACAACCATTTGTCATGGTAAATAAATTAAATAAGTAAACATTTGAAAGATACACACCAGATTCATGTCAATTATTTACCTGGGACCTCGTCATCCTGATCAGTGTTCTCCTCTGCAGACTGGATGAGGTGGTCAAGCAGGGGTGACTTGCTGATGTCCTTGGCTTGCTCTATTATTTTGGCCTTCAGGAAATCCCATTTCTCAAGGAGTTTTGATGAAGTCTCAGCTCCAAACAACAGGTCAAAGTCTTGCGCCACCTAAAGGGGAGGAAGCAAGCATATGTGTATTTGATGATGGTGGTTGTCAAGACCACTTGGCTCAATGTAGAGTTGACATAGGGGAGACCACACTGAACTTAGTATTTAATTAGAATGCTGGTTTATTAACAAACGATTTACAAAAGTCAGTAAATGGGAAGCCAAAAAGGAGAATGTTCAAGGGGCGCCGACCGAAGCCAGCCTCTCATCGTCAGGCCGGAATAGCAGAAAGAGAGAGTGAACCAACTGGAAGGCAATGATTTTAAAGACTCTCTCATCGGTCTACCAATTAGCATGGCACGGCCCACTGCAACAGCTCCACCTAAAAGTGACACAGAACAGCAGCAGTAGGCAATTCAGGCTTGATTACCCACACATGACCAAGCCAGGGAGAGACACACCCAGCACTACATAGCCGGGCATGACAGTGGTATAGTGTAGTGGTCGGCCGATATATATATCGAATTTTTTAGATATCGGCATCGGCCGAGAAATCTTTCCGTTTGGCCGATATATTTCAAAACAGTTTGTGACTGTGCATTAGTGCTTTTTTCCACTGACGCGAACAAAGAAGAGCGTGAATGAACTGAATACACTCGCTCTGCTCCGCTCAGCACCGTAAGACATGCCACTCAGAAGTGAAGTAGACATCTGACAGACACTGTAAATGACCAATCAATCAGCATTCGCTTTCTAACCTGACGCTACATTGTGTTACACACATAAACACTCTGGCATGCAGCAAAGTCTATTCAAACAGTACCGTGATATGTCAGATCCGTAGCCCAGCGGTAGCTCCAGTGGGGGTCACAGATGTGATATAAACGAATTCAAACAAAAGTGAAAACATTTTACCTCACAAACAGTCAAAAATCCTGTGACTGGCTGTTCCTCAGATACGCGCGTTGTTCTCGGGTTACATTTAAACTAGACGCTGTTTTCCCACGGACTCGCGTGCACGGAAAAGCTGGGTCGTATGCACTACAGTTAGTGATCGCGTGAGGTGGATGAGAGGAGAACACTATGGTAAGTAATAATAATACGTTTGAAAATAAATCCTTGAAAATGTTATTCACTATCTACTGTATTTATTTATCCATGATTGGCGTAATATTGTGTGTAGTATACATTTACATATGTTCATGTATGTCATGCAAATACATGTTTGTTTCTTTGAAACGTTGCAAGCCGTCACAAGCAAAACTAAACAGACATAAATCATTATTATTTAAATATACTTAAAGTAAAACAATCTGTTTAAAGTAAATAGTGTAAATAAACTATGTGAGATTTATATTTAATTATGTATTGTACATAATTGCACATACTATTTTGTCATTAATTGATGAATATTGTTTAGATTGGTTCATTAACAATAAATGTTATTTGTAACCTGCAGTAAGCAGCAGTAATTATTTATGTGACTGAAAAAATCAAATTACACATAACAGATTAATATAAATGTTTTTTTTTTTTTTTCATTCTGCTAGATGGCTGGACAGAAAACAATTCCCCTGTGGGAATACTTTATACTCTGGTGTTGGCTTTTAATAGCCAACACCATGGAATGCAAAGTGCAATAATTTCTTAGTAAATATTTTTTATTGCAAAAAGAATATTGCATAAATATTATGTACAATAAATGTTCATTTATATATCCGATTTTTCGTGCACCACTAATCACCGGCACTGCCCTCTCCTGGCTCCAATCTTATCTCACTGACAGATAACAGTTCATCCACATCAACAACTGCACCTCCTCCGCTGCCCCAAGGCGTCCCCCAGGGTTCGGTGCTTGGTCGTCTCCTCTTCACACTATACCTGCTTCCCCTTGGCAATGTCATTCGCCACCATGGTCTCAATTTTCACTGCTATGCCGATGATGTTCAGCTCTACATCTCCACCAAATCCATCACCTCTGCCACCCACTCCACTATCTCCAACTGCCTCACTGACATTAAATCCTGGATGCACACCAATTTCCTTCAACTCAACTGCAAAAAAAAACCCAGACATGATCATCATCGGTCCCAAACCCATCACTAAAACCATTCACAGTTTCTCCCTCACTGTTGACACCTTCACCCTGTCTCCATCCTTTCACAGTCGCAACTAGTGTTGCTTTCGTCAACGGAAATTATGACTAAATATCGTCGTCAAGGAACCTTTATCACGTGACGGTGAATCTGACTGCAGTAGATGTGAAAGATATGAATAAAAGTGATGTTAATTCAGCCAGCGCACATACCTGTATTTACTTCCTGTTTTCGGTCGAAGTCCACAGTAGTCGATTGTCGAGTTCACGTGCGTGATCATACCAAGCAACAGTGGAGACTCAGACTATCGATTACTGTGGACTTCGACCGAAAACAGGAAGTAAATACAGGTATGTGCGCTGGCTGAATTAACATCACTTTTATTAATATCTTTCACATCTACTGCAGTCAGATTCACCGTGTTCACTCAGAATAAAATCACTCACATGGCTGTGCACTTGTAATGACACATCAAGGATGTTAAGAGGCTAAAAGCAGGTTTAAAACTTGCCCCATTTAAGTCAACAGGGTGCAAATTTTAAAAAGAGGATAACACGGTGTAGGCAACACCGATTTTTGTCGTTGTTCTCTGTACTGACAGCACTCCAAATTTGCAAAAAAAATGAGCTCAATGTTAAAATTGACCGGAGTGCTCCTTTAATAGACGTAATTCGCTTTTAAGCACAATTTAAACAACGTATTATTCAATGCACTACCTCTATATAGATTTATAAGCAAGTGGTAAAATATTTAGCCATGTAGTTATATTAAAATCGCAAACATTTTAAATTAAAACTTAAAATTGACAAAAACAGACAACTCTCATGCCTTTTCTTTTGCATTTAAATTTTAATACAATAAATCTTGGATGTCACAAAGAACTTGTTTTTCAACCTCCAACCTCCCATGAGACGAGTGTTACTTTTCTGTTCGCTATTTTTCCATAGTGGCACTCTATATTGACTGGGTTAAATAGAATTGCATTACTAAAAAGAGACTAAAATACAATTTTCATTGACTAAAACTAGACTAAATGTCATCAGTTTTTCGTCGACTAAAACTAGACGAAAATAGTCATGGATAATTCTGACTAAAATAAGACTAAAATGCTCAGACTTTTAGTCGACTGAAACTTGACTAGACTAAAAACAGTATTAACGTGACTAAAACTAATAAAAACTAAAATGACAGCTTGACACAAAGACTAGACTAAAACTAAAATTAAAACAGGCCGCCAAAAACAACACTAGTCGCAACCTCTTTGACAATAACCTCTTCTTTGAACACCACATACAACAAATCACCAGAACTACCTTTTTTCACCTCAAAAACATCGCCCGACTCCATCCATCACTCTTTCTCTGCTGAAGAAACCCTCATCCACGCCTTCATCACCTCCAGAATCGACTACTTGCAATAGCATCCTGTACAGCACAACATCCAAAACCTTAAATAAACCCCAATACATCCAGAACTCTGCTGCTCGTCTGCTCACCCACACCCGCACCCGTGACCACATCACCCCTGTCCTCAGTAACCTCCACTGGCTCCCGGTCCCACAACGAATTCAATTCAAAATCCTTCTCCTCACACACAAAGCCCTCCATAACCAGGCCCCTTCCTACCTCAGTGACCTGCTCCACCGCCACAACCCATCTCGTAGCCTCCGCTCATCTGATGCCAACCTCCTGACTCTACCTCCCAGGACCAAGCACCGAACCTGGGGTGACAGAGCCTTCTCTGTTGCTGGCCCCTCCCTCTGGAACTCTCTCCCCAAACAAATCCGTGACTGCACTGACCAACATTCAAATCAATGACAAAACCTCATCTTTTTAAAATTGCTTTTAATGTTTAGCTTAGTGTGTTTTTTAGTGCATTTTTTGTCTTTTTGATATTGTTCCTGCTGCTTTTATGATTTTTTCTCTGTGTCTTTGAGTACTCAGAAAAGCGCTTTCAAATAAAATGTATTATTATTATTATACGTGCTTCGTAACAGAGGCTGCCTCGCGACATTAAACAAAAATAACTATTGCCAGCCGGTTTTATTTAAGTTATATTTTTAGTTACATCTGACGTCCTGAAGAAATAAATTAAAATCAAGCATTTTCCAAACTTTCGAGACTCTGTAGGAACCCTGATTCAGATGTTTCCGTCACTGCTAAAAAACACGACCTCTGATCTAAACTTCTATTATAAAGAGAACGAAGAGAAGAATGACATTAACATTAACTTACCCTCCCTGAGAAATACTGGATATGATGCTCCATTGAGTTTGATGTAACTTCTTTCCTTGGTAACGTTACTGCACTTTGAAAAGCATTGCTGTAGTTTTCCACACATATTACTACAACATAAAAATGCAATTGGTTAATTGAACACGCACAATACCAAATGTAGTGCTAATAAAGTCAGACTCAATCATTTCAGACGGGAAACTGTAACGTTAACGTTAGCTTTTAAATAATAAGGCTAACGTTAGCTAAGCTAAGTTAGCCAATTTTGCCTGCACAAGGCCCGAGATTGGGAGCGGCAGCTAAAAAATGAATGTTGCATTTTCATTTTGAAATTTCATTTAATGGTCGATCATTTGATTAACGTTAACGTTACCACTAAAAAACAGTTTTACCAGATTTAATATTCGCAATTACTTTAGCTACCATTGGTATAGTAAGTTAACTAGTTAAACTAAATTACCAGACGTCACGCCTCTTCAACTTCTACATTAGCGTTTTTAGTGTTGTTTAGTTATGAGAATTAAAACAAGAAGACAAACAGGAATATTCGGCATGATTCACTTGGTGGTTTCTTACCTGAGTCCCGCGGAATCAAAATGTCGACGTCTTCGGATGTCAGTTGGAAACTGGTGTCGCAACCCGTAAAAAATAGGTCGCAACCCACGGCAGTTCGTGAAATGGTCACGTAATTTAATCTATTGATTCGTGACACGGACACGTTTAGTATTTTCGTAATATCAGCACGTTTTTTAAACTAATGTAGCCTATTTCTGGGTTGCGATTCTGATTCAGTGCCAGATTAAACACAATACCTGTAAATCTAGTCTTGCTTAAAGTAGGATCTCTGACTATGAACAATGTGGAGTCAGATGATAGTGCCGTGTATCTCTGCTCGGTCAGAGAGAACACACTGAAGTGAACTTTAACAAGAGTTCAGCAAAAACAGCTGATGATAATAATTACAGTGATCAACAGGGGGCGATGTGATTCTACAAATCTGCAGCTTGTTCATTCAACTTTCATATCCTGTATTATCCTCTCAAGACCACGATTCAATACATTCCTAGCCATCGTTGAACATGATCATTTTTCTGCTAATCCTGTCACTATGTTGGACTCAATGTACAGTTTTTATTTCTCCAGTGCATTACGATGTAAAATAATACAATAGAATAACTATACTGTGTTGATACAGAAATAATCATTCAGCATATTTTGCAGGTGCTTCAAGTGGAGACGGTGTTTCACAGCCTGGCAGTGTTTGGATTCTCAAGGGGAAATCTGCCCAGATGAACTGCTCACACAATAAGGCCATCCTTAAAAATATCTTGGTTTGCCGTAACAGTAAAAAAAAAAAAAAAAAAAAAGGTCGGTTGGTCGGTCTATATTTTTTTTTTCGAGAGTCGATGTAAAAAAAAAATGTACAATTTTGGTCAAATTTGCATATCGGGACTTCACTGACAGTTTTCCAGAACTTCGTGCTATATATATATATATATATATTAAATAACAATTAGAAAACCTGTATAAACTGCAGTTTATACTCATTTGGTGCTCATGAGCACCAAAGAATAATATTATAGCGGTAATATTAGGCTATAGGCCTATTCATGTAACGGGAGCGCTGCCAATAACGCACCTAAGCTGTCAGAATTGGGAAAAGTGATGATTATTAGTATGTCAAATATATCAAGGAGACATTTCAATTGTTTATTAATAAACAAGTGTTTTCTGTGTCAAAGATGAAGTTGACGATGCTGACGCGATCTTCGCAGTAGCCTAGCCTAGTGAACGCGCCAGAGAGAAATGCACATTTCATTACATAAGCAGAGAGCAGTCTGTTTTCTTTCGTTTTGAATTGTTTTGTTTAAAAGTGTACATTTCATGCTTTTTTATATATAGGCCTATATATATGTCTCAGGTCTGTGAGGCAAGTAGCTTATACGCTTGAGTTTCGGTTCATTTAAGAGACCAGCTCCAGTTCACGCGCCGGCGACTCCGTGTCCTGATTATATTGCCTTATTTAGCCTACCTCTTATTTATTAAATACATGAAAATGGTTGATGAAACATTGATCAAAATTAAGATACAATTAATACAAAACGAAATTCAGTTTAAAGACAGACTTTCTACAAAAACAAACTTAATGAAGTGGTTAAAATCATGTCTGCCTACTCCATTTGTCTTCCGATATTTTCGGGATCATCTTATCTTATTCATGCTATTCACTTTTCATATAATCAACATGACATTTAAAAAATAAATATTATTTTATTTAAACATGAATATGAAACTAAATCGTTTTTTAATGACTGTGGGCTACAACACAGGCCTATTAGACAGTAGCCTACAGAGAAATTTACTGTCGGAGCGTTGCCGGTGAGCATGTGGGGGGAGAGATACAATTTTCGATCAATCATCGAATTTTATTTTGCTTGATATGCCCATTCTTAATATTTGGTGTTTTAAATGCCTGTTTGAGATCTCTGTGAAGTTTTAATTGCCGCTTTCAGAGCGGTCACGTCCGTAACATTGTTTCTTCCTCATAAATGCGAACACGAAAAATAAAATAAAATGAATAGGCTATAAATTATGTTCTGTGGAGAGCCAATCCCTCTTCATCCGGTGGGTATAATAGCCTACTTTTGGTTTGCGCAGTGTAATTCATAGAATTAGCCTACTAAAACATATTTTTCGTGGATCTGAGTGTCGCGATTTCGCTTTCATTTCGCATAGGCCTACAGCCTACACAGCCCTTAATCATAGATGACGCCACGGGTTTTTATTTAAAAGAAAGAGCGTAGCCTACGTTTGTAGCCTATATGTAGGCCTATTTATTCACAATAAAATATAATTAATATCATTTTATTGCATTTGTATTAGTTGTTTGAAGAGTAAAAAAAAATCGGTCGGTCTTAACGCAAGTTTACAATCGGCAAGTCGGTCGGACTAAAAGGGAAAAAAAAATAAATAATTGGGTCGGACCTAAATTGACTGGGTCGGTCGGGTTACGGCAAACAAGAATATTTTTAAGGATGGCCTAAGGGTGCTGACTACACTCAGATGTACTGGTACCAGCAGCAAAAAGGAGAGAGTTTCAGACTCATAGTGTTCACAAAAAGCTATGGGGAACCAGACTTCGGAGATTCTGATCAAAGTAAATCTCACTGTGAAGAACGCACAGCCAGAAGACAGTGCCGTATATTTCTGTTCAGTGAGCAAACACAGTGTGTGAAAGGCTGCAGAGACCTGTACACAAACAGTCTGTATATGAAAGATTAATGACAGCGTTAGTCAACAGGTGGCAGTCTGAGACAACCAATATAATGCATGACAACAGCTGAGAGAAGACTTAACAATTAGGAGTATTAATTTATGGGTCGAATAAAAGTTATTGACACCATTTATTGCATGCTTCATTATCACAGAAAATAACTTCATCCCTTAGTTTGTAAAAGAACGTGTTGGCAGAAATGTAATCGTCTATACTGTAGGTCAACTGATTCTGCAGAGCTTGAGTGTCGACACAACACAGTATGAACATGGACCAGAGATTAACATTATTGGGATATTTTGTTGTGTAATTTAAAGAATTCAATGTTAATTTACTCATTTAAAAGTTCTTCTGAGATTAGATGGAACCAAGTTGTGTTTCTCCTCCAGATGGAGGTGGTTTTATTTCCTGCCAACATTTACCAACAGCTGATTTAAGATAGTTCAGTTAAACGTGTTCTTGTTGTAAAACTACATAATCAATTAAACCGTTTATATCCATAAGAAGTCAAATGAAAAATGTAGTCACATTTTACAACCCAAATACATGAAGCTGTACTGAACTAAATATTTTAATGAAAATCAAATGTATCGCATCAAACTGAAAATTAGAACATTGAGAGACTATGAGACTCGTGGCGTTCACAACCTCTTGCAGAATATGAAGATTCTGAGAAATATAAATGTGTGGCCAGTAAAACGGTTCCTGAGAGTGGATCTCTGACTGTAAATCTGGAGCCGGATTAGAGCCATATATTTCTGTTCAGTGAGTGAATACACAGTGAATCAAACTTTTGGGTGAGATGTAGAAAAATGTGTATATTAAGATAAGAGAAAAACATTGATCAATAGGTGGCAGAGTGGTTCAACAAATCATTCTTCATCACTGTATCTGTGATGCAAATCAAAAGCATGTACAATTTCAGTAACACATCAGTTCTGATCTTTATATGCAACTTTTTTTCATGTTTCACCATTTGAGAACTGAGAGAGCTGACATCACTTCCTCCTGTTTGAGCCTGTAATTCATATCAGAAACACATCGAAAGAAAGAGCTAACATGATGAGCACTTTCCTCAGCATATATGTATATCTAATGATGATAACAGGTAATTATAAACAAATATGGACTTAAATATTAGTAAGTAAACAATAAGTAGCCTACATTTTACATTACTTCCCCTTTATACAGATTATTTCAGTCTAAACATATATATTATTTTCTCCACAGCTGCATGTCTTGGTAAAACTGTCGAACAGACGCCAGCTAACCTCATCAAGAAACAAGATGAATCTGCTGTGATCATATGTGCTCACAATATACCGAACTATAACCGAATATTATGGTATAAACAAAGTCAGGACACGTCAGGCCTCAAGTTAATGGGAAACCTTTTTTATAAGGATGAGAATAAAGAGCCTGAATTTGAAAACAAGATCGAACTGAAGGGAGATGGAGAGACAAATGGCACTTTGACTATCAACAGCCTCAGACTGAATGACAGTGCAGTGTATTTCTGTGCCGCGTATTACACAGTGTTCACAATCACCTCTGACTCATACAAAAACCTCCTCTTTTAAACATCATGTTTCTGTGGCAAGCGTATTTATTCACGTTCCTCTTCACACCTGTGGATTCTGATTCAGTGCCAGACTAAACACAATAGGTTCTAGTCTAGTCTTCTTAAAGTGTTGCTTAATTCAATTCACATCTCAATTCAGGATCTGAAGCTAATTGTTAAATTCTGAATTTTGCCCCACCCTGAGATCGCCACTACCGTGATCATGATGTCACATCCTGTATTAACAAGTGAAATTTGAATCATCACTGAAGATTATAATATAACTCATCCAGCCTCAACGTAACATGATGAGGAACATTATTCTGTTGATTCTTTCGCTATATTGGAGCCAAGGTACTCAAACGATCTCCAGGACATCATAATAGAATAACCTTTTGAATTGCTACAGAAATGTTTTTATTTCAATCGCAGGTACCAGTGATGTTTCACAGAGTCCAGGTGTTTTAATGGCAGTAAATGGGAGTTCTGCTCAAATGAACTGCACACACAGAAAGGATATTAGCTTCAACCAGATGTACTGGTATCGACAACGGCGAGGACAAACTATGACTCTTCTTGTGTTCACAAGCTCTGTGAGCAAACCAGACTATGGAGATTCTGATCCAGTCAAATTCACAGCTAACAAACCTGTTCCCGAGAGAAGATCTCTGACTGTGAACAATGTGGAGTCAGATGATAGTGCCGTGTATCTCTGCTCGGTCAGAGAGAACACACTGAAGTGAACTTTAACAAGAGTTCAGCAAAAACAGCTGATGATAATAATTACAGTGCTCAACAGGGGGCGATGTGATTCTACAAATCTGCAGCTTGTTCATTCAACTTTCATATCCTGTATTATCCTCTCAAGACCACGATTCAATACATTCCTAGCCATCGTTGAACATGATCATTGTTCTGCTAATCCTGTCACTATGTTGGACTCAATGTACAGTTTTTATTTCTCCAGTGCATTACGATGTAAAATAATACAATAGAATAACTATACTGTGTTGATACAGAAATAATCATTCAGCATATTTTGCAGGTGCTTCAAGTGGAGACGGTGTTTCACAGTCTGGCAGTGTTTGGACTCTCAAGGGGAAATCTGCCCAGATGAACTGCTCACACAATAAGGCTGTTGACTACACTCAGATGTACTGGTACCAGCAGCAAAAAGGAGAGAGTTTCAGACTCATAGTGTTCACAAAAAGCTATGGGGAACCAGACTATGGAGATTCTGATCAAAGTAAATTTGAAGCTCATAAAAGTGTTCCTGAAAGCGGATCTCTCACTGTGAAGAACGCACAGCCAGAAGACAGTGCCGTATATTTCTGTTCAGTGAGCAAACACAGTGTGTGAAAGGCTGCAGAGACCTGTACACAAACAGTCTGTATATGAAAGATTAATGACAGCGTTAGTCAACAGGTGGCAGTCTGAGACAACCAATATAATGCATGACAACAGCTGAGAGAAGACTTAACAATTAGGAGTATTAATTTATGGGTCGAATAAAAGTTATTGACACCATTTATTGCATGCTTCATTATCACAGAAAATAACTTCATCCCTTAGTTTGTAAAAGAACGTGTTGGCAGAAATGTAATCGTCTATACTGTAGGTCAACTGATTCTGCAGAGCTTGAGTGTCGACACAACACAGTATGAACATGGACCAGAGATTAACATTATTGGGATATTTTGTTGTGTAATTTAAAGAATTCAATGTTAATTTACTCATTTAAAAGTTCTTCTGAGATTAGATGGAACCAAGTTGTGTTTCTCCTCCAGATGGAGGTGGTTTTATTTCCTGCCAACATTTACCAACAGCTGATTTCAGATAGTTCAGTTAAACGTGTTCTTGGTGTAAAAGTACATAATCAATTAAACCGTTTATATCCATAAGAAGTCAAATGAAAAATGTAGTCACATTTTACAACCCAAATACATGAAGCTGTACTGAACTAAATATTTTACTGAAAATTAAATGTATCGCATCAAACTGAAATTTAGAAGATTGAGAGACTATGAGACTCGTGGCGTTCACAACCTCTTACAATGATGCAGAATATGAAGATTCTGAGAAATATAAATGTGTGGCCAGTAAAACGGTTCCTGAGAGTGGATCTCTGACTGTAAATCTGGAGCCGGATTAGAGCCATATATTTCTGTTCAGTGAGTGAATACACAGTGAATCAAACTTTTGGGTGAGATGTAGAAAAATGTGTATATTAAGATAAGAGAAAAACATTGATCAATAGGTGGCAGAGTGGTTCAACAAATCATTCTTCATCACTGTATCTGTGATGCAAATCAAAAGCATGTACAATTTCAGTAACACATCAGTTCTGATCTTTATATGCAACTTTTTTCATGTTTCACCATTTGAGAACTGAGAGAGCTGACATCACTTCCTCCTGTTTGAGTCTGTAATTCATATCAGAAACACATCGAAAGAAAGAGCTAACATGATGAGCACTTTCCTCAGCATATATGTATATCTAATGATGATAACAGGTAATTATAAACAAATATGGACTTAAATATTAGTAAGTAAACAATAAGTACATTTTACATTACTTCCCCTTTATACAGATTATTTCAGTCTAAACATTAATTATATTATTATTTTCTCCACAGCTGCATGTCTTGGTAAAACTGTCGAACAGACGCCAGCTAACCTCATCAAGAATCAAAATAAATCTGCTGTGATCATATGTGCTCACAATATACCGAACTATGACCGAATATTATGGTATAAACAAAGTCAGGACACGTCAGGCCTCAAGTTAATGGGAAACATTTATGTTAAAACTGTCACTAAAGAGCCTGAATTTGAAAACAAGATCGAATTGGATGGAGATGCACAAAAAAATGGCACTTTGACTATCAAGAACCTCAGACTGAATGACAGTGCAGTGTATTTCTGTGCCGCATATTACACAGTGTTCACAATCACCTCTGACTCATACAAAAACCTCCTCTTTTAAACATCATGTTTCTGTGGCAAGCGTATTTATTCACGTTCCTCTTCACACCTGTGGATTCTGATTCAGTGCCAGACTAAACACAATAGGTTCTAGTCTATTCTTCTTAAAGTGTTACTTAATTCAGTTCACATCTCAATTCAGGATCTGAAGCTAATTCTGAAATTCTGAGTTTTGCCCCACCCTGAGATCGCCACTACCATGATCATGATGTCACATCCTGTATTAACAAGTGAAATTTGAATCATCACTGAAGATTATAATATAACTCATCCAGCCTCAACGTAACATGATGAGGAACATTATTCTGTTGATTCTTTCGCTACATTGGAGCCAAGGTACTCAAACGATCTCCAGGACATCATAATAGAATAACCTTTTGAATTGCTACAGAAATGTTTTTATTTCAATCGCAGGTACCAGTGATGTTTCACAGAGTCCAGGTGTTTTAATGGCAGTAAAGGGGAGTTCTGCTCAAATGAACTGCACACACAAAAAAGATTTTACATTCAACCAGATGTACTGGTATCGACAACGGCGAGGACAAACTATGACTCTTCTTGTGTTCACAAGCTCTGTGAGCAAACCAGACTTTGGAGATTCTGATCAAAGTAAATTTGACGTTTCTAAAAGTGTTCCTGAAAGCGGATCTCTCACTGTGAAGAACGCACAGCCAGATGATAGTGCTGTATATTTCTGTTCAGTGAGCAAACACAGTGTGTGAAACACTGAAGGCAGATGTACAAAAACACCTTGTGCACAGATCATATCAATATCCAGAAGGGGGCACTCTGGTACAGTTACACAGCAGTCTGACATACAATGTCTTGTGGAGTGAAAGCTAATGCTTTTCCTATCCATTTAAGATACTAGTATATACTACTCGTACTGTGTACACCATATCTTTCTATGGCAGAAATAATAATAGTATGCTAGTATGTGGTTCTGAATTCAGAAATGCATAGAGGAAACAAAGATGCCACCCTAGATGACATCACTTCCTTCATCGCCTGCATTTAATTCATCGTGGAATCAATCAGCAGAGAGAGAGACGACATGAGTAATGCTCACTGTGTTTCTGTCCTCGTCCTGTGTCTCGCAGGTAATTCTGTTTAGTTTAATGTGTTGCTAATACTTTGTGTCACTAAGATATATGAGCTCCTCACAGCTTTATATTGTTTATTCATTTATATCTCTACAGTGACCGTTCTTGGTGAAAGTGTTGTCCAGACTCCTCCAGATCTCCTGAAGAAAGAAAATGAATTTGCAGAGATCAAATGTTCACACAAAATACAAAACTATGATGTCATACAGTGGTACAAACAAAGCCAGAGCATCATGGACCTTCGGCTCATGGGATACCTTAATATGCAATATGAGAACAAAGAGACTGAATTTGAAAACAAGATCAAACTGAGCGGAGATGGGCAAAATAATGTGACTCTGACTATCAGCAGCCTCAGACTGAATGACAGTGCAGTGTATTTCTGTGCAGCGTATTACACAGTGTTCACAATCACCTCTGACTCATACAAAAACTCCTCCCGTTACAAGATTAGAGAGTAAATTGTAAATTACAGTATTGTGTTACTCCCTAAAAAAGTAATTAATTGCATTTACTAATAGTAGTAAAGTAACTAATTACAATTTGTAACCCATTACTTTTAAAAGTAACTTTCCCCAACACTGATTATGGCCAACAACACTTCTCATATTACAGACCGGATATCATTAAACCATCAGACTTGATGATGAACAAGAACCTGTTCTTCAGTTCTGGACTGCACACACAATGAGTGTTGTCTGTAATGAACAGATCCAGGAGAGACAATGAGACTCATAGTATTCACTACTGGAGATTCAGACTTTAAAAATGTTGATAAAAACAAATCTGAAACTCTTTAAATCTCTCCTGAAAGTGGATCTCTCACAGAGAAAGATCTGGAGCCAGATAAAAGTGCCATATATTTCACAGTACGTCAAAGGCTGGAGTGCTGTACTAAAAATATACTTAAACAAATGACACTGATAATATTTGCCAACAGGTGGCAATGTGGCACAACTAATAAATGGCACATAATAATACATTAAAATATACAGAGAGATAGTGCTCGACTGAAGACCTGCAAGAATTCACAGAATGCAATACACACTGTATAATATTACAGTGTACATTAACATTGTAGCATAGATCCAGATTCATACAAAATACATCTGGAAACGTCATTGTACACCAACAAATAATAGCCTTCATTTTAATAATTTTAAAGTTTTCAGACTCTAAAAGAAAAGTCTGGACCTGTAGTGTTTTAAGTGCGCAATTTAATTAATTCATCCATTCACTCAATTTGGTTAAAATAAAATGTTTTCAGTGTAAAAACATAAGTGACATTCACTCTGATAAATACACAGTTCACAATCACAAAATAATGAGCCAGAAATTCCTCACTATATCATTACAGAGTCTACAAATATCACTGTCAGCATATTTAGTAACTGAAGATCTGCTGGATATAGTTTGTAAAATGAACTTGAGTTGTCAGAAATTCCCTCAGTGACATCACATCCTCCATCCTCCATCTTTATTCATTTCATCGACTGTATTTACTCACAGCAGAGTCACAGGGAAACAGCATGAATAATATTCTCCTGAGTTTCTCTGTCACATTGATGTGGCTCACAGGTAATAGTGTCTTTCATAAAGTGTTGATTTTTGTCACAACAACTGTGTATAAATCTTATTTTAATGACACTTCAGCATTAAATCTATCATTTATCTGTCTCTTTTCAGCTTCTACTCTTGGTAACACTGTTCACCAGACTCCTACTGAATCAATAATGGACCCAGATGATTCTGCTGTGTTTAAATGTACACACAATATAGCAAGTTATTTCCAAATGATGTGGTACAAACAGATCCAGGGCACCATGGGACTCAAACTAATGGGATACCTCAATGGTGAGACTGAAAGCAAAGAGGCAGATTTCACCAACAAGATTTTTCTGAAGGGAAATGGAAGGAAGAACGGCACTCTGACCATTGAGAAGCTCACACTGAATGACAGCGCAGTGTATTTCTGTGCAGCGTATGACACACTGATCTAAACTCCCTCTGTCTCATACAAAAACCTGGCAGTTACACTCATGGTTTATCAGCAAAAGATCCAGGCTAAGCTTTCTAACGACAGTATATTAGTGGCTCGACTCAATAATGATAATAATATGATGCCGCTAAAGAAAATATCATCTGTACTATGATGATTAGCATGTATTATTAGTGTGCTTACTAAAGAAAGCATAACTGGTTACTCACACTTACCCATACTATTTAAACAAACTAAACCTTAGTATTTGAATTAAGTTCATAACATTTTTGGAAGGAGTTTGTTCATCTGATCCCATCAACCATTTTCAAGATATCTAATCTTTGATATTGACAGAGGCTTCTTTGGGGGAATATAAGAGCTTGATCTCAGTTCAATAATAAGCTTGGAGGTGTACATAGGAATTTACTTCAAATCTACTTATAGTACAGTTAAAGGTATATTTCAACTAAATAACATAGTAGTATACTTAAAGTGCAATATTATGTATAAATAGTAAACTATAAGTATGATGTTAAGTTCACTTAAAGAAAACCTACAAGTATACTTGCAGTATAAAACTACTAAACTAGTATACTTCAAAGTGTACTTTCACAAACTATAAAGTGCTACAAGTATTTGACTAGTAAACTATCAGTATACCTATAAGTTCAGTTGTACAAATGAAAAACTTAGTTGTAAACTAGTGCTCAAAGTTTACACTTAAAGTATACTTTTATACACTGAAAAGTGGGCCAATTTAGTCCAAAGAAATACTGAAACAGTACACCTAAAAGTATAATACTAGTGTCAGGCTTCCGGGTGGATGAAGTAGGAGACGAACACGAAGATGATGAATTCCAAGATTTTAATTCTAAATATAAACAAATACAAACAAAAAGGGAGCTTGCACTCAGAACAAAGATAAACCTAACATTAAACATTGACCGACACAGAAGACTGAAAGACAGGAACTTAAATACACAGATGACAACGAGTGAAGACAGGTGACGGTGATGAAGAACAATGACTAATAACTAAACACAGGTGACAGAGATGATGATGATGAAGACCAGGTGCAGGTGATGATGACTGGGAACTCTGGGAAGTGTAGTGCAGACAGGACGATGACAGACGGTGAATGTGACAACTAGTACACGCACTACATAAAGTATTCTTAAAATGTACTTGAACTTGAAGTATACTTGTAAGGGACAGCTTATTAGACTAGAGACTTTTGGTCTACAGCTTTCAAAGAGAGGAGGGATTTATTCACATAGTTTAATAATGCCATAAAGGATTCATTTGATTTCCCATATTAAAGATTCAGAGTAACACATATTTGTATTATTAAGAGATTGTATAAATCATCAGATTTTTGAGTAATAATATACATATTCCATGTTCATGCAGTTTTGTTCATTACTGATACAACCTATGATGTCATATCCTGTTCAACGACAGTAGAGTTTGAATGATTTGAAAGTTCGGGACTCACTGTGCACTCCGCCAAAACTCAACATGACTAGAAACATTATTTCCCTGATTCTGTTCCTGCACTGGAGCCAAGGTATGTGACACTCTTTAACAATGTCTCCATTGCAACTGAAACAATAACCTTACATTCTTATCAATTTAATGACAATTTTTCCACAGGCACTATGGGTGGGGATGAAGTTGTTCAAGAGCCTACAATTCTTTGGAAACCAAAGGCGAGCTCTGCTGATATGAACTGCACACACAATAAGGGGATTTCATTCTACCAGATGTACTGGTACCGCCAGCGTCCCGGAGAGACTATGAAGCTTATAGTATACACTGTTGCTAATTCAAAGCCAGAATTTGGAGATGTTGACGAGAAGAAATTTGAAGCTCATAAAAGTGATGCTGAAAGTGGATCTCTCACAGTGAAAGATCTCGAGCCAGAAGACAGTGCCATATATTTCTGTTCAGTGAGTGAACACAGTGTGTGAAAGGCTGCAGAGACCTGTACACAAACAGTCTGTATATGAAAGATTAATGACAGCGTTAGTCAACAGGTGGCAGTCTGAGACAACCAATATAATGCATGACAACAGCTGAGAGAAGACTTAACAATTAGGAGTATTATGGGTCGAATAAAAGTTATCGAGCTTGAGTGTCGACACAACACAGTATGAACATGGACCAGAGATTAACATTATTGGTTTATTTTGTTGTGTAATTTAAAGAATTCAATGTTAATTTACTCATTTAAAAGTTCTTCTGAGATTAGATGGAACCAAGTTGTGTTTCTCCTCCAGATGGAGGTGGTTTTATTTCCTGCCAACATTTACCAACAGCTGATTTAAGATTACATTCACACGTGTAAACTAATGTTTCTTAATGCAAAAGTGTTGCAATATCTACAACTGTAGATCGAATGGAAATTTTGTTCATGAACATCATAAACATATATCTTTGAGATTTTCTTAACAAAAAGGTTCATTTATTTAAATAAAAATGTATAAATTTCAGCCAAAACAGCCAAAGAAATCTAAAGTAATCGCAGTGTGTTTTCCTCATACCGAGTGAGACAGTGAGTGATCATTTAAGAAATACAAAGACAAGCAAAAAACATGTTGTGTATTGATGTTTTATGGGGATTCTCTGTAGACATAATGATTTTTATACTGTACAAACTGTATGTTCTACCCTACCCAAACACTAAACCTACCCATCACAGAAAACATTCTGCATTTTAACATTTTACTTGGTATGATTTATAAGCTGTTTTACTCATTGGGGCCGAAAATGTCTCCACAAGGACAAGAATCTCAAATATTGCCATGTTTGTCCCGATAAAAGGGTTCACCAGTCACACACACACTCGCATGCACGTACACACACGTACACACACACACACACACACACACACACACACACACACACACACACACACATCACAAATTTCAGCCTATTTGAAATGCAAAATGAATCTGTCTGTTTGCATAAAGTGATGTTTTTAAAAAGCGAATATAATAAATTAACTACATTATCATTGTGATTTGCATATCAGTCCTGCTATTTATGCACAACTCTTTCTGTGTAAACTGAATCTTATTGTCCCCATTTTATTACTCTTTCCTTTCCGGTTACACCAGTTAGGAACCGGTATATCTGACATCACTTCCTCCTGCATGTGCCTTTGATTCACAGCAGAAACACTTGATGAAAACAATGATGAACACGTTCCTTAGTGTATCTGTATCTCTAATGATACTTACAGGTAAAAATAAACAAATATGCACTTGATAAATCTTTACTTACACAATGTACAGATTATTTTAGCCTAAACATTATTATAAACACACACTTTTGTTTCTCCACAGCTGCATGTCTTGGTGAAACTGTCGATCAGATGCCAGCTAACCTCATCAAGAAACAAGATGAATCTGATGTGATCATATGTGCTCACAATATACCGAACTATGACCGAATATTATGGTATAAACAAAGTCAGGACACGTCAGGCCTCAAGTTAATGGGAAACCTTTATGTTAAAACTGTCACTAAAGAGCCTGAATTTGAAAACAAGATCGAACTGGATGGAGATGCACAAAAAAATGGCACTTTGACTATCAAGAACCTCAGACTGAATGACAGTGCAGTGTATTTCTGTGCCGCGTATTACACAGTGTTCACAATCACCTCTGACTCATACAAAAACCTCCTCTTTTAAACATCATGTTTCTGTGGCAAGCGTATTTATTCACGTTCCTCTTCACACCTGTGGATTCTGATTCAGTGCCAGACTAAACACAATAGGTTCTAGTCTAGTCTTCTTAAAGTGTTGCTTAATTCAGTTCACATCTCAATTCAGGATCTGAAGCTAATTCTGAAATTCTGAGTTTTGCCCCACCCTGAGATCGCCACTACCATGATCATGATGTCACATCCTGTATTAACAAGTGAAATTTGAATCATCACTGAAGATTATAATATAACTCATCCAGCCTCAACGTAACATGATGAGGAACATTATTCTGTTGATTCTTTCGCTACATTGGAGCCAAGGTACTCAAACGATCTCCAGGACATCATAATAGAATAACCTTTTGAATTGCTACAGAAATGTTTTTATTTCAATCGCAGGTACCAGTGATGTTTCACAGAGTCCAGGTGTTTTAATGGCAGTAAAGGGGAGTTCTGCTCAAATGAACTGCACACACAGAAAGGGTTTTACATTCACTCAGATGTACTGGTATCGCCAACGGCGAGGACAAACTATGACTCTTCTTGTGTTCACAAGCTCTGTGAGCAAACCAGACTATGGAGATTCTGATCAAAGTAAATTTGACGTTTCTAAAAGTGTTCCTGAAAGCGGATCTCTCACTGTGAAGAACGCACAGCCAGATGATAGTGCCGTATATTTCTGTTCAGTGAGTCAACACAGTGTGTCAAACACTGAAGGCAGATGTACAAAAACACCTTGTGCACAGATCATATCAATATACCATCCAAAAGGGGGCACTCTGGTACAGTTACACAGCAGTCTGACATACAATGTCTTGTGGAGTGAAAGCTAATGCTTCTCCTATCCATTTAAGATACTAGTATATACTACTCGTACTGTGTACACCGTATCTTTCTATGGCAGAAATAATAATAGTATGCTAGTATGTGGTTCTGAATTCAGAAATGCACAGAGGAAACAAAGCTGCCACCCTAGATGACATCACTTCCTTCATCGCCTGCATTTAATTCATTGTGGAATCAATCAGCAGAGAGAGACGACATGAGTAATGCTCACTGTGTTTCTGTCCTCGTCCTGTGTCTCGCAGGTAATTCTTTTTAGTTTAGTGTGTTGCTAATACTTTGTGTCACTAAGATATATGAGCTCCTCACAGCTTTATATTGTTTATTCATTTATATCTCTACAGTGACCGTTCTTGGTGAAAGTGTTGTCCAGACTCCTCCTGATCTCCTGAAGAAAGAAAATGAATTTGCAGAGATCAAATGTTCACACAAAGTACAAAGCTATGATGTCATACAGTGGTACAAACAAAGCCAGAGCATCATGGACCTTCGGCTCATGGGATACCTAAATGTTGAATATGAGAACAAAGAGGCAGAATTCACCAACAAGATTATTCTGAAGGGAAATGGAAGAAAGAACGGCACTCTGACCATCGAGAAGCTCAGACTGAATGACAGTGCAGTGTATTTCTGTGCAGCGTATTACACAGTGTTCACAATCACCTCTGACTCATACAAAAACTCCTCCCGTTACAAGATTAGAGGGAGTAATAGGCAGTAAATTGTAAATTACAATATTGTGTTACTCCCTAAAAAAGTAACTAATTGCATTTACTAATAGTAGTAAAGTAACTAATTACAATTTGTAACCCATTACTTTTAAAAGTAACTTTCCCTAACACTGATTATGGCCAACAACACTTCTCATATTACAGACCGGATATCATTAAAGCATCAGACTTGATGATGAACAAGAACCTGCTCTTCAGTTCTGGACTGCACACACAATGAGTGTTGTCTGTAATGAACAGATCCAGGAGAGACAATGAGACTTATAGTATTCACTACTGGAGATTCAGACTTTAAAAATGTTGATAAAACAAATCTGAAACTCTTTAAATCGCTCCTGAAAGTGGATCTCTCACAGAGAAAGATCTAGAGCCAGATAAAAGTGCCATATATTTCACAGTATGTCAAAGGCTGGAGTGCTGTACTAAAAATATACTTAAACAAATGACACTGATAATATTTGCCAACAGGTGGCAATGTGGCACAACTAATAAATGCCACATAATAATACATTAAAATATACAGAGAGATAGTGCTAGACTGAAGACCTGCAAGAATGACACACAGCACAGAATGCAAATACACACTGTATAATATTACAGAGTACATTAACATTGTAGCATAGATCCAGATCCATACAAAATACGTCTGGACTAGTCATTGTACACCAACAAATAGCCATTTTAATTTAAAAGTTTTCAGACTCTAAAAGAAAAGTCTGGACCTGAAGTGTTTTAAGTGCGCAATTTAATTAATTCATCCATTCATTCAATTTGGTTAAAATAAAATGTTTTCAGTGTAAAAACATAAGTGACATTCACTCTGATAAATACACAGTTCACAATCACAAAATAATGAGCCAGAAATTCCTCACTATATCATTACAGAGTCTACAAATATCACTGTCAGCATATTTAGTAACTGAAGATCTGCTGGATATAGTTTGTAAAATGAACTTGAGTTGTCAGAAATTCCCTCAGTGACATCACATCCTCCATCCTCCATCTTTATTCATTTCATCGACTGTATTTACTCACAGCAGAGTCACAGGGAAACAGCATGAATAATATTCTCCTGAGTTTCTCTGTCACATTGATGTGGCTCACAGGTAATAGTGTCTTTCATAAAGTGTTTGTTGATTTTTGTCACAACAATTCTTATTTTAATGACACTTCAGCATGAAATCTATAATTTATCTGTCTCTTCTCAGCTTCTACTCTTGGTAACACTGTTCACCAGACTCCTACTGAATCAATAATGGACCCAGATAAATCTGCTGTGTTTATATGTACACACAATATAGCAAATTATAACCAAATGATGTGGTACAAACAGATCCAGGGCACCATGGGACTCAAACTAATGGGGAAACTTATTGGTGAGACTGAAAGCAAAGAGGCAGAATTCAACAACAAGATTATTCTGAAGGGAAATGGAAGAAAGAACGGCACTCTGACCATCGAGAAGCTCACACTGAATGACAGCGCAGTGTATTTCTGTGCAGCGTATGACACACTGATCTAAACTCCCTCTGTCTCTAACACAGTCTCACCCCAAAACGTCATGTAGTGACGGGTCTTGACCATACGGCAATATACGACGAAAAGGGTACCCCTAAAACGTCCATATGAGACGAAGACATAAGCGCACCAGCAGCGCCTCTTAGCGGTACCCTAACGCATACCTAAACCTACCCATAACCCGAATCGTCACATATGGACGTTTTAGGGGTACCCTTTTCGTCGTATGTTGCCGTTTGGTCAAGACGCGTCAGTATGTGACGTTTTGGGGTGAGACTGCTGTCTCATACAAAAACCTGGCAGTTACACTCATGGTTTATCAGCAAAAGATCCAGGCTAAGCTTTCTAACGACAGTATATTTGTGGCTCGACTCAGTAATGAGCCGCTAAAGAAAATATCCTCTGTACTATGATTCTGGATTAGCATGTATTATTAGTGTGCTTACTAAAGAAAGCATCACTGGTTACTCACACTTACCCATACTATTTAAACAAACTAAACCTTAGTATTTAAATTAAGTTCATAACATTTTTGGAAGGAGTTTGTTCATCTGATCCCATCAACCATTTTCAAGATATCTAATCTTTGATATCAACAGAAGCTTCTATGGGGGAATATAAGAGCTTGATCTCAGTTCAATAATAAGCTTGGAGGTGTACATAGGAATTTACTTCAAATCTACTTATAGTACAGTTAAAGGTATATTTCAAGTATAAAAATTAATACCTAAATAACATAGTAGTATACTTAAAGTGCAAAAATTATGTAGCCTATAAATAGTAAACTATAAGTATGATGTTAAGTTCACTTAAAGAAAACGTACTTGCAGTATAAAACTACTAAACTAGTAGTATACTTCAAAGTGTACTTTCACAAACTATAACATGTGCTACAAGTATTTGATTAGTAAACTATCAGTATATCTATAAGTTCACTTGTAGTATCGTTACAGTACAAATGAAAAACTTAGTTGTAAACTAGTACTCAAAGTTTACTAATGTTACACTTAAAGTATACTCTTATACACTAAAAAGTGGGCCAATTTAGTCCAAAGAAGTACTGAAACATTACACTTAAAAATATACTACTAGTACACTCAATTTCAAAGAGAGGAGGGATTTATTCACATAGTTTAATAATGCCATAAAGGATTCATTTGATTTCCCATATTAAAGATTCTGAGTACAACATACACTCACCTAAAGGATTATTAGGAACACCATACTAATACTGTGTTTGACCCCCTTTTGCCTTCAGAACTGCCTTAATTCTACGTGGCATTGATTCAACAAGGTGCTGAAAGCATTCTTTAGAAATTTTGGCCCATATTGATAGGATAGCATCTTGCAGTTGATGGAGATTTGTGGGATGCACATCCAGGGCACGAAGCTCCCGTTCCACCACATCCCAAAGATGCTCTATTGGGTTGAGATCTGGTGACTGTGGGGGCCATTTTAGTACAGTGAACTCACTGTCATGTTCAAGAAACCAATTTGAAATGATTCGAGCTTTGTGACATGGTGCATTATCCTGCTGGAAGTAGCCATCAGAGGATGGGTACATGGTGGTCATAAAGGGATGGACATGGTCAGAAACAATGCTCAGGTAGGCCGTGGCATTTAAACGATGCCCAATTGGCACTAAGGGGCCTAAAGTGTGCCAAGAAAACATCCCCCACACCATTACACCACCACCACCAGCCAAGTAACCCTTGGTAACAAGGCATGATGGATCCATGTTCTCATTCTGTTTACGCCAAATTCTGACTCTACCATCTGAATGTCTCAACAGAAATCGAGACTCATCAGACCAGGCAACATTTTTTCCAGTCTTCAACTGTCCAATTTTGGTGAGCTCGTGCAAATTGTAGCCTCTTTTTCCTATTTGTAGTGGAGATGAGTGGTACCCGGTGGGGTCTTCTGCTGTTGTAGCCCATCCTCCTCAAGGTTGTGTGTGTTGTGGCTTCACAAATGCTTTGCTGCATACCTCGGTTGTAACGAGTGGTTATTTCAGTCAAAGTTTCTCTTCTATCAGCTTGAATCAGTCGGCCCATTCTCTTCTGACCTCTAGCATCAACAAGGCATTTTCGCCCACAGGACTGCCGCATACTGGATGTTTTTCCCTTTTCACACCATTCTTTGTAAACCCTAGAAATGGTTGTGCGTGAAAATCCCAGTAACTGAGCAGATTGTGAAATACTCAGACCGGCCCGTCTGGCACCAACAACCATGCCACGCTCAAAATTGCTTAAATCACCTTTCTTTCCCATTCTGACATTCAGTTTGGAGTTCAGGAGATTGTCTTGACCAGGACCACACCCCTAAATGCATTGAAGCAACTGCCATGTGATTGGCTGATTAGATAATTGCATTAATGAGAAATTGAACAGGTGTTCCTAATAATCCTTTAGGTGAGTGTATTTGTATTATTAAGAGATTAAATCATCAGATTTTTTAGTAATAATATACATATTCCATGTTCATGCAGTTTTGTTCATTACTGATACAACCCATGATGTCATATCCTGTTCAACGACAGTAGAGTTTGAATGATTTGAAAGTTCGGGACTCACTGTGCGCTCCACCAAAACTCAACATGACTAGAAACATTATTTCCCTGATTCTGTTCCTGCACTGGAGCCAAGGTATGTGCCACTCTTTAACAATGTCTCCATTGCAACTGAAACAATAACCTTACATTCTTATCAATTTAATGTCAATTTTTCCACAGGCACTATGGGTGGGGATGATGTTGTTCAAGAGCCTACAATTCTTTGGAAACCAAAGGCGAGCTCTGCTGATATGAACTGCACACACAATATGGGGATTTCATTCTACCAGATGTACTGGTACCGCCAGCGTCCCGGAGAGACTATGAGGCTTATAGTATACACTGTCGCTAATTCAAAGCCAGAATTTGGAGATGTTGTTGAGAATAAATTTGAAGCTCATAAAAGTAATGTTGAAAGTGGATCTCTCACAGTGAAAGATCTCGAGCCAGAAGACAGTGCCGTATATTTCTGTTCAGTGAGCAAACACAGTGTGTGAAAGGCTGCAGAGACCTGTACACAAACAGTCTGTATATGAAAGATTAATGACAGCGTTAGTCAACAGGTGGCAGTCTGAGACAACCAATATAATGCATGACAACAGCTGAGATAAGACTTAAGAATTAGGAGTATTATGGGTCGAATAAAAGTTATCGAGCTTGAGTGTCGACACAACACAGTATGAACATGGACCAGAGATTAACATTATTGGGATATTTTGTTGTGTAATTTAAAGAATTCATTGTTAATTTACTCATTTAAAAGTTCTTCTGAGATTAGATGGAACCAAGTTGTGTTTCTCCTCCAGATGGAGGTGGTTTTATTTCCTGCCAACATTTACCAACAGCTGATTTAAGATTACATTCACACGTGTAAACTAATGTTTCTTAATGCAAAAGTGTTGCAATATCTACAACTGTAGATCGAATGGAAATTTTGTTCATGTTTAACATCATTAATACATGAAGCTGTACTGAACACATCATATCAAACTGACATTAAAACAAGGTTTGTTTAATACTACGTCATAAACATACATCTTTGAGATTGTTTTTCTAAACAAAAAGGTTCATTTATTTAAATAAAAATGTATACATTTCAGCGAAAACAGCCAAAGAAATCTAAAGTAATCGCAGTGTGTTTTCCTCATACTGAGTGAGACAGTGAGTGTTCATTTAAGAAATATAAAGACAAGCAAAAAACATGTTGTGTATTGATGTTTTATGGGGAGTCTCCGTAGACATAATGATTTTTATACTGTACAAACTGTATATTCTACCCTACCCAAACACTAAACCTACCCATCACAGAAAACATTCTGCATTTTAACATTTTCAAAAAAAAACACACACACGTCACAAATTTCAGCCTATTTGCAATGCAAAATGAATCTGTCTGTTTGCATAAAGTGGTGTTTTTAAAAAGTGAATATAATAAATTAACTACATTATCATTGTGATTTGCATATCAGTCCTGCTATTTATGCACAACTCTTTCTGTGTAAACTGAATCTTATTGTCCCCATTTTACATGCATTACTCTTTCCTTTCCGGTTACACCAGTTAGGAACCGGTATATCTGACATCACTTCCTCCTGCATGTGCCTTTGATTCACAGCAGAAACACTTGATGAAAACAATGATGAACACGTTCCTTAGTGTATCTGTATCTCTAATGATACTTACAGGTAAAAATAAACAAATATGCACTTGATAAATCTTTACTTACACAATGTACAGATTATTTTAGCCTAAACTTTATTATAAATAAACACTTTTTTTTTTCTCCACAGCTGCATGTCTTGGTAAAACTGTCGATCAGACGCCAGCTAACCTCATCAAGAAACCAGATGACTCTGCTGTGATCATATGTGTTCACAATATACCGAACTACAACCAAATATTATTGTACAAACAAAGTCAGGACACGTCAGGCCTCAAGTTAATGGGAAACCTTTATTATAAAACTGTCACTAAAGAGCCTGAATTTGAAAACAAGATCGAAATGGATGGAGATGCACAAAAAAATGGCACTTTGACTATCGACAGCCTCAGACTGAATGACAGTGCAGTGTATTTCTGTGCCACGTATTACACAGTGTTCACAATCACCTCTGACTCATACAAAAACCTCCTCTTTTAAACATCATGTTTCTGTGGCAAGCGTATTTATTCACGTTCCTCTTCACACCTGTGGATTCTGATTCAGTGCCAGACTAAACACAATAGGTTCTAGTCTAGTCTTCTTAAAGTGTTGCTTAATTCAATTCACATCTCAATTCAGGATCTGAAGCTAATTCTTAAATGCTGAATTTTGCCCCACCCTGAGATCGCCACCAGTGATGCGCGGGTTGATCCGAAATGAGCGGGTGCCTGCGGTCACCCGCGGTTACCCGCGGTTACGAGTCATCCAAAAATATTTTTAATGATATTCGGGTCGCGGTCGGTCGGGTCGTTTGAAATAAAGATGCCAATTAAACCTTTGTCATTTATATAGTTCTAGACACAATTTTCTATGAATACGTTTTAAATTTAATTTACACTTTATTGGCTGAATAACTGGCGCGAAGATGACGCACGAGCTCAGTCTGCAGGCAGAGATGGAGGCGGCAAGAGAAAATAGGTGAAGACTGGGGAGTGGAAGCTCCGCAAATACACAAATAGAAAGAGCAAAGTGTGGGAGACATTTGCCGAAATAATGAAAGATGATGACCAAAGTGCTGGCTTTGTCATGTGTAGGCTACTTCTTGCGATGCTATTTACACATTTGATAACCACAAAACTGGCACGACCAACCAGGCACGGCGCCAGGATTCCAGTTTTGGATAAGCCAGACCAATTGTGGGTGGGCCTTAAATTAAAAACGTTAAATAAAATATAAATAAAAAAACGTTATCCAATCACTGCTTAACCTAATAAAAAAATATTGACTAATATAGGCTACTGTTATATTATCTGTGCGTATACATAATATAGATTTTAATAGCTTGATGCTCTTTAAATATTGTGTTGCATTGTAAAAGTAAATCCTCGATCGCTCTCCATGGTTCTGACCAAAGAAGAGAGCTTTGGAATCTCCATTATGCATATACCTGGGCTGCATTTTCCGATAACATTGTCTCTTAGCGCGCTGCGATAACTTAACTAAAGGTATACTACCACTAAAGGTATATCATTGCTAGCTAGGCGTCTTCAGGGCTATCATCCACTCGTGAGGCAGAGGCGCTGAGAGGCAGAGGCGCTGGCGCCCTCCTAGCAACGGCGCTGTTTTTGGTAAAACATGATTTTGACGACTTCATTAAGTTTTGTTTTATAGAAAACTCTTTTTAAAAGATTTTCGTTTTGTATAAATTGTATCTTAATTTTGATCAATGTTTTATCAATCAATTGCCCGTATTTATTAAATAAGAAGCAAATATATAGCAGACAAAATAAGGCGCCGGTACGCGATCACTGCATGTGAACTGGAGGGCGCCGAAACTCAGCTTGTGCCTCACAGATTTGATAAATATAGGCTATATATTACAGAAAGCTTGAAATGTCTACTTTTAAACGAAAATATTAAAACCAAAATAAATAGGCTATACTCTCTGATTATGTAGGCTAATCCATATGAAATGTGCATTTCTCTCTGGCGTTCATGGCGAGTCCGCAATCTCCGCATTGTCAACTTCATCTTTGCAGCGACACAGAAAACACCAGTTTATTACTAAACAATTAAATGTCTCCTTGCTAATTTAGACACATTCATAATCATTACTTTAACCGGTTCTTTGTGGCAAGCTTTATGCGTGCGGTCATTACGCTTATTCCTGTAGGCTAGCCTATTTAAGTAATTAATTTAATATAAAGGGGCGATTTGTCCACGAATGGCTTAAATGAACAACTAGTCGACTAGAAAAAAAATTAGTCGGAGGCAGCCCTTATTCCACATATTTTCGAACCAGCAGGCCATTCTGGGTTGGGCGAGCGACCGTGAGCGGAGCGGAATATTCAGAAATGCGCTCTCCGCTCACGAGCTCTGATCGGAACAAACCCGAACCTCACTGTCTGCTGAACTTGCGCAGAAACATCAAAATAGACATAGCCAGCTTTTTAAAACTGTTTTTAAAACTAAACATTTAGACTATTTTAGTACAAATTATGAGCTTATATTGACGATTTTTTTATAATTCTTGACAAAATTAGAATATTAAGTTATATTAAGACGCTACGATGAGCATTATAGCTACTTTAAAAAAAATGCGGGTCAGGAAGCGGGTCGGGTACAATATTTTCTTTTTCGTTTTTTGCGGTCCGAGTTGCGGGCGGGTTAGTTGAAAACGTCGGTCGGGTGCGGTTTGTTTATACATTGACCCGCGCATCACTGATCGCCACTACCGTGATCATGATGTCACATCCTGTATTAACAACTGAAATTTGAATCATCACTGAAGATTATAATATAACTCATCCAGCCTCAACGTAACATGATGAGGAACATTATTCTGTTGATTCTTTCGCTGCATTGGAGCCAAGGTACTCAAACGATCTCCAGGACATCATAATAGAATAACCTTTTGAATTGCTACAGAAATGTTTTTGTTTCAATCGCAGGTACCAGTGATGTTTCACAGAGTCCAGGTGTTTTAATGGCAGTAAAGGGGAGTTCTGCTCAAATGAACTGCACACACAGAAAGGGTTTTACATTCACTCAGATGTACTGGTATCGACAACGGCGAGGACAAACTATGACTCTTCTTGTGTTCACAAGCTCTGTGAGCAAACCAGACAATGGAGATTCTGATCCAATCAAATTCACAGCCAACAAACCTGTTCCCGAGAGAAGATCTCTGACTGTGAACAATGTGGAGTCAGATGATAGTGCCGTGTATCTCTGCTCAGTCAGACAGAACACACTGAAGTGAACTTTAACAAGAGTTCAGCAAAAACAGCTGATGATAATAATTACAGTGCTCAACAGGGGGCGATGTGATTCTACAAATCTGCAGCTTGTTCATTCAACTTTCATATCCTGTATGTATTATCCTCTCAAGACCACGATTCAATACACTCCTAGCCATCGTTGAACATGATCATTGTTCTGCTAATCCTGTCACTATGTTGCACTCAATGTACAGTTTTTATTTCTCCAGTGCATTACAATGTCAAATAATACAATAGAGTAACTATACTGTGATACAGAAATAATCATTCAGCATATTTTGCAGGTGCTTCAAGTGGAGACGGTGTTTCACAGCCTGGCAGTGTTTGGACTCTCAAGGGGAAATCTGCCCAGATGAACTGCTCACACAATAAGGGTGCTGACTACACTCAGATATACTGGTACCAGCAGCAAAAAGGAGAGAGTTTCAGACTCATAGTGTTCACAAAAAGCTATGGGGAACCAGACTTCGGAGATTCTGATCAAAGTAAATTTGAAGCTCATAAAAGTGTTCCTGAAAGTGGATCTCTCACTGTGAAGAACGCACAGCCAGAAGACAGTGCCATATATTTCTGTTCAGTGAGCAAACACAGTGTGTGAAAGGCTGCAGAGACCTGTACACAAACAGTCTGTATATGAAAGATTAATGACAGCGTTAGTCAACAGGTGGCAGTCTGAGACAACCAATATAATGCATGACAACAGCTGAGGGAAGACTTAACAATTAGGAGTATTATGGGTCAAACACAAGTTATTAACATCATTTATTGCATGCTTCATTATCACAGAAAATAACTTCAACCCTTAGTTTGTAAAAGAACGTGTTGGCAGAAATGTAATCGTCTATACTGTAGGTCAACTGATTCTGCAGAGCTTGAGTGTCGACACAACAAAGTATGAACATGGACCAGAGATTAACATTATTGGGATATTTTGTTGTGTAATTTAAAGAATTCAATGTTAATTTACTCATTTAAAAGTTCTTCTGAGATTAGATGGAACCAAGTTGTGTTTCTCCTCCAGATGGAGGTGGTTTTATTTCCTGCCAACATTTACCAACAGCTGATTTCAGATAGTTCATTTAAACGTGTTCTTGTTGTAAAACTACATAATCAATTAAACCGTTTATATCCATAAGAAGTCAAATGAAAAATGTAGTCACATTTTACAACCCAAATACATGAAGCTGTACTGAACTAAATATTTTACTGAAAATTAAATGTATCGCATCAAACTGAAAATAAGAAGATTGAGAGACTATGAGACTCGTGGCGTTCACAACCTCTTACAATGATGCAGAATATGAAGATTCTGAGAAAAATAAATGTGTGGCCAATAAAACGGTTCCTGAGAGTGGATCTCTGACTGTAAATCTGGAGCTGGATTAGAGCCATATATTTCTGTTCAGTGAGTGAACACACAGTGAATCAAACTTTTGGGTGAGATGTTGAAAAATGTGTATATTAAAATAAGAGAAAAACATTGATCAATAGGTGGCAGAGTGGTTCAACAAATCATTCTTCATCACTGTATCTGTGATGCAAATCGAAAGCATGGACAATTTCAGTAACACATCAGTTCTGATCTTTATATGCAACTTTTTTTCATGTTTCACCATTTGAGAACTGAGAGAGCTGACATCACTTCCTCCTGTTTGAGCCTGTAATTCATATCAGAAACACATCGAAAGAAAGAGCTAACATGATGAGCACTTTCCTCAGCATATATGTATATCTAATGATGATAACAGGTAATTATAAACAAATATGGACTTAAATATTAGTAAGTAAACAATAAGTAAATTTTATGATACTTCCCCTTTATACAGATTATTTCAGTCTAAACATTAATTATATATATTATTTTCTCCACAGCTGCATGTCTTGGTAAAACTGTCGATCAGACGCCAGCTAACCTCATCCAGAATCAAAATGAATCTGCTGTGATCATATGTGCTCACAATATACAGAGCTATGACCGAATATTATGGTATAAACAAAGTCAGGACACGTCAGGCCTCAAGTTAATGGGAAAACTTTATTATAAAACGGTCACTAAAGAGCCTGAATTTGAAAACAAGATCGAACTGGATGGAGATGCACAAAAAAATGGCACTTTGACTATCAAGAACCTCAGACTGAATGACAGTGCAGTGTATTTCTGTGCCGCGTATTACACAGTGTTCACAATCACCTCTGACTCATACAAAAACCTCCTCTTTTAAACATCATGTTTCTGTGGCAAGCGTATTTATTCACGTTCCTCTTCACACCTGTGGATTCTGATTCAGTGCCAGACTAAACACAATAGGTTCTAGTCTAGTCTTCTTAAAGTGTTGCTTAATTCAATTCACATCTCAATTCAGGATCTGAAGTTAATTCTTAAATTCTGAATTTTGCCCCACCCTGAGATCGCCACTACCATGATCATGATGTCACATCCTGTATTAACAACTGAAATTTGAATCATCACTGAAGATTATAATATAACTCATCCAGCCTCAACGTAACATGATGAGGAACATTATTCTGTTGATTCTTTCGCTACATTGGAGCCAAGGTACTCACACGATCTCCAGGACATCATAATAGAATAACCTTTTGAATTGCTACAGAAATGTTTTTGTTTCAATCGCAGGTACCAGTGATGTTTCACAGAGTCCAGGTGTTTTAATGGCAGTAAAGGGGAGTTCTGCTCAAATGAACTGCACACACAAAAAGGATATTACCTTCACTCAGATGTACTGGTATCGACAACGGCGAGGACAAACTATGACTCTTCTTGTGTTCACAAGCTCTGTGAGCAAACCAGACTATGGAGATTCTGATCAAAGTAAATTTGACGTTTCTAAAAGTGTTCCTGAAAGCGGATCTCTCACTGTGAAGAACGCACAGCCAGATGATAGTGCCGTATATTTCTGTTCAGTGAGTCAACACAGTGTGTCAAACACTGAAGGCAGATGTACAAAAACACCTTGTGCACAGATCATATCAATATACCATCCAAAAGGGGGCACTCTGGTACAGTTACACAGCAGTCTGACATACAATGTCTTGTGGAGTGAAAGCTAATGCTTTTCCTATCCATTTAAGATACTAGTATATACTACTCGTACTGTGTACACCATATCTTTCTATGGCAGAAATAATAATAGTATGCTAGTATGTGGTTCTGAATTCAGAAATGCACAGAGGAAACAAAGCTGCCACCCTAGATGACATCACTTCCTTCATCGCCTGCATTTAATTCATCGTGGAATCAATCAGCAGAGAGAGAGACGACATGAGTAATGCTCACTGTGTTTCTGTCCTCGTCCTGTGTCTCGCAGGTAATTCTGTTTAGTTTAGTGTGTTGCTAATACTTTGTGTCACTAAGATATATGAGCTCCTCACAGCTTTATATTGTTTATTCATTTATATCTCTACAGTGACCGTTCTTGGTGAAAGTGTTGTCCAGACTCCTCCTGATCTCCTGAAGAAAGAAAATGAATTTGCAGAGATCAAATGTTCACACAAAGTACAAAGCTATGATGTCATACAGTGGTACAAACAAAGCCAGAGCATCATGGACCTTCGGCTCATGGGATACCTTAATATGCAATATGAGAGCAAAGAGACTGAATTTGAAAACAAGATCAAACTGAGCGGAGATGGGCAAAATAATGTGACTCTGACTATCAGCAGCCTCAGACTGAATGACAGTGCAGTGTATTTCTGTGCAGCGTATTACACAGTGTTCACAATCACCTCTGACTCATACAAAACCTCCTCGCGTTTCAAGATTAGAGAGTAAATTGTAAATTACAGTATTGTGTTACTCCCTAAAAAAGTAATTAATTGCATTTACTAATAGTAGTAAAGCAACTAATTACAATTTGTAACCCATTACTTTTAAAAGTAACTTTCCCCAACACTGATTATGGCCAACAACACTTCTCATATTACAGACCGGATATCATTAAAGCATCAGACTTGATGTTGAACAAGAACCTGTTCTTCAGTTCTGGACTGCACACACAACGAGTGTTGTCTGTAATGAACAGATCCAGGAGAGACAATGAGACTCATAGTATTCACTACTGGAGATTCAGACTTTGAAAATGTTGATAAAAACAAATCTGAAACTCTTTAAATCTCTCCTGAAAGTGGATCTCTCACAGAGAAAGATCTGGAGCCAGATAAAAGTGCCATATATTTCACAGTACGTCAAAGGCTGGAGTGCTGTACTAAAAATATACTTAAACAAATGACACTGATAATATTTTCCAACAGGTGGCAATGTGGCACAACTAATAAATGGCACATAATAATACATTAAAATATACAGAGAGATAGTGCTCGACTGAAGACCTGCAAGAATTACACACAGCACAGAATGCAATACACACTGTATAATATTACAGAGTACATTAACATTGTAGCATAGATCCAGATCCATACAAAATACATCTGGAAACGTCATTGTACACCAACAAATAATAGCCTCCATTTTAATAATTTAAAAGTTTTCAGACTCTAAAAGAAAAGTCTGGACCTGTAGTGTTTTAAGTGCGCAATTTAATTAATTCATCCATTCACTCAATTTGGTTAAAATAAAATGTTTTCAGTGTAAAAACATAAGTGACATTCACTCTGATAAATACACAGTTCACAATCACAAAATAATGAGCCAGAAATTCCTCACTATATCATTACAGAGTCTACAAATATCACTGTCAGCATATTTAGTAACTGAAGATCTGCTGGATATAGTTTGTAAAATGAACTTGAGTTGTCAGAAATTCCTTCAGTGACATCACATCCTCCGTCCTCCATCTTTATTCATTTCATCGACTGTATTTACTCACAGCAGAGTCACAGGGAAACAGCATGAATAATATTCTCCTGAGTTTCTCTGTCACATTGATGTGGCTCACAGGTAATAGTGTCTTTCATAAAGTGTTTGTTGATTTTTGTCACAACAACTGTGTATAAATCTTATTTTAATGACACTTCAGCATTAAATCTATCATTTATCTGTCTCTTCTCAGCTTCTACTCTTGGTAACACTGTTCATCAGACTCCTACTGAATCAATAATGGACCCAGATGATTCTGCTGTGTTTATATGTACACACAATATAGCAGGTTATAACCAAATGATGTGGTACAAACAGATCCAGGGCACCATGGGACTCAAACTAATGGGATACCTCAATGGTGAGACTGAAAGCAAAGAGGCAGATTTCACCAACAAGATTTTTCTGAAGGGAAATGGAAGAAAGAACGGCACTCTGACCATCGAGAAGCTCACACTGAATGACAGCGCAGTGTATTTCTGTGCAGCGTATGACACACTGATCTAAACTCCCTCTGTCTCATACAAAAACCTGGCAGTTACACTCATGGTTTATCAGCAAAAGATCCAGGCTAAGCTTTCTAACAACAGTATATTAGTGGCTCGACTCAATAATGATAATAATATGATGCCGCTAAAGAAAATATCCCCTGTTCTATGATTCTGGATTAGCATGTATTATTAGTGTGCTTACTAAAGAAAGCATCACTGGTTACTCACTTACCCATTTAAACAAACTAAACCTTAGTATTTAAATTAAGTTCATTTTTTGGAAGGAGTTTGTTCATCTGATCCCATCAACCATTTTCAAGATATCTAATCTTTGATATCAGCAGAAGCTTCTATGGGGGAATATAAGAGCTTGATCTCAGTTCAATAATAAGCTTGGAGGTGTACATAGGAATTTACTTCAAATATACTTATAGTACAGTTAAAGGTATATTTAAAGTATAAAAATGAATACCTAAATAACATAGTATACTTAAAGTGCAAAATTTATGTATAAATAGTAAACTATAAGTATGATGTTAAGTTCACTTAAAGAAAACCTACAAGTATACTTGCAGTATAAAACTACTAAACTAGTAGTATACTTCAAAGTGTACTTTCACAAACTATAAAGTGCTACAAGTATTTGACTAGTAAACTATCAGTATATCTATAAGTTCAGTTGTACAAATGAAAAACTTAGTTGTAAACTAGTGCTCAAAGTTTACTACTGTTACACTTAAAGTATACTTTTATACACTAAAAAGTGGGCCAATTTAGTCCAAAGAAGTACTGAAACAGTACACCTAAAAGTACTAGTACACTTACTACATAAAGTATTCTTAAAATGTACTTGACCTTGAAGTATACTTGTAAGGGACATCTTATTAGACTATAGAGACTTTTGGTCTACAGCTTTCAAAGAGAGGAGGGATTTATTCACATAGTTTAATAATGCCATAAAGGATTCATTTGATTTCCCATATTAAAGGGGGGGTACAATGGTGTTTCATGTATTCAGAGTTGTTTACAGTGTTAAAGAGATGGATTCTCATGCTTAACATGGCCAAAGTTTTTAAAAAATATTTTGGACGAATAACGGAGAATTTCTGTGCCGAAAATCTTACTTCCGGGTTGGTACAAGTTTCGGCTGTTTTTTTTTCGACCGTGGACCTAATGACGTAGACCAGAGTGGAACTCCTTATATGAGCATTTCTCCCGGAAAAGCGCGGCCGCGCACACGTCGACCAGAGGAGAGCGAGACCGCGCACATCAACGCGCTTCAACAGGAAATCATCGGCAGCGCTGCATAGTGTCTCCAAAGTGTGTTTTTGGATGTGAGGGAAAGCTTACCAAAGAACCCAGCGTTAGGAACAGTGGATGCTGTTTGTTCCCTGCATTTCGACGATGAATGTTTTATAAACAAAGCCCAGATCGACGGATTCTCTCTATGGCTCTGGTTTCGCCCACACGGCCCGCCTCCAGACGCCCGTTTTTTTCCGGAAAGACTCGGTACAGCCTATCTTTTCTGTTATAAATATAATAAAACTAAAGACTTTTTGGAGATATGAAGGATGCAATACTACTCTATAGGTACTCAAGATTAACAGGAGATTGAGTGAAAATGAGCATTTCACCCCCCCTTTAAAAGATTCTGAGTACCACATATTTGTATTATTAAGAGATTGTATAAATCATCAGATTTTTGAGTAATAATATACAGTATTCCATGTTCATGCAGTTTTGTTCATAACTGATACAACCTATGATGTCATATCCTGTTCAACGACAGTAGAGTTTGAATGATTTGAAAGTTCGGGACTCACTGTGCGCTCCACCAAAACTCAACATGACTAGAAACATTATTTCCCTGATTCTGTTCCTGCACTGGAGCCAAGGTATGTGACACTCTTTAACAATGTCTCCATTGCAACTGAAACAATAACCTTACATTCTTATCAATTTAATGACAATTTTTCCACAGGCACTATGGGTGGGGATGAAGTTGTTCAAGAACCTACAATTCTTTGGAAACCAAAGGCGAGCTCTGCTGATATGAACTGCACACACAATAAGGGGATTTCATTCTACCAGATGTACTGGTACCGCCAGCGTCCCGGAGAGACTATGAGGCTTATAGTATTCACTGTCGCTAATTCAAAGCCAGAATTTGGAGATGTTAATGAGAATAAATTTGAAGCTCATAAAAGTAAAGCTGAAAGTGGATCTCTCACAGTGAAAGATCTCGAGCCAGAAGACAGTGCCATATATTTCTGTTCAGTGAGCAAACACAGTGTGTGAAAGGCTGCAGAGACCTGTACACAAACAGTCTGTATATGAAAGATTAATGACAGCGTTAGTCAACAGGTGGCAGTCTGAGACAACCAATATAATGCATGACAACAGCTGAGAGAAGACTTAACAATTAGGAGTATTATGGGTCGAATAAAAGTTATCGAGCTTGAGTGTCGACACAACACAGTATGAACATGAACCAGAGATTAACATTATTAGGATATTTTGTTGTGTAATTTAAAGAATTCAATGTTAATTTACTCATTTAAAAGTTCTTCTGAGATTAGATGGAACCAAGTTGTGTTTCTCCTCCAGATGGAGGTGGTTTTATTTCCTGCCAACATTTACCAACAACTGATTTAAGATTACATTCACACGTGTAAACTAATGTTTCTTAATGCAAAAGTGTTGCAATATCTACAACTGTAGATCGAATGGAAATTTTGTTCATGAACATCATAAACATATATCTTTGAGTTTTTCTTAACAAAAAGGTTCATTTATTTAAATAAAAATGTATAAATTTCAGCCAAAACAGCCAAAGAAATCTAAAGTAATCGCAGTGTGTTTTCCTCATACTGAGTGAGACAGTGAGTGTTCATTTAACAAATACAAAGACAAGCAAAAAACATGTTGTGTATTGATGTTTTATGGGGAGTCTCTGTAGACATAATGATTTTTATACTGTACAAACTGTATGTTCTACCCTAGCCAAACACTAAACCTACCCATCACAGAAAACATTCTGCATTTTAACATAAAAAAAAAAAAAAAAAAAAAAAAAACTGTTTTACTTAGTATGATTTATAAGCTGTTTTACTCATTGGGGCCAAAAATGTCTCCACAAGGACACGGATCTCGAATATTGCCATGTTTGTGGGGACATTTTGTTCCCATAATGTAGGGTTCACCAGTCACACACACTTGCACACACACACACACACACACACACACACACACACTTCTGTCTGTTTTCATAAAGTGATGTTTTTAAAAAGTGAATATAATAAATTAACTACATTATCATTGTGATTTGCATATCAGTCCTGCTATTTATGCACAACTCTTTCTGTGTAAACTGAATCTTATTGTCCCCATTTTATTACTCTTTCCTTTCCGGTTACACCAGTTAGGAACCGGTATATCTGACATCACTTCCTCCTGCATGTGCCTTTGATTCACAGCAGAAACACTTGATGAAAACAATGATGAACACGTTCCTTAGTGTATCTGTATCTCTAATGATACTTACAGGTAAAAATAAACAAATATGCACTTGATAAATCTTTACTTACACAATGTACAGATTATTTTAGCCTAAACATTATTATAAATAAACACTTTTGTTTCTCCACAGCTGCATGTCTTGGTAAAACTGTCGATCAGACGCCAGCTAACCTCATCAAGAAACAAGATGATTCTGCTGTGATCATATGTGCTCACAATATACCGAACTACAACCAAATATTATGGTATAAACAAAGTCAGGACACGTCAGGCCTCAAGTTAATGGGAAACCTTTATTTTAAAACTGTCACTAAAGAGCCTGAATTTGAAAACAAGATCGAATTGGATGGAGATGCACAAAAAAATGGCACTTTGACTATCAAGAACCTCAGACTGAATGACAGTGCAGTGTATTTCTGTGCCGCGTATTACACAGTGTTCACAATCACCTCTGACTCATACAAAAACCTCCTCTTTTAAACATCATGTTTCTGTGGCAAGCGTATTTATTCACGTTCCTCTTCACACCTGTGGATTCTGATTCAGTGCCAGACTAAACACAATAGGTTCTAGTCTATTCTTCTTAAAGTGTTACTTAATTCAGTTCACATCTCAATTCAGGATCTGAAGCTAATTCTTAAATTCTGAGTTTTGCCCCACCCTGAGATCGCCACTACCATGATCATGATGTCACATCCTGTATTAACAACTGAAATTTGAATCATCACTGAAGATTATAATATAACTCATCCAGCCTCAACGTAACATGATGAGGAACATTATTCTGTTGATTCTTTCGCTACATTGGAGCCAAGGTACTCACACGATCTCCAGGACATCATAATAGAATAACCTTTTGAATTGCTACAGAAATGTTTTTGTTTCAATCGCAGGTACCAGTGATGTTTCACAGAGTCCAGGTGTTTTAATGGCAGTAAAGGGGAGTTCTGCTCAAATGAACTGCACACACAGAAAGGATATTACCTTCAACCAGATGTACTGGTATCGACAACGGCGAGGACAAACTATGACTCTTATTGTGTTCACAAGCTCTGTGAGCAAACCAGACTATGGAGATTCTGATCCAGTCAAATTCACAGCCAACAAACCTGTTCCCGAGAGAAGATCTCTGACTGTGAACAATGTGGAGTCAGATGATAGTCCTGTGTATCTTTGCTCGGTCAGACAGCACTGAAGTGAACTTTAACAAGAGTTCAGCAAAAACAGCTGATGATAATAATTACAGTGATCAACAGGGGGCGATGTGATTCTACAAATCTGCAGCTTGTTCATTCAACTTTCATATCCTGTATTATCCTCTCAAGACCACGATTCAATACATTCCTAGCCATCGTTGAACATGATCATTGTTCTGCTAATCCTGTCACTATGTTGGACTCAATGTACAGTTTTTATTTCTCCAGTGCATTACAGTGTCAAATAATACAATAGAATAATACTGTGTTGATACAGAAATAATCATTCAGCATATTTTGCAGGTGCTTCAAGTGGAGACGGTGTTTCACAGCCTGGCAGTGTTTGGACTCTCAAGGGGAAATCTGCCCAGATGAACTGCTCACACAATAAGGCTGTTGAGTATAATCAGATGTACTGGTACCAGCAGCAAAAAGGAGAGAGTTTCAGACTCATAGTGTTCACAAAAAGCTATGGGGAACCAGACTATGGAGATTCTGATCAAAGTAAATTTGAAGCTCATAAAAGTGTTCCTGAAAGCGGATCTCTCACTGTGAAGAACGCACAGCCAGAAGACAGTGCCGTATATTTCTGTTCAGTGAGCAAACACAGTGTGTGAAAGGCTGCAGAGACCTGTACACAAACAGTCTGTATATGAAAGATTAATGACAGCGTTAGTCAACAGGTGGCAGTCTGAGACAACCAATATAATGCATGACAACAGCTGAGAGAAGACTTAACAATTAGGAGTATTATGGGTCGAATAAAAGTTATTGACATCATTTATTGCATGCTTCATTATCACAGAAAATAACTTCATCCCTTAGTTTGTAAAAGAACGTGTTGGCAGAAATGTAATCGTCTATACTGTAGGTCAACTGGTTCTGCAGAGCTTGAGTGTCGACACAACACAGTATGAACATGGACCAGAGATTAACATTATTGGGATATTTTGTTGTGTAATTTAAAGAATTCAATGTTAATTTACTCATTTAAAAGTTCTTCTGAGATTAGATGGAACCAAGTTGTGTTTCTCCTCCAGATGGAGGTGGTTTTATTTCCTGCCAACATTTACCAACAGCTGATTTAAGATAGTTCAGTTAAACGTGTTCTTGGTGTAAAACTACATAATCAATTAAACCGTTTATATCCATAAGAAGTCAAATGAAAAATGTAGTCACATTTTACAACCCAAATACATGAAGCTGTACTGAACTAAATATTTTACTGAAAATTAAATGTATCGCATCAAACTGAAAATTAGAAGATTGAGAGACTATGAGACTCGTGGCGTTCACAACCTCTTACAATGATGCAGAATATGAAGATTCTGAGAAATATAAATGTGTGGCCAGTAAAACGGTTCCTGAGAGTGGATCTCTGACTGTAAATCTGGAGCCGGATTAGAGCCATATATTTCTGTTCAGTGAGTGAATACACAGTGAATCAAACTTTTGGGTGAGATGTAGAAAAATGTGTATATTAAGATAAGAGAAAAACATTGATCAATAGGTGGCAGAGTGGTTCAACAAATCATTCTTCATCACTGTATCTGTGATGCAAATCAAAAGCATGTACAATTTCAGTAACACATCAGTTCTGATCTTTATATGCAACTTTTTTCATGTTTCACCATTTGAGAACTGAGAGAGCTGACATCACTTCCTCCTGTTTGAGCCTGTAATTCATATCAGAAACACATCGAAAGAAAGAGCTAACATGATGAGCACTTTCCTCAGCATATATGTATATCTAATGATGATAACAGGTAATTATAAACAAATATGGACTTAAATATTAGTAAGTAAACAATAAGTACATTTTACATTACTTCCCCTTTATACAGATTATTTCAGTCTAAACATTAATTATATTATTATTTTCTCCACAGCTGCATGTCTTGGTAAAACTGTCGATCAGACGCCAGCTAACCTCATCCAGAATCAAAATGAATCTGCTGTGATCATATGTGCTCACAATATACAGAGCTATGACCGAATATTATGGTATAAACAAAGTCAGGACACGTCAGGCCTCAAGTTAATGGGAAACCTTTATTATAAAACTGTCACTAAAGAGCCTGAATTTGAAAACAAGATCGAAATGGATGGAGATGCACAAAAAAATGGCACTTTGACTATCAAGAACCTCAGACTGAATGACAGTGCAGTGTATTTCTGTGCCGCGTATTACACAGTGTTCACAATCACCTCTGACTCATACAAAAACCTCCTCTTTTAAACATCATGTTTCTGTGGCAAGCGTATTTATTCACGTTCCTCTTCACACCTGTGGATTCTGATTCAGTGCCAGACTAAACACAATAGGTTCTAGTCTAGTCTTAATTAAAGTGTTGCTTAATTCAATTCACATCTCAATTCAGGATCTGAAGCTAATTGTTAAATTCTGAATTTTGCCCCACCCTGAGATCGCCACTACCGTGATCATGATGTCACATCCTGTATTAACAAGTGAAATTTGAATCATCACTGAAGATTATAATATAACTCATCCAGCCTCAACGTAACATGATGAGGAACATTATTCTGTTGATTCTTTCGCTACATTGGAGCCAAGGTACTCACACGATCTCCAGGACATCATTATAGAATAACCTTTTGAATTGCTACAGAAATGTTTTTGTTTCAATCGCAGGTACCAGTGATGTTTCACAGAGTCCAGGTGTTTTAATGGCAGTAAAGGGGAGTTCTGCTCAAATGAACTGCACACACAGAAAGGATATTTCATTCAACCAGATGTACTGGTATCGACAACGGCGAGGACAAACTATGACTCTTCTTGTGTTCACAAGCTCTGTGAGCAAACCAGACTTTGGAGATTCTGATCAAAGTAAATTTGACGTTTCTAAAAGTGTTCCTGAAAGCGGATCTCTCACTGTGAAGAACGCACAGCCAGATGATAGTGCCGTATATTTCTGTTCAGTGAGTCAACACAGTGTGTGAAACACTGAAGGCAGATGTACAAAAACACCTTGTACACAGATCATATGAATATCCAAAAGGGGGCACTCTGGTACAGTTACACAGCAGTCTGACATACAATGTCTTGTGGAGTGAAAGCTAATGCTTCTCCTATCCATTTAAGATACTAGTATATACTACTCGTACTGTGTACACCATATCTTTCTATGGCAGAAATAATAATAGTATGCTAATATGTGGTTCTGAATTCAGAAATGCATAGAGGAAACAAAGCTGCCACCCTACATGACATCACTTCCTTCATCGCCTGCATTTAATTCATCGTGGAATCAATCAGCAGAGAGAGAGACGACATGAGTAACGCTCACTGTGTTTCTGTCCTCGTCCTGTGTCTCGCAGGTAATTCTGTTTAGTTTAGTGTGTTGCTAATACTTTGTGTCACTAAGATATATGAGCTCCTCACAGCTTTATATTGTTTATTCATTTATATCTCTACAGTGACCGTTCTTGGTGAAAGTGTTGTCCAGACTCCTCCTGATGTCCTGAAGAAAGAAAATGAATTTGCAGAGATCAAATGTTCACACAAAGTACAAAACTATGATGTCATACAGTGGTACAAACAAAGCCAGAGCATCATGGACCTTCGGCTCATGGGATACCTTAATATGCAATATGAGAACAAAGAGACTGAATTTAAAGACCCCATTGATAAGATCACATTGAAAGGAGATGGAAGAAATAATGTGACTCTGACTATCAGCAGCCTCAGACTGAATGACAGTGCAGTGTATTTCTGTGCAGCGTATTACACAGTGTTCACAATCACCTCTGACTCATACAAAAACTCCTCCCGTTACAATATTAGAGGGAGTAATAGGGAGTAAATTGTAAATTACAATATTGTGTTACTCCCTAAAAAAGTATCTAATTGCATTTACAAATAGTAGTAAAGCAACTAATTACAATTTGTAACCCATTACTTTTAAAAGTAACTTTCCCCAACACTGATTATGGCCAACAACACTTCTCATATTACAGACCGGATATCATTAAAGCATCAGACTTGATGATGAACAAGAACCTGTTCTTCAGTTCTGGACTGCACACACAACGAGTGTTGTCTGTAATGAACAGATCCAGGAGAGACAATGAGACTCATAGTATTCACTACTGGAGATTCAGACTTTGAAAATGTTGATAAAACAAATCTGAAACTCTTTAAATCTCTCCTGAAAGTGGATCTCTCACAGAGAAAGATCTAGAGCCAGATAAAAGTGCCATATATTTCACAGTACGTCAAAGGCTGGATTGCTGTACTAAAAATATACTTAAACAAATGACACTGATAATATTTGCCAAAAGGTGGCAATGTGGCACAACTAATAAATGCCACATAATAATACATTAAAATATACAGAGAGATAGTGCTCGACTGAAGACCTGCAAGAATGACACACAGCACAGAATGCAAATACACACTGTATAATATTACAGAGTACATTAACATTGTAGCATAGATCCAGATCCATACAAAATACGTCTGGACTAGTCATTGTACACCAACAAATAATAGCCATTTTAATTTAAAAGTTTTCAGACTCTAAAAGAAAAGTCTGGACCTAAAGTGTTTTAAGTGCGCAATTTAATTAATTCATCCATTCATTCAATTTGGTTAAAATAAAATGTTTTCAGTGTAAAAACATAAGTGACATTCACTCTGATAAATACACAGTTCACAATCACAAAATAATGAGCCAGAAATTCCTCACCATTACAGAGTCTACAAATATCACTGTCAGCATATTTAGTAACTGAAGATCTGCTGGATATAGTTTGTAAAATGAACTTGAGTTGTCAGAAATTCCCTCAGTGACATCACATCCTCCATCCTCCATCTTTATTCATTTCATCGACTGTATTTACTCACAGCAGAGTCACAGGGAAACAGCATGAATAATATTCTCCTGAGTTTCTCTGTCACATTGATGTGGCTCACAGGTAATAGTGTCTTTCATAAAGTGTTTGTTGATTTTTGTCACAACAATTCTTATTTTAATGACACTTCAGCATGAAATCTATCATTTATCTGTCTCTTCTCAGCTTCTACTCTTGGTAACACTGTTCACCAGACTCCTACTGAATCAATAATGGACCCAGATGATTCTGCTGTGTTTATATGTACACACAATATAGCAAATTATAACCAAATGATGTGGTACAAACAGATCCAGGGCACCATGGGACTCAAACTAATGGGATACCTCATTGGTGAGACTGAAAGCAAAGAGGCAGAATTCACCAACAAGATTTTTCTGAAGGGAAATGGAAGGAAGAACGGCACTCTGACCATCGAGAAGCTCACACTGAATGACAGCGCAGTGTATTTCTGTGCAGCGTATGACACACTGATCTAAACTCCCTCTGTCTCATACAAAAACCTGGCAGTTACACTCATGGTTTATCAGCAAAAGATCCAGGCTAAGCTTTCTAACGACAGTATATTTTTGGCTCGACTCAGTAATGAGCCGCTAAAGAAAATATCCTCTGTACTATGATTCTGGATTAGCCTGTATTATTAGTGTGCTTACTAAAGAAAGCATCACTGGTTACTCACACTTACCCATACTATTTAAACAAACTAAACCTTAGTATTTAAATTAAGTTCATAACATTTTTGGAAGGAGTTTGTTCATCTGATCCCATCAACCATTTTCAAGATATCTAATCTTTGATATTGACAGAAGCTTCGATGGGGGAATATAAGAGCTTGATCTCAGTTCAATAATAAGCTTGGAGGTGTACATAGGAATTTACTTCAAATCTACTTATAGTACAGTTAAAGGTATATTTCAAGTATAAAAATTAATACCTAAATAACATAGTAGTATACTTAAAGTGCAAAAATTATGTATAAATAGTAAACTATAAGTATGATGTTAAGTTCACTTAAAGAAAACGTACTTGCAGTATAAAACTACTAAACTAGTATACTGTACTTCAAAGTGTACTTTCACAAACTATAACATGTGCTACAAGTATTTGACTAGTAAACTATCAGTATACCTATAAGTTCAGTTGTACAAATGAAAAACTTAGTTGTAAACTAGTGCTCAAAGTTTACTACTGTTATACTTAAAGTATACTTTTATACACTAAAAAGTGGGCCAATTTAGTCCAAAGAAGTAAAAATATACTACTAGTACACTCAATTTTAAAGAGAGGAGGGATTTATTCACATAGTTTAATAATGCCATAAAGGATTCATTTGATTTCCCATATTAAAGATTCTGAGTACAACATATTTGTATTATTAAGAGATTAAATCATCAGATTTTTTAGTAATAATATACATATTCCATGTTCATGCAGTTTTGTTCATAACTGATACAACCTATGATGTCATATCCTGTTCAACGACAGTAGAGTTTGAATGATTTGAAAGTTCGGGACTCACTGTGCGCTCCACCAAAACTCAACATGACTAGAAACATTATTTCCCTGATTCTGTTCCTGCACTGGAGCCAAGGTATGTGACACTCTTTAACAATGTCTCCATTGCAACTGAAACAATAACCTTACATTCTTATCAATTTAATGACAATTTTTTCCACAGGCACTATGGGTGGGGATGATGTTGTTCAAGAGCCTTCAATTCTTTGGAAACCAAAGGCGAGCTCTGCTGATATGAACTGCACACACAATATGGGGATTTCATTCTACCAGATGTACTGGTACCGCCAGCGTCCCGGAGAGACTATGAGGCTTATAGTATACACTGTCGCTAATTCAAAGCCAGAATTTGGAGATGTTGTTGAGAATAAATTTGAAGCTCATAAAAGTAATGTTGAAAGTGGATCTCTCACAGTGAAAGATCTCGAGCCAGAAGACAGTGCCATATATTTCTGTTCAGTGAGCAAACACAGTGTGTGAAAGGCTGCAGAGACCTGTACACAAACAGTCTGTATATGAAAGATTAATGACAGCGTTAGTCAACAGGTGGCAGTCTGAGACAACCAATATAATGCATGACAACAGCTGAGGGAAGACTTAACAATTAGGAGTATTATGGGTCAAACACAAGTTATTGACATCATTTATTGCATGCTTCATTATCACAGAAAATAACTTCAACCCTTAGTTTGTAAAAGAACGTGTTGGCAGAAATGTAATCGTCTATACTGTAGGTCAACTGGTTCTGCAGAGCTTGAGTGTCGACACAACACAGTATGAACATGGACCAGAGATTAACATTATTGGGATATTTTGTTGTGTAATTTAAAGAATTCAATGTTAATTTACTCATTTAAAAGTTCTTCTGAGATTAGATGGAACCAAGTTGTGTTTCTCCTCCAGATGGAGGTGGTTTTATTTCCTGCCAACATTTACCAACAGCTGATTTAAGATTACATTCACACGTGTAAACTAATGTTTCTTAATGCAAAAGTGTTGCAATATCTACAACTGTAGATCGAATGGAAATTTTGTTCATGAACATCATAAACATATATCTTTGAGTTTTTCTTAACAAAAAGGTTCATTTATTTAAATAAAAATGTATAAATTTCAGCCAAAACAGCCAAAGAAATCTAAAGTAATCGCAGTGTGTTTTCCTCATACTGAGTGAGACAGTGAGTGTTCATTTAACAAATACAAAGACAAGCAAAAAACATGTTGTGTATTGATGTTTTATGGGGAGTCTCTGTAGACATAATGATTTTTATACTGTACAAACTGTATGTTCTACCCTAGCCAAACACTAAACCTACCCATCACAGAAAACATTCTGCATTTTAACATAAAAAAAAAAAAAAAAAAAAAAAAAACTGTTTTACTTAGTATGATTTATAAGCTGTTTTACTCATTGGGGCCAAAAATGTCTCCACAAGGACACGGATCTCGAATATTGCCATGTTTGTTTTTATACTGTACAAACTGTATATTCTACCCTACCCAAACACTAAACCTACCCATCACAGAAAACATTCTGCATTTTTTTTTTTTTTTTTAAATGTTAAAATGCAGAATGTTTTCTGTGATGGGTAGAAAAAAATATAGTTTCATTTTATTTATAAATGGGGCCAAAAATGTGTCCACAAGGACAAAGATCTCGAATATTGGTGTTTTTAAAAAGTGAATATAATAAATGAACTACATTATCATTGTGATTTGCATATCAGTCCTGCTATTTATGCACAACTCTTTCTGTGTAAACTGAATCTTATTGTCCCCATTTTATTACTCTTTCCTTTCCGGTTACACCAGTTAGGAACCGGTATATCTGACATCACTTCCTCCTGCATGTGCCTTTGATTCACAGCAGAAACACTTGATGAAAACAATGATGAACACGTTCCTTAGTGTATCTGTATCTCTAATGATACTTACAGGTAAAAATAAACAAATATGCACTTGATAAATCTTTACTTACACAATGTACAGATTATTTTAGCCTAAACATTATTATAAATAAACACTTTTTTTCTCCACAGCTGCATGTCTTGGTAAAACTGTCGATCAGACGCCAGCTAACCTCATCAAGAAACAAGATGATTCTGCTGTGATCATATGTGCTCATAATATACAGAGCTATGACCGAATATTATTGTACAAACAAAGTCAGGACACGTCAGGCCTCAAGTTAATGGGAAACCTTTTTTATAAGGATGAGAATAAAGAGCCTGAATTTGAAGACAAGATCATAATGAAGGGAGATGGAAGCAATAATGGCACTTTGACTATCAACAGCCTCAGACTGAATGACAGTGCAGTGTATTTCTGTGCCGCGTATTACACAGTGTTCACAATCACCTCTGACTCATACAAAAACCTCCTCTTTTAAACATCATGTTTCTGTGGCAAGCGTATTTATTCACGTTCCTCTTCACACCTGTGGATTCTGATTCAGTGCCAGACTAAACACAATAGGTTCTAGTCTATTCTTCTTAAAGTGTTGCTTAATTCAATTCACATCTCAATTCAGGATCTGAAGCTAATTGTTAAATTCTGAATTTTGCCCCACCCTGAGATCGCCACTACCATGATCATGATGTCACATCCTGTATTAACAACTGAAATTTGAATCATCACTGAAGATTATAATATAACTCATCCAGCCTCAACGTAACATGATGAGGAACATTATTCTGTTGATTCTTTCGCTGCATTGGAGCCAAGGTACTCAAACGATCTCCAGGACATCATAATAGAATAACCTTTTGAATTGCTACAGAAATGTTTTTGTTTCAATCGCAGGTACCAGTGATGTTTCACAGAGTCCAGGTGTTTTAATGGCAGTAAAGGGGAGTTCTGCTCAAATGAACTGCACACACAGAAAGGGTTTTACATTCACTCAGATGTACTGGTATCGCCAACGGCGAGGACAAACTATGACTCTTCTTGTGTTCACAAGCTCTGTGAGCAAACCAGACTATATGGAGATTCTGATCCAGTCAGATTCACAGCCAACAAACCTGTTCCCGAGAGAAGATCTCTGACTGTGAACAATGTGGAGTCAGATGATAGTGCCGTGTATCTCTGCTCGGTCAGACAGAACACACTGAAGTGAACTTTAACAAGAGTTCAGCAAAAACAGCTGATGATAATAATTACAGTGATCAACAGGGGGCGATGTGATTCTACAAATCTGCAGCTTGTTCATTCAACTTTGCTGTAGTACAACTGAACTGACTCACATGAACCAGTGCTTCAAGCTTATCACTAAGATTTATCTTATTTTTTTTTTTTTTTATAGCTTTTCTTGGAACTGGTCACAGGCTTTCAACAGTGAATCATTTTACATCATGGGGTCGGATGGTTTGTCAGGTTTTCCATTTAGTCAGAGCTAAAAATAATAATAAGAAAAATAATTCGGCCAAGCACTGAAGTTTTAACAGATCAAGAAGAAGATCGGCCGGTGCATATTTTCTTCTCAGTAGATAACTGATACTATTCTACAATTTGTCATGCATACTGTATTGAAAATTGGGGAATTAAGAGTTTGAGAAATGGCCACTGAAGAACCACTGAATGCCGTTCAGTCCTATTGCAGCATTGTTTATCTTTTGCATTTTTAAATGCAATTTGAATGAGTTCATAACCAATTATATTATCAGCGAGAACTGAGTCGCTGTGTGAATAGCAGAACAATGTTCAATCAGCAAAGTAAACTCAACCTATTTGTTAAGTTCACCCTATCAGGGTTTATTCTGAGATAATGAAGATGAATGCACTTTATTTCTTAAATGTAAAGCAATTTCTAAGAATGTAAGAGAAAACCCATTGAAATAGTGCTCAGTATCCCACAATGCTAGAGGGAGACATTTCTCTATTATTGCGTAATTTAGAACAACATTTGTACTGTAGAAATTTTACACTGCTTTTTAAAATTTCATAAAATTCTTCCGAATCTCAAAGGTTTCCTCTTAACTGAACAGCTTGTCAGTGCCTTTCAGAGATGACATCATTTCCTGTTAGAAGTGCCTTCCAGCATTTAATGCATATTGCATCAGAGCACATACAAACATGACTCTATTAAGTGTTTGCGTTTGTCTTGTATGCCTCACAGGTAATTTTATTTAACATTTTAGTTAGCTGTATTTCTTTTTAATGTGTGAATTTGTGCTACACTGCTTACACAGTATTTTTAATGTGTATTTTCTCTCATTACAGCCGTCTGTCTTGGTGGAACTGTTCTCCAGTCTCCTGGTGACTTCATCAAGAGCCCAGAGGATTCTGCAGTTATCAAATGTGCACACAATATACCAAACTATGAGCGTATTCTTTGGTACAAAAAAGACATCATGGGCTTTAACTTAATGGGGTTACTTAATCTTGAATATGAGAACCCAGAGCTGGAATTTAAAGACAAGATCACACTGAGCGGAGATGGAAGAAATAATGGCACTTTGACTATCAACAGCCTCAGACTGAATGACAGTGCAGTGTATTTCTGTGCAGCGTATTACACAGTGTTCACAATCACCTCTGACTCATACAAAAACCCTACTGTGTAATGAAGCTCATTGAGACCCAAAATATAAAATGTCCCACAAACTTCCACAATAACTAATACTAATAAAATAACTAATAACTAATAAAAAGAGATTTTTTTAAGAAGTTCCATATTTACCTTTAGCCTGATACTAAAGGCAAGTGGCACTTGTAGAAATGTGTAAAGTGAAGCTTCATTTTCACTGAACACTGATCAAAGATTTTAGAAGAGATTAGAATTGCACACATAACATGCTAAAATAATATAAATGTCAGGTTCTAATGACATTACTAATGGAAAACTACATTATCACATAATAATAATAATAGCGTATATTGTTAAAAACTAAAGAACACCTTGGGCATTCACATATCAAAACCAATTTACCACCAAAAAGAAGGAAATATGGCACAAAATTATGATTAAATCACCCTCTGAATTATTTATTAAGGTCAAGCTCTGTCTAGTCAACATAGGTATAGTATATTTGAATCATTTATTCACTAGAATATCTCAGTTCATATTATGTTTCCGTGTTTTCACCGATTCAAGCATTGATTAACAAACATGGAGACAAGCATTTTCATATTTTAAGTCCTAAACTTGCATGGCAGGAAATTGCAGCAGTTACAAAACCTTCCCACAGGAGGCGCTGACGGTCCATTCTAGAATTTGTGAAATACTAAGGGACTGTGATGTTGCAATGCTTATTTCACTTCGAATATTTCTCCAGTCTATATCAACATGATCAGAGTTCTCCTTGTCTTGCTACTTTGGCTTACAGGTAAATATTTTATCATATAAAAAATGAGTTTAAAGGGAGTTGTTTAGTAATAGTGCTCTTACACCATTTATCATTTCTTTTCACAGGTTCTGTTGTCAATGGCAGTGTTCAACAAAGTCCCTCAAATCTAATTAAAACAGAGAGAGATTCTGCAGAACTTGTCTGCACACACAACATCACATCATACTCTATGATCTTCTGGTACAAACAAACACATGAATTTACATTACTGGGATATATCTGGAATAAAAATTATTTTCCAGAGGATAATTTTAGGGGGAAAATCAGTTTGAATGGTGACGGAACCAAGAATGGATCCTTACAAATCGAAGCTCTTGCTCTCAATGACAGTGCGATGTATTTCTGCGCTGCTAGTTTACACGGTGTGATGTGCAGTCATGACACAATACAAAAAGCTCTGAAAGCAGCAGAATTATGATCCACTGCAGGGTTTCTGCACCTGCTCAAGAGATCGGCTGATAATATCCGCTGACATGAGATGCACACAAGCTGCATATCAATACTTGCAAACATATAAAATGGTCAACAGGGATGTAAACGATATTCAGTTCATATAGAATATATTTCATTTACAGTGACAGAACAATTATTATGTATCCTAATTAAAATATTACGGATGTATTGAAGTCATGGCTGTGAAATCATGTGATCTAAGTTTCTCCACAACAAATTCAATATATTTTAAATAAAGCATGCTGTATTATGTTTGACACACACATTTCTAAAGCCTCTATCAACATACGATAAAAATAAAAGCCTATTGTACAGAATACTACATGCCTTCTGTCATCTGATTTTTTTAGCAAGTAAAAAATGTAGAAGTAAAAAAGACTTTTAGAATTATACTAAACTGAAACCATACTGAAATGTATAACCTTCATGTTGTTAATATATCAAGATGAAATTATTAGACTGAAGCAACTTGCTGATTATCCATACATAATTCTTTGGGTGAAAAATCACGTTAAAATATGAGTATCAAATATGATCCATCAGGCTTTTGAGAAATGTTTATTTGATCTCTCAATCATCATTGTATTGCACAGCATTATATGTTTTGCCCCCACAATAAAAGCTACAGAGTTTTGATCATACAACTAAGCATTTAAATATAATTTTACTAAGACATATTATTGGGAGATATAGAGTGACAGCTGATATTTCTATGCATTTTATGCAAGTAGTCAGCTGTTAAAAAGATGATTTACAAGCTATCAGAATTTTACCTAATTTTATGGCTGTATAAATCAGAAACTTCACCAAATTGCATTTTTTGCTCAGTTTGGGCCTCTATATGAAATTGAAGTGTTTTTACTCCTTGAGTATGAGCTCCATATTCCCCAATATCATACTCTATGAGCCATAAAACCTGAGGGATCAAATGTAATACTCAACGAAAAACACATCCTCAAACTTTTTCCCTAATATATTAAATACTATATATTATTTCATATGTCTTCGAAGGGTAATTTTTTCCCCCCACCATACTATTATTAACCATCAAACTTTGGTCTCTTTCTGAGTAAAGGTGATCATATTTCTCATAAATTTTTCTTTACTCATGACTGTTATAACCTATGATGTCACATCCTGTATAACAGAAAGGTTTGACTCATCAAAGCTCAGGACTCAGTCTACTGTTGCTGTATCAGAACTGAACATGACTACAATCTTTATTTCACTAATTCTGTTACTGCACTGCCAAGGTGTCTAAAATATGCTAATATTATCTCTGAACTATACTGAACTATAATCGTTTACTACACACTTTTCTTTTAATATTCGCAGGCACTGCAGGTGATAGTGATGTTCAACAAGAACCTTTTCTTTGGAGAGTAAAAGAGAGTTCTGCAGTTCTGAACTGCACACACACTAAAGGAGCAGCTTATTATGTGATGTACTGGTTTCGCCAGCGTCCCGGAGAGACTATGAGACTCGTAGTGATCACTACCGCTCAAGGACAGCCAGAATTTGGAGATGTTGATGAGAATAAATTTGAAGCTCATAAAAGTGATGCTGAAAGTGGATCTCTCACAGTGAAAGATCTCGAGCCAGAAGACAGTGCCATATATTTCTGTTCAGTGAGTGAACACAGTGTGTGAAAGGCTGCAGAGACCTGTACACAAACAGTCTGTATATGAAAGATTAATGACAGCGTTAGTCAACAGGTGGCAGTCTGAGACAACCAATATAATGCATGACAACAGCTGAGAGAAGACTTAACAATTAATAAGGAATATTCCAGATGGAATTTATATGGATAGTTTAATTCCCCCCTGCTGTCTGCCACATGATCTGATTTTTGTGTCATGACCCATCAGCGGAGAACGGTTGAAGTACAGCTGACATCACTTCCTCAGGCAGAAGCACTTGGTGAAAGAAGCCATGATGAACACGTTCCTCAGCGTTTCTGTATCTATAATGATGTTTACAGGTAATCACAACTAACAAAAGTGCACTGTACAAAGTCATTGTACAGATCTTTTACCCTAAACATCACTGTACACTGTTTTTCATTGATTTACTCGTTATTTACTGTTTTTTTGTTTCTCCACAGCTGCATGTCTTGGTAAAACTGTCGATCAGACGCCAGCTAACCTCATCCAGAAACAAGATGATTCTGCTGTGATCATGTGTGCTCACAATATACAGAACTATGACCAAATATATTGGTACAAACAAAGTCAGGACACGTCAGGCCTCAAGTTAATGGGATACCTTTATTATAGTGAGAATAAAGAGCCTGAATTTGAAAACAAGATCGAACTGAAGGGAGATGCAAAGAAAAATGGCACTTTGACTATCAAGAACCTCAGACTGAATGACAGTGCAGTGTATTTCTGTGCCGCGTATTACACAGTGTTCACAATCACCTCTGTCTCATACAAAAACCTTATCTCATAAACAGCTTGTTTCTGTGATAAGTGTATTTATTGACAGGCGTTTCTCTCCACACCTGTGGGGTTTGATTCAGAGCCAGTAATGAACACATACAGTAGATCTGGCAAACAGTAGCAAATATTTTACAATAAAAAAACCCCCTAAAGGTCTTTAGTTTGTAAAAGCTATGTTTTCTTATTTTTTTGATGATGAACAAAATAATGAAGTGCAACAATGTTAGAAGAATCATATAATAATCGAATAATATAAGTTGAATCTGTAACATTTTAGATTCGGGAACACAATTCACTATTAACTAGTTGCTTAATAGCATGCATATTACTAGCATATTGACTGTTTATTAGTATTTATAAAGCACATATTAATTCTGCATGACCATATTCTACTTCCATTAATCCGAGCAAATACCTAAACTTAACCATTACAACAACTACCTTACCACCAATAAGCAGTTATTAGGAGTTTATTGAGGGAAAACACCTAGTTAAGAGTTAATATGTGTTCCCTAATCAAAAGTATTATATATATATATAATAGATTAATAAATAGACACAATTATTAACATTATGTAGATTGTTTCATTTCCAACTAATAAATTACTAATATCCTGACCTACTATATTCCTGAACGAACAACTTCCGCTATTATGTTAATTTTCCACTGTAACATCCATGTATCATGCAGTCAGTTCCTGAATTGAGAATTTTGCTCAAGCATCAGGTCCGGCGCCATGAGGGGGAAAAGGGGTGAGATTTCAATCGAGTGGACACACATATGATATGAGTGCAGTCAACTTGGGCAAGATTTAAACAAAAACAGCTGCCATAAATAATTACAGTAACAGTGATCAACAGATGGCGATGTGTTTCCACAAATGTGCAGCCTGTTCATCCAGACTCTATGATTGACTCGCGTGAATCACATGAAGACTGCAACAGCAGAAACAATTACATTTAGCTTTTTTGCTGCATGGTGACATCTTCTTGTCAGCTTTTATTCTGGGTCACTGTAGTTTTCTACTTAGAAAATCTAAGACTTATAAATCTAATCTAATCTAAATCTAATAAAAAATAAAACAAAATATAAAAAAATCTATGACCAAAATTAATTTAGCTAAACAGCAAAGTTTAAACAGTTCAATGAATTTTGCAGGAGTCTTTTCCTTTTAATAGACACCTGAGACAAGCTGAACACATGTATAGAGCACAGACATTTTTAATGAACATTTAATGAACATCTGAAGAGTTGAGGAAGTCCTGTCTTCAATCAGAACAAGCCATCAATGTTAAACTTATTCATCTTAATTATAGTTTTCTCTCTTTAAAGTTATTTTTAGAATGTCCACAATTCCACTCACTTACTGTATATTGTCAGCATAGATATGTATATATACACATCTATGCTTGTCAGTGTGCCAGAAATGACATCACTTCCTACAAGTGCTCTCCTGCATTTAATTTGAAGAATTCTCTCCTAGCACCTGAAGCAAACATGACTAGCGTTCTTCTCAGAGTTTATGTTTCTCTATGCCTCACAGGTAATCCGATCTAATGGAATATTTTTAGTTAACTTTAATGTTTCTGCTGCTACAGTCTAACACAGATTTTACTGTATGTATTTTCTCATTACAGCCATCTGTCTTGGTGGAACTGTTCTCCAGTCTCCTGGTGACTTCATCAAGAACCCAAATGAATCTGCAGTTATCATATGTGCACACGATGTATCAAACTATGATCGTATTCTTTGGTACAAACAGAGCCAGAGCACACGGGACTTTATATACATTGGATATCTTTTATATGAAAACGACAACCCAGAGTCTGAATTTGAAAACAAGGTCAAAATGAAAGGAGATGGAAGAGATAATGGCACTTTGACTATCAGCAGCCTCAGACTGAATGACAGTGCAGTGTATTTCTGTGCAGCGTATTACACAGTGTTCACAATCACCTCTGACTCATACAAAAACCTGTGATACCAAAGCGTCAGCTTTTCAGTGGTTGTAACAACAGTCACTCACTCTGCACCTGGACATGAGGGCTTTCAGGACCAATAATGGCGACAGATGCTTTAGCAGCACGAATCAACCCAGCCAGACTTAAATATGATCATAACTATCATTATATTGATTCTGTGAGTGGTTGCTTTAGAATGAGCAGAGTCAGCATTTCTCCTCTACATTTAAGGGTGCGACCGCAAGGGGGCGCTCACGACCACCTCAAACATACGGCAGTGTTTCCCAACCCTGTTCCTGGAGGCACACCTACACATTTTGGATGTCTCACTTATCTGACCTATATTTGTCTGGTCTTGGAGTCTCTACTAATGAGCTGATGAGTTGAATCAGATGTGTTTGATAAAGAAGAGTTTGAAAATGTGTAGTGTTGGTGTGCCTCCAGGAACAGGGTTGGGAAAACGGTCTTGTGGACTTCATGTTTATGTGTACGTGGCGGTCATTGTAAGTCCACAAAACCACAAGTGCATATGAAGTGTGCCATATGGGACAGGATCTTAACAAGCGGATTGCGTCATGAGCCCATTTCACACATGGTTTCTTTGACTCAATAGAAGGTGCATTAAAGCAAACATTAGGGCTTTATAATCAGGATATTCTAAAAAAAAAATCAAAATTTCTGGCAGTTTTTAATGCACCAATCTTTCTTATGAACCCTTGAACTTGGCAAATGGGAGAATAGCTACTCTGAGCAGCCTGTTGCACCATCAGTCCATTTCACAGTACAGTTTCTCGTCATTATTATTAAAGCTTCATACTAGAGATACATTTCTAACAAAAACAAAAAAGTTTAAAAAATGTTTTGCCATAATTATTTTTTTATGGACCTTTGAAAGTGGCATATATTGAATAATACTATGTACGATAAATCGGCTATTATACCGGTATCGGACGATATATATGTTCATTTTTAATGTTATTGTTATCGGCCCATTAAGTAAATTTGGCCGATATATTAAAGTCCATAAATAATGTATTATTTCCTTCAACTGAGACACTTCAGATGCGCACTGGTCACCATGATGGTTTTGAATTGCTTGAAATATTATTGGAATCACTTCGAAAAAATAATGAAGTGCTACATGTGCAGCGCAAGTCATTTAGGCTACATACAATTATAATGAAAACATTATAATTCTGTGCTTTTTTCTTTTAAATCAGTCTCTCAAAATCATATAAAAAATTGGATTTAGATTTATCTGCCAATATATTAGTTATCGGCTTTCACATATAAAGTATTAACGGTTATTATCGGTATCGGCCAAAATTTTCATATCAATGCATCCCTAATTATGACAGTTGAAGCAATCTCTTTCGCAGTTAAATTTAACATACTGGCATCATACACAGACTAATGGCCAAGTGAAATCCAAAATTTGTGGACCCCCAATACACAACGAGCCACCTATGGCACCCTTAGCTAGTGTTGTAGTTTCTTGGTCACCGTGTTAAAGCTATAAGAGACTCCTGTGAGAGGTAAGGCAAGGCAAGGCAAGGCAAGGCAAGTTTATTTATATAGCACATTTCATACACAATGGCAATTCAAAGTGCTTTACATAGAAGAAATTAAAATAATAAAAAGAAATAGGAATAATTAAAACAGTTTAGAAAAATAAAAAATAAAATACAGTACAGTACAGATAGTCGGACGAACATTGGCACAGTGCTCATTCAGTAAATGCATAGCTAAACAGAAGTGTTTTGAGTCTGGATTTGAAAGTGACTACTGTAGGAGCACGTCTGATCTCATCTGGAAGCTGGTTCCAGTTGCGGCTGGCATAATAGCTAAAAGCGGACTCGCCATGCTTAGAGTGAACCCTTGGTATTTCTAGCTGATATGATCCTAGTGATCTGAGTGATCTGTTGGGTTTATATTCAGTGAGCATATCTGCAATATATTGAGGTCCTAGGCCATTGAATGATTTATATACCAGTAATAATACTTTACAATCAATCCTAAATTTAACTGGGAGCCAGTGTAAAGACCTGAGGACTGGTGTGATGTGTTCATATTTTCTGGTTCTGCTCAGAATCCTGGCGGCAGCGTTCTGTATGAGCTGCAACTGTCTTATGGTCTTTTTGGGAAGGCCAGTGAGGAGTCCATTACAATAATCCACCCTGCTGGTGATGAAAGCATGCACAAGTTTCTCTAAGTCTTGTCTGGAAACAAAGCATCTAATTCTTGCAATATTTTTCAGATGATAGTATGCTGATTTAGTTATTGCTTTGACATGACTACTGAAACTAAGGTCTGACTCTAGTGTCACACCAAGATTCCTGACTTGATTTTTAGTTGTTTGACCCCTAAAGTGAAGGTATGCGTTCACCTTGAGAACTTCATCTTTGTTTCCAAACGCAATGACTTCAGTTTTGTCTTTGTTTAACTGAAGAAAGTTTTGACGCATCCAACTGTTGACTTCGTCAATGCATTGGCACAGGGAGTCAATGGGGCTGTAATCGTTAGGCGATAGGGCTAAGTAGAGCTTAGCCCTATCTTTAAGTAATGAAATATAAATTAAGAGTATACACTCAGCAAATCAGTTGCGGGCTGGTGTTTACACTTAACTGTTCATATGTTCATATTTCACGTTTATACAACTTTTCCCCCTGTAGTGTTATGACTTATGATGTCATATCCTGTTCAACAACAGCTAGAGTTCATATCATTGAAAGGCTGCAGGGGACTCACTCTCACCCCACCCCAAAACCCAACATGACTAGGAACATTATTTCATTGATTCTGTTACTGTACTGGAGCCAAGGTACCAAAAACTTTTTTTAAATTATCTCCATAACAACTGAAACAATAACCTTATATTCTTACCAATTCAATTATATTTTTTCCACAGGCACTATGGCTGGGGATGATGTTGTTCAAGAGCCTACAATTCTTCATGAACTAAAAGGGAGTTCAGCCCAAATCAACTGCACACACAATATGGGTTCAACCTACAGACTGATGTACTGGTACCGACAGCGTCCAGGAGAGACTATGAGACTCGTAGCGTTCACAACCTCTTACACCAATCCAGAATATGAAGATTCTGAGAAAAATAAATTTATGGCCAATAAAACAGTTGCTGAGAGTGGATCTCTGACTGTGAAGAATCTGGAGCCGGATGACAGCGCCATATATTTCTGTTCAGTGAGTGAATACACAGTGAATCAAACTCTGGGCAGAGATGTACAAAAACAGGTGCATTAAAATAAGAGATGAATACTGATCAACAGGGGGCAGTGTGGTTCTTTTGATCATTTTCAGTCTTCTCACATTGCAAAATAAATGTCTATGTTGGCACATGGTGATGCTTAAAAGAGAGATTTTAATGACTGACCATGAGCTTCATTACTGTCCCCCTTCTCTAACAGTTCAACTCATTCTGTGTAGTTTGTATCTTATCTTCCCCATTTTATCCCTTTATTTCTCTCAGGTTACACCGGTTAGGAACCGGTATATCTGACATCACTTCCTCCTGCATGTGCCTTTGATTCACAGCAGAAACACTTAGTGAAAGAAACCATGATGGACATGTTTGATAGCATATCTCTATCTCTAATGATACTTACAGGTAAAAATAAACAAATATGCACTTGATAATTTACTTCAATATCATACAGATTGTTTTAGTCTAAACATTACTGTACACAACTGTTGTTGTTTGTTTCTCCACAGCTGCATGTCTTGGTGAAACTGTCGATCAGACGCCAGCTAACCTCATCAAGAAACAAGATGATTCTACTGTGATCATGTGTGTTCACAATATATCGAACTATGAACGAATATTATGGTACAAACAAAGTCAGGACACGTCAGGCCTCAAGTTAATGGGATACCTTTATTATAAGGGTAAGACTAAAGAGCCTGAATTCACAAACAAGATCATAATGGAGGGAGATGGAGAGACAAATGGCACTTTGACTATCAAGAACCTCACGCTGAATGACAGTGCAGTGTATTTCTGTGCCGCGTATTACACAGTGTTCACAATCACCTCTGACTCATACAAAAACCCTGTCTTTTAAACGGCTTGTTTCTGAGAAATGCATATCTATGTTCCTCCCCACATCTTTGGATTCTGATTCAGTGCCACTTCTCAGCACATTAGGTCTAGTCTTACAGCAAAAATATGTTGTTTAAAAATTTTTTTTAGTTAGACAGTATTTATTGCTGTCAAGTTTTGATGATGGATTGAACTATGATGAAGTGCAACAATGGTAGAAGAATTTTAGATAGGATAAAGTGGACTTATCTATGACAGTGACAGGAAAACATCTGTGTGTGCGGCCTATAGCTGACATCACTTCCTCCCTCGTGTGCCTTTCCTTCATTGCAGAAGAACTCAGTAGAAAGAGCCGACATGATGAACTTTTTATTCTGCATATCTGTATGTCTATTGTGGCTAACAGGTAACAGTACAAATATGATGTTGTGCAAATAGTGATAAACATTCATGTAAATGTAATTTATATAATTTTATTTCAAACATTACTTCTCACTGCACACTGTATTATCTCTCTCCATGCACAGAGGGAAATCATGCAAAAACGGTTCACCAGAGTCCCGATGACCTCATAAAGAGCCAGGATGTATCGGCTGTTTTCACATGTTCTCACAATATACAAGACTACAACCGAATGCTGTGGTACAAACAGAGTCGAGACACGTCTGGCCTCACGCTGATGGGATACCTTAATTTTGACAAAGAGAATAAAGAGCCTGGATTTGGAAAGATAAATCTGGATGGAGATGCCAAGAAAAATGGCACTCTGACCATCAAGAACCTCACGCTGAATGACAGTGCAGTGTATTTCTGTGCAGCGTATTACACAGTGATATACACAGTCAAATCTTAATACAAAAAGCTGTTACGTTACTCTAACAGGACTCACCACAGCTCTGCATCACCTGCTAAAGGCTCAGGGTTTGATTTGCTGCCAACATTGAGTCGAGTTGAGATGAGATGCTCTGTAGAGTCTTATTTCTAAGAATGTTTGAGTAAATCCAAGTGTGAGAACAAGGCGGCCCACCACATATTGACCTCATTCAGACAATTAAGTTGATACACAAGCCAGGGTTGCCAAGATCACGGCATTCCAGAAACTACTTGAAAACAGTTGATTTCCCCCCAGGGGTTAAAGGTTTGACATATTGCATTAAATTTGACTGAAATTCTTGTATTGTGATATTTTATATTGATAAAACTGTGCTAGATGTGAAGTTTTGTGAAGGAAGGCCACTGGTAGGGAGCATTTGGGCTGTTTTTGATCACTACGATATAGCGGTTTTCAATTTGCATTGCAGTGACAGTAAAATATGTATTTTAGGTATGGTAATGACATATTTTGAGTTTTTTATATTTGGTATATGGTCATTGGGTTACTTTTGGGCTATTTTTGATAGGCCATTGGGCTAGTTTTTAGGGCAACGCTGAAATAAGCTTTAAACTCAGCATCCGTGAAAGACAGAGGGAGCCATTTCACTGTTAATACTAAATTAGAACATCATCGAAAAATGTGCATATTTTACGAGAACTGTAAATTATTAAGGCGTGCATAATAAAAAATAAACTGTTTATGTTAAACAATGTTGATTGTCCTACTTTCCCTTTAAATGGAATTTCTACTATACACCTCACTAGCTTGTTGTCAGTTCCCACTGAGATGACATCATTTCCTGTTAGAAGTGTCTTCCTGCATTTAACGCACAGCATTGTCCCCAAAAGCATAAAGCATAAAGCAAAGATGACTAGTATTCTTCCAAGTGTTTGTGTTTCTCTAGTGTGCCTCACAGGTAACTGTAAATTAGTGATTAATTGTAATAATTTTTATTATGTGAACTTGTTTTACACTGATAACATAAATGTATTTTCTCTTGATTACAGCCGTCTGTCTTGGTGAAACTGTTCTCCAGTCTCCAGCTAACCTCATCAAGGACCCAGATGAATCTGCTGTGATCAGATGTGCACACAATATATTTAATTATGACCGTATTTTTTGGTACAAAAAGGACATGGGCTTTAAGTTCATGGGATACCTTAATCTTAAATCTGATTACCCAGAGTCTGAATTTAAAGATAAGATCACATTGAGCGGAGATGGAAGCAATAATGGCACTTTGACTATCAACAGCCTCAGACTGAATGACAGCGCAGTGTATTTCTGTGCAGCGTATTACACAGTGTTCACAATCACCTCTGACTCATACAAAAACCTGTGATACTAAAGCGTCAGCTTATCAGTGGCTGCAAATTCACTGACAATCTGCACCTGGACCTGTGGGGTTTGATTTAGTACCAGCTATGAACACAGAAGTAAAGTATTCCCCATAATTCCTATAAAATAATTTGTTTTGTCTAGACATTTAATGGTTTCTTCCTGTTATGCATTACCATTTAAACTCTGTAGAAACCTCTGTAATATTTCAAACAAAAATGTCCTGGAGAATGGTGCCATTTAATATGTTCCTTGAGGTTCACTTATGGATAAATGGATAAATAATAGGAAAAAATACCATACCTGTTGTAGGATGTTATAGGTTAATGAGTATTAGGGTGAAGAACAGCCACTGCCTTTAATAGACACAATGTGATGGAGTTCTCTGATATTATTATGACCGCCGCTAGCGTAGCTAGCGAAAGCGGTCATATAGGGATTGTCAAATTTTTTTTTTTTTTTTTTTTTTCGTCACCTTACTGAATTTTTCGTCAACGATACCAGGGACACCGAAGCACCGGGGAACATGAAATTTGGTGGACATGTAGCCCCACTAGACTTCTAAGGAAAAATTTCGTTTGGTCCCCGGGGGCCACTCCCCCCCCGCGCTGGGCCCCCCCAAACCCAAAAAAATGCAGTTTTTCCTAAATAACTACCTGAACCGTGGCACCGAGGATGAAGAAAATTTTATGGTATGTTGGTCTACTAGACTTTTACGGAAAAATTTCGTTTGGTCCCCGGGGGCCACTTCCCCCCCCGCGCTGGGGCCCCCGTAAATTTTTCGTCAACGATACCAGGGACACCGAAACACCGGGGAACATGAAATTTGGTGGGCATGTATCCCCACTAGACTTCTAAGGAAAAATTTCGTTTGGTCCCCGGGGGCCACTCCCCCCCGCGCTGGGCCCCCCCAAACCCAAAAAAATGCAGTTTTTCCTAAATAACTACCTGAACCGTGGCACCGAGGATGAAGAAATTTTTATGGTATGTTGGTCTACTAGACTTTTACGGAAAAATTTCGTTTGGTCCCCGGGGGCCACTTCCCCCCCAGCGCTGGGGCCCCCGTAAATTTTTCGTCAACGATACCAGGGACACCGAAGCACCGGGGAACATGAAATTTGGTGGGCATGTAGCCCCACTAGACTTCTAAGGAAAAATTTCGTTTGGTCCCCGGGGGCCACTCCCCCCCCGCACTGGGCCCCCAAAAACCCCAAAAAATGCAGTTTTTCCTAAATAACTACCTGAACCGTGGCACCGAGGATGAAGAAATTTTTATGGTATGTTGGTCTACTAGACTTTTACGGAAAAATTTCATTTGGTCCCCGGGGGCCACTTACCCCCCCGCGCTGGGGCCCCCGTAAATTTTTCGTCAACGATACCAGGGACACCGAAACACCAGGGAACATGAAATTTGGTGGGCATGTATCCCCACTAGACTTCTAAGGAAAAATTTCGTTTGGTCCCCGGGGGCCACTCCCCCCCCGCGCTGGGCCCCCCCAAACCCAAAAAAATGCAGTTTTTCCTAAATAACTACCTGAACCGTGGCACCGAGGATGAAGAAATTTTTATGGTATGTTGGTCTACTAGACTTTTACGGAAAAATTTCGTTTGGTCCCCGGGGGCCACTTCCCCCCCCGCGCTGGGGCCCCCGTAAATTTTTCGTCAACGATACCAGGGACACCGAAACACCGGGGAACATGAAATTTGGTGGGCATGTAGCCCCACTAGACTTCTAAGGAAAAATTTCGTTTGGTCCCCGGGGGCCACTCCCCCCCCCCGCGCTGGGCCCCCTGAAACCCAAAAAAATGCAGTTTTTCCTAAATAACTACCTGAACCGTGGCACCGAGGATGAAGAAATTTTTATGGTATGTTGGTCTACTAGACTTTTACGGAAAAATTTCGTTTGGTCCCCGGGGGCCACTCCCCCCCCCCCCCCCGCGCTGGGGCCCCCGTAAATTTTTCGTCAACGATACCAGGGACACCGAAGCACCGGGGAACATGAAATTTGGTGGGCATGTAGCCCCACTAGACTTCTAAGGAAAAATTTCGTTTGGTCCCCGGGGGCCACTCCCCCCCCGCGCTGGGCCCCCCCAAACCCAAAAAAATGCAGTTTTTCCTAAATAACTACCTGAACCGTGGCACCGAGGATGAAGAAAATTTTATGGTATGTTGGTCTACTAGACTTTTACGGAAAAATTTCGTTTGGTCCCCGGGGGCCACTTCCCCCCCCGCGCTGGGGCCCCCGTAAATTTTTCGTCAACGATACCAGGGACACCGAAACACCGGGGAACATGAAATTTGGTGGGCATGTATCCCCACTAGACTTCTAAGGAAAAATTTCGTTTGGTCCCCGGGGGCCACTCCCCCCCCGCGCTGGGCCCCCCCAAACCCAAAAAAATTCAGTTTTTCCTAAATAACTACCTGAACCGTGGCACCGAGGATGAAGAAATTTTTATGGTATGTTGGTCTACTAGACTTTTACGGAAAAATTTCGTTTGGTCCCCGGGGGCCACTTCCCCCCCCGCGCTGGGGCCCCCGTAAATTTTTCGTCAACGATACCAGGGACACCGAAACACCGGGGAACATGAAATTTGGTGGGCATGTAGCCCCACTAGACTTCTAAGGAAAAATTTCGTTTGGTCCCCGGGGGCCACTCCCCCCCCCCGCGCTGGGGCCCCCGTAAATTTTTCGTCAACGATACCAGGGACACCGAAGCACCGGGGAACATGAAATTTGGTGGGCATGTAGCCCCACTAGACTTCTACGGAAAAATTTCGTTTGGTCCCCGGGGGCCACTCCCCCCCCGCGCTGGGCCCCCCCAAAACCAAAAAAATGCAGTTTTTCCTAAATAACTACCTGAACCGTGGCACCGAGGATGAAGAAATTTTTATGGTATGTTGGTCTACTAGACTTTTACGGAAAAATTTCGTTTGGTCCCCGGGGGCCACTTCCCCCCCCGCGCTGGGGCCCCCGTAAATTTTTCGTCAACGATACCAGGGACACCGAAACACCGGGGAACATGAAATTTGGTGGGCATGTATCCCCACTAGACTTCTAAGGAAAAATTTCGTTTGGTCCCCGGGGGATACTCCCCCCCCGCGCTGGGCCCCCCCAAACCCAAAAAAATGCAGTTTTTCCTAAATAACTACCTGAACCGTGGCACCGAGGATGAAGAAATTTTTATGGTATGTTGGTCTACTAGACTTTTACGGAAAAATTTCATTTGGTCCCCGGGGGCCACTTCCCCCCCCGCGCTGGGGCCCCCGTAAATTTTTCGTCAACGATACCAGGGACACCGAAACACCGGGGAACATGAAATTTGGTGGGCATGTATCCCCACTAGACTTCTAAGGAAAAATTTCGTTTGGTCCCCGGGGGCCACTCCCCCCCCGCGCTGGGCCCCCCCAAACCCAAAAAAATGCAGTTTTTCCTAAATAACTACCTGAACCGTGGCACCGAGGATGAAGACATTTTTATGGTATGTTGGTCTACTAGACTTTTAAAGAAAAATTTCGTTTGGTCCCCGGGGGCCACTTCCCCCCCCCGCGCTGGGGCCCCCGTAAATTTTTCATCAACGATACCAGGGACACCGAAACACCGGGGAACATGAAATTTGGTGGGCATGTAGCCCCACTAGACTTCTAAGGAAAAATTTCGTTTGGTCCCCGGGGGCCACTCCCCCCCCCCACGCTGGGCCCCCTGAAACCCAAAAAATTGCAGTTTTTCCTAAATAACTACCTGAACCGTGGCACCGAGGATGAAGACATTTTTATGGTATGTTGGTCTACTAGACTTTTACGGAAAAATTTCGTTTGGTCCCCGGGGGCCACTCCCCCCCCCCCCCGCGCTGGGGCCCCCGTAAATTTTTCGTCAACGATACCAGGGACACCGAAGCACCGGGGAACATGAAATTTGGTGGGCATGTAGCCCCACTAGACTTCTAAGGAAAAATTTCGTTTGGTCCCCGGGGGCCACTCCCCCCCCGCACTGGGCCCCCAAAAACCCCAAAAAATGCAGTTTTTCCTAAATAACTACCTGAACCGTGGCACCGAGGATGAAGAAATTTTTATGGTATGTTGGTCTACTAGACTTTTACGGAAAAATTTTGTTTGGTCCCCGGGGGCCACTTCCCCCCCCTGCGCTGGGGCCCCCGTAAATTTTTCGTCAACGATACCAGGGACACCGAAACACCGGGGAACATGAAATTTGGTGGGCATGTAGCCCCACTAGACTTCTACGGAAAAATTTAGTTTGGTCCCCGGGGGCCACTCCCCCCCCCCGCGCTGGGCCCCCCCAAACCCAAAAAATGCAGTTTTTCCTAAATAACTACCTGAACCGTGGCACCGAGGATGAAGAAATTTTTATGGTATGTTGCTCTTAAGGGCCCACATCAACCTAGCCCATAATCACTCATTTGTGATTTGCGCCCCTCCCATAAAAAATGAAAATGCAATATTATTCTGCTTTAATCGCCCCTATCTTCAGTGGAGATGTTCAGAACTGCACCATATTTCATGTGTATGATTAACTTGACATCCTCTGGGGGTATCCTCTGCTAAGTTTCGTAGAATTTCATCCATGGGGGGGTATAAAATAAATTCATTTATGTGCACATTTAGTGACTGTACACTCATCGGCCTGTAGATGGTGCTGTTGAGCGAAGGGTTGCTGGTTTAGGATGATACTGTCACACACACACATGCAGGAATACAAACAAACGCAAGCATGCACACACACTGACATCCACACGCACAGACACACACCCATACACACACATACAAATCCACATGCACAGACACACACACACAAACACACACGCGCACACATGTACGCACACATACATACACGCACAGACACACACACACACACACAGACACACACATACACAAACACACACACATACACACACACACACACACACACACACACACACAGACAGACATGCACATACTACTACTTTTTTTAGGTATATACATAAACACGCAATACAGCCAAATTACTCCACGTCATTTATTTTTGTGGAAAGCCAGTGCAGGCCTGAGCGGCGGTCATATTTTGTACCGCGATGCGGTACATCTAGTTGTTTCAATGATGGACATGTAACATGATTGGCAGACCAACTATGCTACGACTACAAATTTTAAGGTTTACTTTAACATAATAATTGGCACAATTTACATCCATGAGTCCATATTTTGAAAACAGTTTATTTTAGATCTAAAGTGATTATTCCCAGGGATGCAACCCATTCTAAAAGGTATGTAAATAAAGTAAACACTGGCTCAACTCACCCACTCTCCCCTATTATGTATTATATATCATAGACATTTCTTTATGAGATTCAACTATCAGGCTGATCAGTTAACAAGTCTCCTTTTCAATCTTTAATAATAATGGGGTAAAATAATTAAATAAATTATTAAAATGATTGACTGAGGTTTTTTTAAACGTTATCTTTGGTCTAGTACATACATTAAATCAAAAGTTTTTCTCATATTATGGTCTGTCCTACAGACACCAATGGCAAAACCAGCACATAATTCCATACGTATAACACAGTGTTATATTTCATAGTTTAACCAACTATGACAAAGATTTTACTCTTCTATGACAAGGGTGCAAGTCTATTAAAGTCAGCCTACATCAGCATGCACTTCCTTATAATGCCAAGGAGAGAATATGGAGTGCATGACACACAACAACAATACAAAGTACAACGTATAAATACATTTGAAACCTTTGTTTCATTCTAATTTCTCAGTTCATCATGGTAATTGTTTCTTTGTTCTTGTAAAAATCTGATTCAAGTATTGATTCAGAAACATGCAAACAAACATTTTAACATTTTCATTTTAAATTCTTTCTGTCTAAATGCATGGCAGGAAATTGTTGTAATCACAAAAGCTGTGGATAGGAGGCGCTGAGGGTCCATACTAGAATAAAGGCATGATCATGTTGCAACGCTAAAAGGGGATGAGGAATTCTATTAAACCAAACTTGATTTTTTTCACTTCGAATATTTCTCCAGTCTATATCAACATGATCAGAGTTCTCCTTGTCTCGCTACTTTGGCTTACAGGTAAATATTTTATCATATAAAATATGATTTTAAAGGGAGTGTTTAGTAATAGTGCAATGTGCTCTTACACCATTAACTATTTTTGCTTCTTTTCACAGGTTCTGTTGTCAATGGCAGTGTTCAACAAAGTCCCTCGAATCTAATTAAAACCGAGAGAGATTCTGCAGAACTTGTCTGCACACACAACATCACATCATACACTATTATCCTCTGGTACAAACAAACACGTGGACATGAATTTACATTACTGGGATATATCTGGAATAAAAATAATTTTTCAGAGGATAATTTTAAGGAAAAAATCAGTTTGAATGGTGATGGAACCAAGAATGGATCCTTAAAAATCAAAGCTCTTGCTCTCAATGACAGTGCGATGTATTTCTGCGCTGCTAGTTTACACGGTGTGATGTGCAGTCATGACACAATACAAAAAGCTCTGAAAGCAGCAGAATTATGATCCACTGCAGGGTTTCTGCACCTGCTCAAGAGATCGGCTGATAATATCCGCTGACATGAGATGCACACAAGCTCGTACAGTCATGTGGTCTGAATATTAACAGGAAAACTTAAACAGGTCATATAATGAATTCACATCTTGTTTGATGAGTCCAGACATGAAATCATGCCAAACATATCAAAACAATAAAATAAAATTTAATCAACAATTTTTTACAGATGCTGACAAATATTTTGCTCTTAAATCGGTTAAAACAGAAATATGTAACACTGATAAAAAAGTGGAGTTTCTTCATGGGTTGAGAATGTACTGTAGAGCTGGCACACTGTGACATCATTTCCTGCCTCTCCTGCATTTAAACTCATACTTGAATCAATCAGCAGAGAGAGACGACATGAGTAATGCTCCTTGTGTCTATGTTTTTTTTCTGCGTCTTGCAGGTAATCATTCAACATCTAATATTGTTTTGTTAATACACTATTGAATTAGCACTGAATTGATTTTTTACAGTTTATGCATTAATATATCTTTCAACAGTTACCATTCTTGGTGAAAGTGTTCTCCAGACTCCTCCGGATCTCCTGAAGAAACAAGATGAATTTGCAGAGATCAAATGTTCACACAGTATTCAAAACTATTATACTGTACAGTGGTACAAACAAAGCCAGAGCATCATGGATCTTCAGCTCATGGGATACCTTAATATGCAACAAGAGAATAAAGAGACTGAATTTAAAGACCCCATTGATAAGATCACACTCAGCGGAGATGGAAGAAATAATGTGACTCTGAAAATCAACAGCCTCAGACTGAATGACAGTGCAGTGTATTTCTGTGCAGCGTATTACACAGTGTTCACAATCACCTCTGACTCATACAAAAACCTTCCTGTGATGTACAAGTTTATCAGTAACTGCAAATTCACCATCACTTTACACCTGAATCTGTGGCTGAGTAAATATAATCTTCAATAAGCAAAAACAGCAGGTTGAACATATGGTATATTGTTCACATATCAGAGAACAATATGTGAAATAGTAAACATTTTGCAATAATCATTTCAAACAGTAGTATGCTAAATTGTTGTCACATAATTTGACCTCGTTTGTCATATTATATGCTTGTTTAATTCAGGGGTGTCCAGTTATAATCTGATATTTCTAAGTAAGAAAGCAAGTAAATAGATAGGTATGTAAATAAGTAAAGTACGGTAGCACTTTATTTTACAGTATGTATAGCAATTACAATAACCGGGTTATAAGTACTAACCCTGAATCTAACCTGGTTACACTTTATTTTAAGGTGTCATTATTACAGTGTAATTATATATTTATGTACTGAGTAATATTAAGCAATTACATGTACTTACAATAGGGTTAGGGTAGGATTAGGATTTGGTTGAGGGTTAGTTGCATGTAATTATGCATAATTTACTGTAATTACTATAGTAAGTACTTGTTACATATGTAACAAGGACACTGTAAAATAAAGTGTTACCCCTAACCTTAACCCATGTAGTTATCTTGTATTACACATTACTTTCTTAGGTAAATACACATACAGTAAAATAAAGTGTAACCTAAAGTACTTACATATTTTTCAAATATATATACTGTGTAAACTGAATACTGCAAAATATTGATACATGGGCTCTGTTAATCAAGCAGTCAAGATGTAGTAGTTATTGTAATCACTTGGAGGAGCTCTTGATTAATTTATGTGCAAATTATGTTGAACTAAAAGCTTTGAAATATTACTGCATTGCTCAAACACAACTTAAAATGCAAAACACTGATCACTTTAGCACAGCAATCAAAACATTATTTAGTGCATTTGTATTATTTGGGATGTACATTTAGGGAAAATGGATGGCATTTGCTTGATATATAAACAATTATTTTGTATTCAGTAGAAGAAAGAACGTCATACAGGTTTGGAATGATATGAGGGTGAGTACATCGTATGATGTAATGACACACGAGAGACAGTGCTCACACCTCTTCTGTTTAGTGACAGCAAATGAGAGAGGTCACATATTGTGTTGGCACATCAGAGAAAAAAAAGTATATTCCTGCTTCAAGATTGGCATTGTTTTGAAACCAAGTGGCAAGATGAATCCAGTTGTAGTATTTCTGATAATATCCCTTCAGTGGAGCTCAGGTATTTCACATTCTCAATGATAAATGAGCATTGAAATCATATCTGAATTGTTTGTACAGATTTTATTGCATCCTTCTCTTTTTTTTGCCAGGTTTTGCTGATGTAAATGATATTACACAGTCTCCAAACATAATGTTACCTCTTAAGGAAAATGCCACTCTGACTTGCAGTCACAAAAAAAGTATTTCTTACGATAGAATGTACTGGTTCATTCAGCATCAAGGAAAGACTATGGAGCTCATCGTGTACGCAACCAGTTTTGGCACGGTGGAATTTGGAAAGCTCAACAGGGAAAAATATTCAGTCAATTATAAATCTGCAGAGAAGAGTTCTCTTACTGTGATCAATCTGGAGACTCATGACAGTGCGCTGTATTTGTGTGCCGTGAGTGAACACAGTGCAGCAGAATCACTTCACAGATGTACAAAAACTGTCACGAGAAGTGATATAGAAGATCACACAGACAGGTGCCACTCGTGCACATCATCACAATACAGCCTTATAGAAGGATTAAGATCATAATTATAATATGTTTGTCATATTATATGCTAAGTAAGAAAGCAAGTAAATAGATAGGTACGTAAATAAGTAAAGTACGGTAGCACTTTATTTTACAGTATGTATAGCAATTACAATAACCGGGTTATAGTACTAACCCTGAACCTACCTCTAAACCCAACCTTAACCCATGTAGTTACCTTACATTAGCCTACTCAGTACTTAGGTAAATACACTGTAAGTATACATACTGTAAAATAAAGTGTAACCTAAAGTACTTTACTTAAAGTAACCTACTATACTTTTTCAAATATATATACTGTGTAAACTGAATACTGCAAAATATTGTGAGTATATGATACATGGGCTCTGTAAATCAAGCAGTCAAGATGTAGTAGTTATTGTAATCACTTGGAGGAGCTCTTGATTAATTTATGTGTAAATTATGTTGCAGTTGCACTAAAAGCTTTGACATATTACTGCATTGCTCAAAAACATCTTAAAATGCAAAACACTGATCACTTTAGCAGAGCAATCAAAACATCATTATTTAGTGCATTTGTATTATTTGGGATGTACATTTAGGGAAAATGGATGGCATTTGCTTGATAAACATGAATTATTTTGTATTCAGTAGAAGAAAGAACGTCATACAGGTTTGGAATGATATGAGGGTGAGTAAATGATGCCAGAATTTACATTTTTTGATGAAATGTCCCTTTATAAGTTTCCAGACATTTACTTTCCAACTGACTTCCTTGCATCTAACCTGTTTGCACCAACTTCCCAAAAATTGCTATTCTGCTGGACTTGTTGGTTTTGAACACAACCAAGAACTTTTTTTTACATCGTATGATGTAATGACACACGAGAGACAGTGCTCACACCTCTTCTGTTTAGTGACAGCAAATGAGAGCGGTCACATATTGTGTTGGCACATCAGAGAGAGAGAAAAAAAAAAAGTATATTCCTGCTTCAAGATTGGCATGGTTTTGAAACCAAGTGGAAAGATGAATCCAGTTGTAGTATTTCTGATAATATCCCTTCAGTGGAGCTCAGGTATCTCACATTCTCAATGATAAATGAGCAATGAAATCATATCTGAATTGCATTTATGTGAACTGTTAAAAACACTTTTGCATGTAAACTATTGCATCCTTCTCTCTCTCTTTTTTTCTCTCTCCAGGTGTTGCTGATGTAAATGATATTACACAGTCTCCAAACATAATGTCACCTCTTAAGAAAAATGCCACTCTGACTTGCAGTCACACAAAAGATTCTACTTATAACCGAATGTACTGGTTCATTCAGCATCAAGGAAAGACTATGGAGCTCATCGTGTACGCAACCAGCTTTGGCACGGTGGAATTTGGAAAGCTCAACAAGGAAAAATATTCAGTCAATTATAACTCTGCAGAGAAGAGTTTTCTTACTGTGATCAATCTGGAGACTCATGACAGTGCGCTGTATTTGTGTGCCGTGAGTGAACACAGTGCAGCAGAATCACTTCACAGATGTACAAAAACTGTCACGAGAAGTGATATAGAAGATCACACAGACAGGTGCCACTCGTGCACATCATCACAATACAGCCTTATAGAAGGATTAAGATCCTAATGTGTTTTTGTATGACATCAACCATTTAAGTTTAAATCTTTTTCAGCAATTTCTTTTTTTGACTCATTCTATGTCAAAACTAACCAAATTAATAGCAAAATCTCAATACATTTTCTTTACAACATGCCTCACAGGTTGTTGTGATTTTGGTGAATGTGATTTCACCAAGTAGAACATGTTCCTGGATCAACATCCTTGTTGATCCTAGAGCAACATTCCAATAAACCAATCAGATCAGAGGGATGGACAGAATATCTAGGCGCAGCCAGGGGCTGGAGGGTGTCAGGTTTGGGGACAACACGATTTCGTCTCTGCTCTTGGCGGATGATGTTGTCGTGCTGGCCCCTTCAGACCAGGACTTTCAGCATGCACTGGGACGGTTTGCAGCCGACTGTGAAGCGGCTGGGATGAGAATCAGCGCCTCCAAATCCGAGGCCATGGTTCTCAGTCGGAAAAGGGTGGCTTGCCCACTTCAGGTTGGTGGAGAGTTCCTGCCTCAAGTGGAGGAGTTCAAGTATCTTGGGGTCTTGTTCACGAGTGAGGGAAGGATGGAACGGGAGATTGACAGGCGGATCGGTGCAGGTTCTGCAGTAATGCGGTCGATGTACCGGTCTGTCGTGGTGAAGAAAGAGCTGAGCCGCAAGGCGAAGCTCTCGATTTACCGGTCAATCTACGTTCCTACTCTCACCTATATGGTTATGAGCTTTGGGTCATGACCAAAAAGACAAGATCCCGGATACAGGCGGCCGAAATGAGCTTTCTCCGCAGGGTGGCTGGGCGATCCCTTAGAGATAGGGTGAGAAGCTCGGTCACTCGGTAGGAGATCAGAGTAGAGCCGCTGCTCCTCCACATCGAGAAGGGTCAGCTGAGGTGGTTTGGGCATCTGTTCCGGGCACGTCCCACCGGGAGGAGACCCCGGGGAAGACCTAGGACACGCTGGAGGGACTATGTCTCCCGGCTGGCCTGGGAATGCCTCGGTGTCCCCCCGGAAGAGCTGGAGGAAGTGTCTAGGAAGAGGGAAGTCTGGGCATCTTTGCTTAGACTGCTGCCCCGCGACCCAGCCCCGGATAAGTGGAAGAAGATGGATGGATCAGAGGGATAGGGGATAGTTTTTTAGTTAATGTCAAGTTTAGGCTTTCAACAAGGGTTAGGGGCTTCCACAGCATTCTTATTCACCTATAATTTCCCTCTGATTTTAAGATGAAATGGGTAGGGTTAGGTTTAGGGGTATGGATGGGGTTAGGGTTATGTTTTTGGACAGGAATGTTGTTCCAGGATCAACAATAGATGTGACCTGTGATTTTACCAAGTGCAACATGTTCCTGGATCAACATCTTTGTTGATCCTGGAACAACATTGAAATCAACCAATCAGATTTGAGGGAAACGTTTACAGTTTATGTCAAGTTTAGGCTTACTACCAGAGTCAGGTGCTTCTACATCAGTGTTATGCACCTATCATTTCCCTCTGATTTTAGGGATAAGTTATGGGTAGGGATAGTTTTAGGGGTAGGGATAGGGTTGGGACTAAATTTTCAGTCGGGAATGTTGTTCCAGGATCAACAAAATATGTTGATCCAGGAATGTCTAACTTGGCAAAACCAGAGGGTAATTTTAGGAGAACAAGAATCATGTAAGGCTTTAACCTTTGAGGTAAACCAACAATTTACATGAATCCCTCAAATCTAATTGGTTGATTGGAATGTTTTTCCAGGATCAACTTTTACGGACTGCACATTGACACTACGTCATTCATTAATTTCATAAATCATCACAATATTGCTATGGTATACCTGTTAACACTTTTCAAACTTGGCACACCATTATCAAATATGAGACACATGAGAATCAAAGCCATTTGACATCATTGCCATCAATTCTGGGGCAACAAGTCATAAATTTCAAATATGCACAAGTTCAAACAAGAATTAAGAGCTATGATAGAAAAGGAAAACTATCAGTGAATAAAAACGTTTCAGTTTTTTCCTTACTCAAAGCTATGCTGTATTGGCTATATCACTGCCACACTGTGACATCATTTCCTGCATCTCCTGCCTTTAAACTCATAGTTGAGTCAATCAGCAGAGAGAGACGACATGAGTAATGCTCCTTGTGTCTATGTTTTTTTTCTGCGTCTTGCAGGTAATCATTTGTCATCTAATATTGTTTTGTTAATACACTGTACCATTGAATTAGCACTGAATTGACTTTTTACAAAGTTTATGCATTAATATCTTTCAACAGTGACCATTCTTGGTGAAAGTGTTGTCCAGACTCCTCCTGATGTCCTGAAGAAACAAGATGACATTGCAGAGATCAAATGTTCACACAAAGTACAAAGCTATAATGTCATACAGTGGTACAAACAAAGCCAGAGCATCATGGATCTTCAGCTCATGGGATACCTTAATATTCAACATGAGACCAAAGAGACTGAATTTAAAGACCCCATTGATAAGATCACATTGAAAGGAGATGGAAGAAATAATGTGACTCTGACTATCAACAGCCTCAGACTGAATGACAGTGCAGTGTATTTCTGTGCAGCGTATTACACAGTGTTCACAATCACCTCTGACTCATACAAAAACCTTCCTGTGATGTACAAGTTTATCAGTAACTGCAAATTCACCATCACTTTACACCTGAATCTGTGGCTGAGTAAATATAATCTTCAATAAGCAAAAACAGCAGGTTGAACATATGGTAGTATTTTATAAAATATAATTTTCAGAATGAGAGACTGGCATACTGCATCACAGAACAATATGTGAAATAGTAAACATTTTGCAATAATCATTTCAAACAGTAGTATGCTAAATTGTCATCACATAATTTGACCTCTTTATGTTTGTCATATTATATGCTTGTTTAATTCAGGGGTGTCCAGTTATAATCTGATATTTCTAAGTAAGCAAGCAAGTAGATGGGTATGTAATAAGTAAAGTACGGTAGCACTTTATTTTACAGTATGTATAGCAATTACAATAACCAGGTTATAAGTACTAACCCTGAACCTACCTCTAAACCTAACCTTAACCCATGTAGTTACCTTACATTACACAGTACTTTCTTAAGTAAATACACTGTAAGTACACATACTGTAAAATAAAGTGTAACCTAAAGTACTTACATATTTTTCAAATATATATACTGTGTAAACTGAATACTGCAAAATATTGTGAGTATATGATACATGGGCTCTGTAAATCAAGCAGTCAAGATGTAGTAGTTATTGTAATCACTTGGAGGAGCTCTTGATTAATTTATGTGCAAATTATGTTGCACTAAAAGCTTTGAAATATTACTGCATTGCTCAAACACAACTTAAAATGCAAAACACTGATCACTTTAGCACAGCAATCAAAACATTATTATTTATTGCATTTGTATTATTTGGGATGTACATTTAGGGAAAATGGATGGCATTTGCTTGATAAATAAACATGAATTATTTTGTATTCAGTAGAAGAAAGAACGTCATACAGGTTTGGAATTATATGAGGGTGAGTACATCATATGATGTAATGACACACGAGAGACAGTGCTCACACCTCTTCTGTTTAGTGACAGCAAATGAGAGCGGTCACATATTGTGTTGGCAAATCAGAGAAAAAAAGTATATTCCTGCTTCAAGTTTGGCATTGTTTTGAAACCAAGTGGCAAGATGAATCCAGTTGTAGTATTTCTGATAATATCCCTTCAGTGGAGCTCAGGTATCTCACATTCTCAATGATAAATGAGCATTGAAATCATATCTGAATTGTTTGTACAGATTTTATTGCATCCTTATCTTTTTTTGCCAGGTTTTGCTGATGTAAATGATATTACACAGTCTACAAACATAATGTTACCTCTTAAGGAAAATGCCACTCTGACTTGCAGTCACACAAAAGATTCTACTTATAACCGAATGTACTGGTTCATTCAGCATCAAGGAAAGACTATGGAGCTCATCGTGTACGCAACAACTTTTGGCACGGTGGAATTTGGAAAGCTCAACAAGGAAAAATATTCAGTCAATTATAACTCTGCAGAGAAGAGTTTTCTTACTGTGATCAATCTGGAGACTCATGACAGTGCGCTGTATTTGTGTGCCGTGAGTGAACACAGTGCAGCAGAATCACTTCACAGATGTACAAAAACTGTCACGTGAAGTGATATAGAAGATCACACAGACAGGTGCCACTCGTGCACAACATCACAATACAGCCTTATAGAAGGATTAAGATCCTAATGTGTTTTTGTATGACATCAACCACTTAAGTTTAAATCTTTTTCAGCAATTTCTTTTTTTGACTCATTCTATGTCAAAACTAACCAAATTAATAGCAAAATCTCAATACATTTTCTTTACAACATGCCTCACAGGTTGTTGTGATTTTGGTGAATGTGATTTCACCAAGTAGAACATGTTCCTGGATCAACATCCTTGTTGATCCTAGAGCAACATTCCAATAAACCAATCAGATCAGAGGGATGGACAGAATATCTAGGCGCAGCCAGGGGCTGGAGGGTGTCAGGTTTGGGGACAACACGATTTCGTCTCTGCTCTTGGCGGATGATGTTGTCGTGCTGGCCCCTTCAGACCAGGGGCCGGTTTCACAAAGATAGACTTTGATTATGGCTTAGATATAGTAAATAGTCAGACTTCAGATAGACATCTAAATCAGACCGTTGCACAAAGCACTTAAGACTCTGACTATCTTAAGCAGGACTACACTGCAATGCATTCTGGGTAAAATAAGACACTTTTCAAAACAAAAAACATGGCGGATCGAGTAAGCGCATTCAACCGGTCAGTGCAGTTTACCCCAGCGGAAAATATGTGTTTGTTGGAGGAGTATAAATGACGGAGTATGTTTTTATGTTTCCACTGTTCGATCGCGCCCGTGCCTCTCTCTCTCTCTCTCTCTGACACACACACACACACATTCCAGCATTGCAATCTTGACATCGCAGCCTGTTATGCAGCGTTCATACCAAACGCGAATAGAGTGTCAAATTCGCGTCTATCGCGTCTAGTTCGACGCTTGAACATTTTAAATCCATTCGCGCGTCCAAGGCGAATATGATGCGCGTATAAAGCGAGCGAAATAGACGGCATTCAGAGCTATGACTCCACTATGACTCTACTACCCCCTGTTTGAGCAGTCACGGGGTGTATTGCATTTCACGCATAGCCCGTGACGCTTGCGTATGAAAAGGGAGTGCGTCGATCGTTGCTCGCGTTGACTATGTAACAGCCCTAACAGTTACAAGGACATTTTACTTGGGTTGGGAATGTAGTAACAAGAAGAAATGTTTAAATTATGAGCCATTTTCCCTTTTCTTTTGGCAGTTTGTAATGTAACTGATTGTTACTGCTGGTTGCCAAGGTAACATAGAGTCTTAGACCTAAGTTAGCCTGGGGGTAAGGTGTCTAATTTTTTTGGTCTAAATTAAGTCAGTCTTTATTTTTGTGAAACAGTCTAACTTGCATTAGACTAGTCTATGAGCAAATTTTAGACTTGTCTAACACTATAGACCGATCTAAAATAGCTTTGTGAAACCGGCCCCAGGACCTTCAGCATGCACTGGGACGGTTTGCAGCCGACTGTGAAGCGGCTGGGATGAGAATCAGCGCCTCCAAATCCGAGGCCATGGTTCTCAGTCGGAAAAGGGTGGCTTGCCCACTTCAGGTTGGTGGAGAGTTCCTGCCTCAAGTGGAGGAGTTCAAGTATCTTGGGGTTTTGTTCACGAGTGAGGGAAGGATGCAACAGGAGATTGACAGACGGATCAGTGCAGCTTCTGCAGTAATGCGGTCGATGTACCGGTCTGTCGTGGCTACTCTCACCTATATGGTTATGAGCTTTGAGTCATGACCGAAAAGACAAGATCCCGGATACAGGCGGCCGAAATGAGCTTTCTCCGCAGGGTGGCTGGGCGATCCCTTAGAGATAGGGTGAGAAGCTCGGTCACTCGGTAGGAGATCAGAGTAGAGCCGCTGCTCCTCCACATCGAGAAGGGTCAGCTGAGGTGGCTTGGGCATCTGTTCCGGGCACGTCCCACCGGGAGGAGACCCCGGGGAAGACCTAGGACACGCTGGAGGGACTATGTCTCCCGGCTGGCCTGGGAATGCCTCGGTGTCCCCCCGGAAGAGCTGGAGGAAGTGTCTAGGAAGAGGGAAGTCTGGGCATCTTTGCTTAGACTGCTGCCCCGCGACCCAGCCCCGGATAAGTGGAAGAAGATGGATGCATCAGAGGGATAGGGGATAGTTTTTTAGTTAATGTCGAGTTTAGGCTTACAACAAGGGTTAGGGGCTTCCACAGCATTCTTATTCACCTATAATTTCCCTCTGATTTTAAGATGAAATGGGTAGGGTTAGGTTTAGGGGTATGGATGGGGTTAGGGTTATGTTTTTGGACAGGAATGTTGTTCCAGGATCAACAATAGATGTGACCTGTGATTTTACCAAGTGCAACATGTTCCTGGATCAACATCTTTGTTGATCCTGGAACAACATTGAAATCAACCAATCAGATTTGAGGGAAACGTTTACAGTTTATGTCAAGTTTAGGCTTACTACCAGAGTCAGGTGCTTCTACATCAGTGTTATGCACCTATCATTTCCCTCTGATTTAAGGGATAAGTTATGGGTAGGGATAGTTTTAGGGGTAGGGATAGGGTTGGGACTAAATTTTCAGTCAGGAATGTTGTTCCAGGATCAACAAAATATGTTGATCCAGGAATGTCTAACTTGGCAAAACCAGAGGGTAATTTTAGGAGAACAAGAATCATGTAGAATCCTTTAACCTTTGAGATGAACCTAAAATTTACATGAATCCCTCAAATCTGATTGGTTGATTGGAATGTTTTTCCAGGATCAACTTTTACGGACTGCACATTGACAGTACGTCATTCATTAATTTCATAAATCATCACAATATTGTTATGGTATTCCTGTTAACACTTTTCAAACTTGGCACACCATTATCAAATACGAGCAGTGTTGCCAGATGTACGATAATTATCGTATTTGTACGATAATTTTGACCTCTGTACGATGTACGATCAATAATGAAAAAAATCCTATAATGTGCGATAATTTCAGAGTTTTCAGTCGTTCGTCCAAACGGTCCAAACACACATTCTACCGCTTCTCTCTCTGACCCCGAATCATTTCGCAGGCTCGCCTGCCTGCACGCAAGCACATACACACACACACACACACAGGCACCACACGGTGTCGCCCGCACAGTGTTGCCAGATGTACATCCGATGATGACAGCGACTTAGAGATCGAATTTGAATCTTTCTAGTGTTAATTGTGCACTTTTTGTTTGTGAAGTTATGGTATCAATATTAATTATTAGAATACATGATATAAATAAATGATTATTCAATAAATCAAGAGGCTAAATTAATAAACAGAACTACATTAAGTTTAAAATATTTTGCTCTTAAATCGGTTAAAACAGAAATATGTAACACTGATAAAAAAGTGGAGTTTCTTTTTGGGTTGAGAATGTACTGTATAGCTGCCACACTGTGACATCATTTCCTGCATCTCCTGCATTTAAACTCATACTTGAGTCAATCAGCAGAGAGAGACGACATGAGTAATGCTCCTTGTGTCTATGTTTTTTTCCTGCGTCTTGCAGGTAATCATTTGTCATCTAATATTGTTTTGTTAATACACTGTACCATTGAATTAGCACTGAATTGACTTTTTACAAAGTTTATGCATTAATATATCTTTCAACAGTGACCATTCTTGGTGAAAGTGTTGTCCAGACTCCTCCTGATGTCCTGAAGAAACAAGATGAATTTGCAGAGATCAAATGTTCACACAGTATTCAAAACTATTATATTGTACAGTGGTACAAACAAAGCCAGAGCATCATGGATCTTCAGCTCATGGGATACCTTAATATTCAACAAGAGAATAAAGAGACTGAATTTAAAGACCCCATTGATAAGATCACACTGAGCGGAGATGGAAGAAATAATGTGACTCTGAAAATCAACAGCCTCAGACTGAATGACAGTGCAGTGTATTTCTGTGCAGCGTATTACACAGTGTTCACAATCACCTCTGACTCATACAAAAACCTTCCTGTGATGTACAAGTTTATCAGTAACTGCAAATTCACCATCACTTTACACCTGAATCTGTGGTTGAGTAAATATAATCTTCAATAAGCAAAAACAGCAGGTTGAACATATGGTAGTATTTTATAAAATATAATTTTCAGAATGAGAGACTGGCATACTGCATCACAGAACAATATGTGAAATAGTAAACATTTTGCAATAATCATTTCAAACAGTAGTATGCTAAATTGTTGTCACATAATTTGACCTCTTTATGTTTGTCATATTATATGCCAACGCATTCTCATCCTAGGGCGTCATATACTGACGCTTTTGACATTTCGTCTATATCCAACGCACATGGCACCCTTTAGCGTCAATATGACACGCACAGAGATTTGTTCGGTTATGGGTAGGTTTAGGTCTGGTGTAGGGTTAGGGTTAGACCGCTAGGAGGCGCCTTCTGGCCCATATCTATCTGCGTCTCATATTGACGCTAAAGGGTGCCATGTGCGTTGGATGTAGACGAAATGTCAAAAGCGTCAGTATATGACGCCCTAGGATGAGAACGGGCTGTATATGCTTGTTTAATTCAGGGGTGTCCAGTTATAATCTGATATTTCTAAGTAAGAAAGCAAGTAAATAGATAGGTACGTAAATAAGTAAAGTACGGTAGCACTTTATTTTACAGTATGTATAGCAATTACAATAACCGGGTTATAAGTACTAACCCTGAACCTACCTCTAAGCCTAACCTTAACCCATAGTTACCTTATATTAGCCTACTCAGTACTTAGGTAAATACACTGTAAGTATACATACTGTAAAATAAAGTGTAACCTAAAGTACTTTACTTAAAGTAACCTACTATACTTTTTCAAATATATATACTGTGTAAACTGAATACTGCAAAATATTGTGAGTATATGATACATGGGCTCTGTAAATCAAGCAGTCAAGATGTAGTAGTTATTGTAATCACTTGGAGGAGCTCTTGATTAATTTATGTGCAAATTATGTTGAACTAAAAGCTTTGAAATATTACTGCATTGCTCAAACACAACTTAAAATGCAAAACACTGATCACTTTAGCAGAGCAATCAAAACATCATTATTTAGTGCATTTGTATTATTTGGGATGTACATTTAGGGAAAATGGATGGCATTTGCTTGATAAATAAACATGAATTATTTTGTATTCAGTAGAAGAAAGAACGTCATACAGGTTTGGAATGATATGAAAGTGAGTAAATGATGCCAGAATTTACATTTTTGGATGAAATGTCCCTTAATCTGTTTCCAGTCATTTACTTTCCAACTGACTTCCTTGCATCTAAACCGTTTGCACCCACTTCCCAAAAATTGCTCTTCTGCTGGACTTGTTGGTTTTGAACACAACCCAGAACTTTTTTTTACATCGTATGATGTAATGACACACGAGAGACAGTGTTCACACCTCTTCTGTTTAGTGACAGCAAATGAGAGCGGTCACAGATTGTGTTGGCAGATCAGAAAAAAAAAAAAGAAAGTATATTCCTGCTTCAAGATTGGCATGTTTTTGAAACCAAGTGGCAAGATGAATCCAGTTGTAGTATTTCTGATAATATCCCTTCAGTGGAGCTCAGGTATCCCACATTCTCAATGATAAATGAGCATTGAAATCATATCTGAATTGCATTTATGTTAACTGTTAAAAACACTTTTGCATGTAAACTATTGCATCCTTCTCTCTTTTTTTCTCTCTCCAGGTTTTGCTGATGTAAATGATATTACACAGTCTCCAAACATAATGTTACCTCTTAAGGAAAATGCCACTCTGACTTGCAGTCACACAAAAGATTCTACTTATAACCAAATGTACTGGTTCATTCAGCATCAAGGAAAGACTATGGAGCTCATCGTGTACGCAACCAGCTTTGGCACGGTGGAATTTGGAAAGCTCAACAAGGAAAAATATTCAGTCAATTATAACTCTGCAGAGAAGAGTTTTCTTACTGTGATCAATCTGGAGACTCATGACAGTGCGCTGTATTTGTGTGCCGTGAGTGAACACAGTGCAGCAGAATCACTTCACAGATGTACAAAAACTGTCACGAGAAGTGATATAGAAGATCACACAGACAGGTGCCACTCGTGCACAACATCACAATACAGCCTTATAGAAGGATTAAGATCCTAATGTGTTTTTGTATGACATCAACCATTTAAGTTTAAATCTTTTTCAGCAATTTCTTTTTTTGACTCATTCTATGTCAAAACTAACCAAATTAATAGCAAAATCTCAATACATTTTCTTTACAACATGCCTCACAGGGCATGTTGGAACAACATTGAAATCAACCAATCAGATTTGAGGGACAAGCGTACAGTTTATGTCAAGTTTAGGCTTACATTCCGGGTCCGGTGATTCTAGTGTTATCCACCTTTCATTTCCCTCTGATTTTAGGGATAAGTTATGGGTAGGGTTAGGTTTAGGGGTAGGTATAGGACTACATTTTCAGTCAGGAATGTTGTTCTAGGATCAACAAAAAATGTTGATCCAGGAATGTCTAACTTGGCAAAACCAGAGGGTAATTTTAGGAGAACAAGAATCATGTAAGGCTTTAACCTTTGAGGTAAACCAACAATTTACATAAATCCCTCAAATCTGATTGGTTGATTGGAATGCTGTTCCAGGATCAACTTTTACTGACTTTGCATTGACAATACATCATTCATTAATTTCATAAATCATCACAATATTGCTATGGTATACCTGTTAACACTTTTCAAACTTGGCACACCATTATCAAATACGAGACACATGAGAACCAAAGCCATTTGACATCATTGCCATCAATTCTGGTCATGAATTTCAAATATGCACAAGTTTTTTTTTATTTATTTAAGAGCTACAATGGAAAGGAAAACTATCAGTGAATAAAAACTTTTCTGTATTTTCCTTACTTAAAGCTTTACTTTATAGATTCAGAAGTGTAGGCAAACATTCCTTTTTTCCTAGTGTGTGCTTTCATATGGCAAAGGGAAGCATGAATATGTTATACACTTACTTTATACAGACTTGGAACAACATGCAATGTGGGTGAGCAATCGAAAACAGAATTTTAAACTATTCCTTTAGAAACCCAGCTTTAGGATACGTAGCGAACCTGAAATTTGACACACGGACAGCAGGAGGTGGTGTTAACCATGACTCCTGTAAACACAACCTTTCTCGTACTAACTTAACCTACTATTACACTCAAAACAAGTGTGTGTTCTCTCTAAGGTAGTGAGAGGAAGGAGATGGTGAAGGTTTGTCCACACACACACACACACACACACACCAGTGATGCGCGGGTCAATGTATAAACAAACCGCACCCGACCGACGTTTTCAACTAACCCGCCCGCAACTCGGACCGCAAAAAACGAAAAAGAAAATATTGTACCCGACCCGCTTCCTGACCCGCATTTTTTTTAAAGTAGCTATAATGCTCATCGTAGCGTCTTAATATAACTTAATATTCTAATTTTGTCAAGAATTATAAAAAAATCGTCAATATAAGCTCATAATTTGTACTAAAATAGTCTAAATGTTTAGTTTTAAAAACAGTTTTAAAAAGCTGGCTATGTCTATTTTGATGTTTCTGCGCAAGTTCAGCAGACAGTGAGGTTCGGGTTTGTTCCGATCAGAGCTCGTGAGCGGAGAGCGCATTTCTGAATATTCCGCTCCGCTCACGGTCGCTCGCCCAACCCAGAATGGCCTGCTGGTTCGAAAATATGTGGAATAAGGGCTGCCTCCGACTAATTTTTTTTCTAGTCGACTAGTTGTTCATTTAAGCCATTCGTGGACAAATCGCCCCTTTATATTAAATTAATTACTTAAATAGGCTAGCCTACAGGAATAAGCGTAATGACCGCACGCATAAAGCTTGCCACAAAGAACCGGTTAAAGTAATGATTATGAATGTGTCTAAATTAGCAAGGAGACATTTAATTGTTTAGTAATAAACTGGTGTTTTCTGTGTCGCTGCAAAGATGAAGTTGACAATGCGGAGATTGCGGACTCGCCATGAACGCCAGAGAGAAATGCACATTTCATATGGATTAGCCTACATAATCAGAGAGTATAGCCTATTTATTTTGGTTTTAATATTTTCGTTTAAAAGTAGACATTTCAAGCTTTCTGTAATATATAGCCTATATTTATCAAATCTGTGAGGCACAAGCTGAGTTTCGGCGCCCTCCAGTTCACATGCAGTGATCGCGTACCGGCGCCTTATTTTGTCTGCTATATATTTGCTTCTTATTTAATAAATACGGGCAATTGATTGATAAAACATTGATCAAAATTAAGATACAATTTATACAAAACGAAAATCTTTTAAAAAGAGTTTTCTATAAAACAAAACTTAATGAAGTCGTCAAAATCATGTTTTACCAAAAACAGCGCCGTTGCTAGGAGGGCGCCAGCGCCTCTGCCTCTCAGCGCCTCTGCCTCACGAGTGGATGATAGCCCTGAAGACGCCTAGCTAGCAATGATATACCTTTAGTGGTAGTATACCTTTAGTTAAGTTATCGCAGCGCGCTAAGAGACAATGTTATCGGAAAATGCAGCCCAGGTATATGCATAATGGAGATTCCAAAGCTCTCTTCTTTGGTCAGAACCATGGAGAGCGATCGAGGATTTACTTTTACAATGCAACACAATATTTAAAGAGCATCAAGCTATTAAAATCTATATTATGTATACGCACAGATAATATAACAGTAGCCTATATTAGTCAATATTTTTTTATTAGGTTAAGCAGTGATTGGATAACGTTTTTTTATTTATATTTTATTTAACGTTTTTAATTTAAGGCCCACCCACAATTGGTCTGGCTTATCCAAAACTGGAATCCTGGCGCCGTGCCTGGTTGGTCGTGCCAGTTTTGTGGTTATCAAATGTGTAAATAGCATCGCAAGAAGTAGCCTACACATGACAAAGCCAGCACTTTGGTCATCATCTTTCATTATTTCGGCAAATGTCTCCCACACTTTGCTCTTTCTATTTGTGTATTTGCGGAGCTTCCACTCCCCAGTCTTCACCTATTTTCTCTTGCCGCCTCCATCTCTGCCTGCAGACTGAGCTCGTGCGTCATCTTCGCGCCAGTTATTCAGCCAATAAAGTGTAAATTAAATTTAAAACGTATTCATAGAAAATTGTGTCTAGAACTATATAAATGACAAAGGTTTAATTGGCATCTTTATTTCAAACGACCCGACCGACCGCGACCCGAATATCATTAAAAATATTTTTGGATGACTCGTAACCGCGGGTAACCGCGGGTGACCGCAGGCACCCGCTCATTTCGGATCAACCCGCGCATCACTGACACACACACACACACACACACACACACACACACACACACACACACACACACACACACACACACACACACACACACACACACACACACACACACACACACACACACATCTCTTTTCTGAACATGTTCAGGACTCTTGTCAGCGTTGCTTTTCTCATCTGTCTCTCAGGTACAAACTATTTGACTAAATCCTTCACATTGTTTGTGAAGTTATGGTATCACTATTAATTATTAGAATACATGATATAAATAAATGATTATTAAAAAAATCAAGAGGCTAAATTAATAAACAAAACTGCATTAAGTTATTTATATATTTTCACTTTTTTGTTTAAACAGATGTTTCAAATAGCCAAGATGTCCATCAGACTCCAACTGATCTGATCAAATCTCCTGGACAATCAGAAGAGCTCCACTGTTCTCATAGTTCATCTTACAATGTCATGCTCTGGTACAAACAAACACGTGGTGGAAGTTTGGAGTTGCTTGGATATCTTGTGGGTACTAGTGAAACAGTTGAGGATAAATTCCAAAAGAAAATAAATCTGGGAGGCAATGCAAATAAAAACAGCATTTTAAAACTACAGAGTCTTTCGCCTGAGGACAGTGCAGTGTACTTCTGCGCTGCTAGTACACACAGTGCTGTGGGTTCCCTTCCTTCTCTGCAAAAACCCTGCTGTATTAATAACATGACATTACAATGAGTGGAAACCGGAGCTTTCATGCTTCAAAAACAGTGCAAAAGCGCCATAAAACTATCCATATTTTCTGAAGCCATGCAAACACGCAACAGCTTTGTGTGATGGACAGCCTGAAATGTACTTTTATTTTCCCATTTGGGAGCTTAACGTCCCCATTTCCCAATAAAAAGCCTAACATGAGCATGAGAGTTATATTAAATCATTTCATTTTAAATAATTTAATTCAATTTCTAATCTAAAGGGGGGTGCACCTTAGCATTCATGTTGTAGTTTGAAAAGTGAACAACAGAGGGAAGTGTTGTAATTGTGTGTAGATGTACCTTAGATTTGAACTCAATATCCTCTGTTCAAGATGGAAACGTTTCTTAAATCTCATATCTCATTCATTCGGCACTGGCAACAGCATCACTCTGTTCACCATCAATGCTCTTAATGCAAATTAACTTATAAGGCCTCAAACATGTGTCGACTTATGATCAAATTAACTTTTGCAACCTGTATATGTTCTTCACTCTGGATTCAGGGTATGTGTTCTTATTTCTTTTATATAAAACCTGTTCACATATCAGCTAAGCTCCAAACCCAATCTTTGGAGATGAAATTCATTATTCGTGATTTTGTTTTTGTAGGTTCCTCTCTCAGTGATAAAGTTCATCAGAATCCTCATGACATGCTAGAGAATGTTCTCAAGTCTCCAGTGCTTCACTGTTCTCACAGCATCTCAAGCTATAATCGTATCCTGTGGTATAAACAAACCCAGGACAGACAGCTTGTTTTTTTGGGATATCTCTTTGGTTCAGAGCCTCAGTTAGAGACTGAAGTCAAAAACAAATTGGCTCTAGAAGGAAATGGAAATGATAATGGCAAATTAACCATAAAAAACCTTGAGTTTAATGACACTGGCACATATTTCTGTGCAGCATCTCCACAGTGCCACACGTGCTGTATCACCTCTACAGAAACCTGCTGACAGGCTACATTTGCCCACAAAATGATTATCAAATTGAAGTTGTTTTGTCTTATGATTTAATCTGACAGTGTGGTTTACCATACAAACATCTGCTATAGTTCAGCTAAAGATACAGTATGTTCTAGGAATGTTTTGCTAATGGTCTCCGAACTTTCAAAATATACAGGTTTTTTTTTTCTTGGTTATGCAAACGTTAGGAGAACGTTTCATTTTGCAGATGTTATGGTATTGTTACTTTCTAATGTTCTCTGAAGATTATGAAACAAGTAACATTTATAAATGTTATGCCGGGTTCAGACAACACGATATCAGCACGAAACAATCCATTTGACAAAGGGTGCATAATCTGACACAGTGACTATCATAACAGACAAAAATATTGTGTAGTCTGAACCCGACATTAGACAAACGTCCAACTAAAACATATCTGAAAAAACGTTCCATGAACGTTGTATAGATAATACTTTTGTGCTAACATTTAAACACCACAACTTTGAAGAAACATTCTATTACTGTTACCGAAAGCATGTTTGTTCATAACTTTAAAGCTACACTGTGTAACTTTTTAAGTTGATTCTTAGCAGTCTTAACTTTGTTCTATCAAAAGTATATGTGCTCATTCATGTGTAATTACTTCCACCAACTAATCAAGTATTCTCGTAAGCGTAAAATCTGCCATTTATAATACATACGAGCGAGTCGCTCGAATGGCGGCAGTCATGTAGCGCCTCCATCTTGAAAATACATTAGCCAAAGAGGGACATACCTGGAAATTCAAGCTTCGCATTTTGCGTTTTACACTGAGAGGGGGAGAGGGGGAGATTACTCGCGACTGCCGGCAGATTTGAAAGATTGCTGAAGATGTTTACACTATTAATCTTGTTCAATATACAGTATAACGATAGCACTGATACTTTACTAACATTAGCTTGCATTCGTTTGGGATAGCTGATATTAGCAATGAAATGGTACCAAAATAACGAAAACATAAAACTATTATTCATTTTACATAGAGGTCATAACCTACATGTTAACTGACTAAATAACTAAATGCACTTTGTAATAGTTTTCTAAAGTAACCTCATCACTTGAAGGAACACTCATGGATGAAGTCGAACTGGAAGCCATGTTAATCTTGGAATAATACGGCCACCGTAGGAGTTAAAACGGCCCCGGAATTGAAAGGAACAGAAACTAATATTCACTGGGTAGTCATATACGATTTCACCGCTAGATGGGGGAAAATATCACACAGTGTCGCTTTAAGAGAACCTTGCCAGAAGTTCTGAGAATGTTCCCTGTTAGCTGGGAGGTGTGATGTCACATCCTGTGTCTTTTACCTCAAATGACTTCAGTTCTGACTCTCACTCGGGGCTCATTCAACATGACACACGTTTTGGTTGTGGTTATTGCCTCTGTGTTCTGGCAAACAGGTAATTCAGCGCCCATCAGTAGTATAAATATTTAAAAATGAATACAATTTTACATTACTCATAATTATTTAAAAAAATCCTTTTGTCCAGGACCTGCTGGTAGCAGTAAAGTTCACCAAGAACCTCCTGATCTACTACTGAATCTTAATGGCACATTGGATCTCAAGTGCAGCCACAGCAGTTCTGACTTTGTCAGTATTTTGTGGTATCAGCAGCTGATTGGTGCTTCAGATTTAAAACTCATTGGATTTCTGTATTATAAATCACCAACTATTGAGAAAGAATTTACAGAGCTATTTAATATGAGTGGGGACGGAGAAAAAGAAGCATATCTTCAATCTATAAAATTAATGCAAACTCAAGACAATGGCATGTACTTCTGTGCTGCACGAGCACAGTACTAAAAATGAACATTGAGTCCCACAAAAACCCTCTGAGATCTCACCTGTTAGACAACATCCTTACACATTTGCAAAGATCACAATCTAAGTTTTTTTTTTTCAAACAGCTTTAATTGAATGCATCAGCTCTGTTTTCTGTCAGCTGGGGGCAGTGTGTCTTCACACACTTGTTTTCTCCATTGCATTCTGTAAGTCTACTATATGAATCCACATCAGACCTGTCACTACAACTAAAGCACCCACTATAAACTCATAATGCTCCTGAAACTTGTTATATATATAAGTTTGGCTTCATTAGTCCCAGGTAATGTTGATTCTTTTTGGTTGAGTCTTTCAATGTCACAATATTCTTCATAATTAAACTTTAAGTTTGTAATTGTGATTTCAATTCTTTCCACAGGTGAAAAGGTGGACATGACTGTTCACCAGAAACCTCATGATCTGATAATAACTGATGGAGAATCTCATGAGATTAAGATTAAGTGCTTTCACAAAATCCCAAACTATGACCGCCTGCTGTGGTACAAGCAGTCCAAGAGCAAAGAGTTAACATTCATGGGATATCTTTTGGGTGACACTGGATACCCAGAAAAAACTTTCGAGGGCAAAATTAAAATAGAGGGAGATGCCAATAAGTTTAATGGCTCTTTAACTTTGATCAGTCCTACATCAGAGAGTAATGCTGTTTATTTCTGTGCAGCCTATTACACAGTAACACCAAATCTGTTCCTCCCATACAAAAACCTATCGCTAAGAATTATTGTTAGGTCTCACACCTGTGATAAACCACTGCTAGATACACTATAACTAAACAAAACCTAGTGAATTTTAACACTATAGGACAGAATTTTAACACTCCATGATGATTTCATGTGAACTCACAACTGATTCTCACAGTGTTGCTAAGCTAATGACACAATTCTCAAAAAAGCAATAAAACAGTATACACACATATTGGATTAAATAGTCAATTTTAAATTACATTTCAGTGAACAGTTCTTAAAAGTAATTTTTTTTTCTTAGTGTGTAGAACATTCACACAGGGTCCCACTTTATATTAGGTGTCTTTTAACTACTATGTTACAATGTACTTATCGTGTTCATGTTGTTTTGCAAAACACTTTTGCTGTTATTGAGGTGGATAACCGGTAAGTTTAGCGACAGGTTTGATGGTATGGTTGGGTTTAAGGGCATTGTTATGCATCACAAATAACGCGAGTTATGTAATCGGATTACTTTTTTCAAGTAACTAGTATAGTTACACAGTACTTTTAAATTTACAACAAAATATCTGAGTTTCTTTTTCAAAACAGTAATGCAAGTTACTTTTGTTTTCCCACAAAATGGGCATTGTATCAAATGATTAATTTAAATGTTAGTAGAGCATAGCTAAAGACACTTAATATAAAGTGGGACCATCTAAAGAACCTTTCATCACTATAAAGAACATTTGTGTTGGAAAGTTTTTCCAATTAGCTTATTGCAGTGCATTATGGGATTACTTTCTTCACAAATGGTATATTATATGATGCTAACTTAGAATTTGATCAAAATAGGATGTGTTAGAAAGCAAGGAAACTAGGCTACTAAACATACTGACACACCAAATGATGTTCAATATAGTGACAAGAAGGAACATTCATTAAATGCACAGTAAATGTCCCATATAGCAGTCTGAGACAGGTTTGAGCATTGAAACATAGGCTACTAAGATAATTCAGTAATCTCCTGCTTTCTGCTCTTAACATGGCTTAACTTAAAGAAGACTTTTAGTTAATACAGTTTTGGGTTGCAGACAAAATACAGTTTTGGTAACTGGTTTTGAGTATCAGACAATACAGTTTCAGATACCAGACTAAACGGATGTCTTCTGACGGGATCTGGTAAAGAGATCCAATATTCGGGAGATCCGATCTAACATTTTTGGTGTAATCAAACATCTAACACATAGCAAAATTTTACACAAAGCCTAAAGGAAAATATAAGGAAATGTGACAAGCACCGCTACAGAATATAAGCTGCCTTTGCAGACATACGTACGTACATGCTTTCATTGCTTGCTTTCTCGCAACTAGATCTAGCAGCCAGATTAGATCAGTTCTTGTTTTTGAAGGAGGGACTAATCTTTTCCACCATTAAATGATCAATCCACTAGATGTCCTCACATACAACTAGCTGATGAGTTTCTTTCTGAACACTTTCTTCACAAAATGTTTGGTTTGCTGCTTTTGCTCTTGCTTCTTCCAGTTGGTAGGCTAACAAATAAATAATTTAACTTAAATGTGTCAGTAACATGAAAATAATGTAATGTAAAAATTTAAGTTTATTTATTAACCCTCTTAAAAAATGTGTGTCCTGATTGTTTTCATTAAAATTCCTTCTTTTCTCACAAATGTATTATTTTACAGATTTGGGATTAAAGCAATCATCTGATCTCTTTGTATCCAAGGATCTCAATGTGACTATATCGTGTTCTCAGATTGAAACATCACACAACAGCATGTACTGGTTCAGACAAACATCGACTGAGCCACTGGAGCACATAGTGTATTTCTATGTTGCATCAGAAACCTGGGAAAAGAAATTTGAGCAGCGAGCATCCGCTGTGAGGAATGGGGCAACTTTAGACCTGACTCTTTTTAAAGTACAGATCTCTGACAGTGGTGTTTACTTCTGTGCAAAGCAGGATGCACAGCAATATAGACCAATATATAAGTTCAACAAAAACATGCAGTCCTTGCCCTGCAGATTAACATCTAACACCTGCTCATCTGCTCTCAGTCAGTTCATTTCTACATACAGGGATGAGTAACGTATTTGCATACATTTGTAATGTATTATTATTTTAGATTACACACAGAATTGAATCTTTTTTCCACATGAGAAATGCATTCAGTAAAAATATAGCATAAAAGTGATATAATCAGCTTATTTTTTAATTTATTCTGCACCGAGTGATTCATCAACAGATTGAAATAATATGATGAGCCGAATGTTACTTACTCTTTTTGGTCAGATTTGTTTGATTTTGGTCCATTTACACTAGGTCTGATTTAAATAAATGAAATGTTTTTTTTTTGTTTTTTTTTTGCATGCTCAATCTCACACGTCATTTCTCAGTTGTCAGTATGGCAGACACCAATATCAAAGCATGTTTTAGCCCATTAACATATAGTAATAAATTATTTTTTTGACACAAACTAAACTCCATTTAGAGCTGATTTTGAGTTGTTTAGAGTCGATTTGTTGAAATAACCAGTAGGGGTCTCCTTTGAGCCTAAATAAAAGTTTTTTTTTTTTTTTAAGTGGTTCATTCACACACCCTGATCAGACCCTCTCTCTCTCACACACACTGTTGTTCATTCATGTCACTCCTCCAGCACTGAATCAAAATGGCATTTATAGTGTGCTTGATTAATTTAACAACACTGCTATTCTGGGTCTCAGGTAAACTATTTATTTATTTGGTCCTACTGTTTATGTTTTTCTTACTAATTTTAACTACTCTATATATATTTGTCTGTTTTAAACAGGAGAATCATTAAGTGACAACGTTCATCAGACTCCAAGACATCTGATAACAAACGCTGAGAAAACAGTTGAGCTCAGCTGTTCTCACACCATTAAAGGCTATCGCATGATATTATGGTATGAGCAGCTGAAGGGTGATACTGCACTAAATCTCATTGGATATGTTTATTACAAGGATCCAACCATTGAAAGCAAATACACAAATCAGTTCAATATTACAGGAGACGGCACAAAAAACTCTACTCTTAATTACACGTTAGAAAATAAACCTGTTGGGAGAACTGCGATATATTACTGTGCTGCCAGCAAAGCACAGTGATGGAGACCCTTTAATCACTCCTACAGAAACCTTCTGTTAAACCACTTCACCACAGAATTATCAGCACCTGAATAAACCCAACATATCATTTTCATGCAATGCAACCATTTCAAGTTTCTTCATTGAGATCAAATAATAATAATAAAATAAATCATAATTTTATATAAAGATTAAAGGCATAATGGTGAACTGTATTATGAAGGTAGATTTTAGTCAAAAGGTTGAGCTGTGTTCTCAAGGCAAGGGTCTATTTAATACATTTTAAGTTGTGGCAATTTATAAAAAAATTTATTAGGTTAAACTTAAATGCTGTAATTTTGCTGTAAATACTTTTTTTTTAATTACAATTTTTACTGGAACAATTCACAATATTTCATGGGCAATAACTGTGGAAATGTTGTTCTATAAAAAGTGTTCTTCTGTTCCTTACACAATCCATTTGTATAGCATATATGGGTCATTATCAATTACTTAAATATTATTTTCTATTTTGTCATTTTTGGAACTCAACAACCTCACTCCCAATACCCTTTTGTTGTATGGAAAAGCAAAACCTGCTAAATATCTTTGTTGTGTCACAGATGGAAAAAAAAGTAACAGGTCTAGATGGAACAACACGAATGCAAGTAAACGATGAGAGAGTTTTCATCTTTTGGTGAATTTGAAAGAGCTACTGTATGACATGCCTACTTTTCAGTAGGTGGAGCTGTACTACACCACATTCACTATAGAGGGTTCTGCGACCTCTGAAATAAGAAAATTCACAGCCGCTCAGTTTTGTTGTGTGTTTTACAGTGTCATTGCTGGACTGATGTGCTCACATTATCTTTCAGATTTAGCTTTTCTCCAGTGTCAACATGAGAGTTGTCATTATAGTTACTGTCACATTGATCACTTTCTCAGGTAGGGCTCTGTCTATATATATATATATATTCTAAAGTACTTTTTCCACTTTTTTTCCTTTCTGTTTTGACATGAATATGTTCTACTTTTTCACAGGATTTTCTCATAGTAACAAAGTCGAGCAGTCTCCACCTGATCTGATTCACAGACCAGGAGAATCTGCAAAGATCCGGTGTCAACACAGTGTGCCCAATTACAATCAAATCAACTGGTACAGACAAAACCAGGGCCAAGGGTTCACATTCATGGGATACTTGCTTATGAAAGGACCAAACCCAGAAAAAGAGTTCACTGACAAAATAAAGATGTCTGGGGTTGGAAATAGCGATGGATCTTTGACCATTGAAAGTCTCACGTTTAATGACAGCGCAGTGTATTTCTGTGCTGCATATTACACAGTGTTTCAGATCCCTGCAGTTCATTACAAAAACATCTCTTTGATTCTGCTATTAGGAGAAGCGAAAAACATGAAAAGTTGAATATCTTCATTGGCACCTGCTCCTGTGGGGTTTACTGTATTTGAGACTCTGCCAGTTATAACAATAATCAACCACAGAGATGGCTGTCTCTTGTTTATACAGTATATTTAATTTAACACCATGACAATGAAAGAAACCCCAAGACTTCCTGTTTATTTTCACATCTTATGTATTGAATCCCTTTACATTAGTTATGCACTTACTGTACATCCAAACATTTACTCAAAGCGACTTATTGAAGGTATTCATAGTCCTTTGAGAGTTTAATCAAACTACTATTATGTATATAAACACTTTAACTACTATGTACTTACATAAAAAAGTTAGGTACAATGTACTTATTGTTTTCATGTTGTATTGCGATAATTGGTATGGTCAGGTTTAAGGGTGGGTTATGAGGTTTGTAATTAAAAACTAATTACAGCTGTAATTACATGCAGGTATTTTTTTTTTTGGTTACACTTTATTTTAAGGTGTCATTGTTACAGTGTAATTATATATTTATGTACTGAGTAATATTAAGCAACTACATGTACTTACTATAGGGTTAGGGTAGGATTAGGATTTGGTTGAGGGTTAATTGCATGTAATTATGCATAATTTTCTTACTATGGTAAGTACATGTAACATACTGTATGTTACAAGGACACTGTAAAATAAAGTGTTACCTTTTTTTTATAGGTATGTGAAAACATGTACACAATAAGTGCATTGTATCAAATGATTTTAATTTAAATGTTAGTATAGTACACAGTACACAGATAATGTTAGTACATAGACAATTCATATAAAGTGGGACCAAACATACAAATGTGGGATGTGAGTTTATTTGTTCATTAATGCTGTGATGTATTTATCATAGAGGAAATTGCAATGTTAAGTATAAAGGAAGAGTTCAGCCCCACTCCATCTGTTTTTTTTTTTTTATGTATGTACAGTCTCAGTATTTTTTTAAATTATTATTTCTCAGAGTTTGCTCTTTCATAGCTCATTAGACTTCACATTCTCTATTCTCAGTTATTCATTTAGTTTACTTTGTCTCAGATGTTTCTTCTAAAATCACATAAGATAAATAAAAAAAAGGCACAAATTATACCGTTGTTGACATGTCCAGCAAGTGTATGCAGCTAATTTAACATTTAATTTAATATTCAACAATATTATTGACCTGCCTGCATTGACACCATTATATGAGCTAAATGAACTAAATTAATAACTTTTTTACAACAAAACTGAACCATCACTGAACTTAAGCTGGACTGCGACGCTATTTTCTTCTAGAAACAAACTTTGTTGCATTATTTTCCTATTATCTCTGTAAAGCTGCTTTGAAACAATCTGTATTGTGAACAGCGCTATATAAATAAATGTGACTTGACTATACATTAAATAAGGTTAGCATAGCTGTATAGCAGAACAATTGAGGTGATTTTTCTTTCCTGGAGTAAAAACACGTCACTTCCTTTCACTTGTGACTTTTATTTTGTCTCAGTGTTGTTAAGGTGTTGAGCTGCTTTCCATCATACACTGCCTATGTTAAATGCCACATTGGTGATAATGTTTGCTCTATTCTTCACCTTGTTGCCAGGTAAGATTCTTCAAAATATGTACTTTAAAGGCAATGAATTTCCTGAAAATGACCTTGTATCATTTATACACAACTTCACTCTGTTTAGGTCTTGTTCAGAGTCAGAGAGTGTCTCAGTCTCCTCCAGACCTGATGAGAAACCTCACAGAATCTGCTGTTCTCACTTGCTCACATTCTGACCAGGGCTTTGAACGCATTCTCTGGTATAAACAATCTGAGGACAGGAGATTCATTTTTCTTGGTTACCTCAACAATAATTTTAAAAATCCTGAAGAGGAGTTTAAAAACATCGTCTTGGATGGAGATGGCAGAAGTCGTGCCACACTAACAATCCACAATCTGACGTCAGTCGACAGCGCAGTCTATTACTGTGCAGCACGAACTCACAGTGTGTTAAATCCCCACAACCCAGAGCAAAAACCATCTTTATCACATCAGAGTATCTGTAGTGTGCACTAAAACAGCTGACACTGTTCGCTCACCTGCTACAAACCACTAAACCTGTATGTTCTTCAAAACAAACTACTTCTCTGCCCTTCCTTGTGACTTATAATGTGACTCAATACAGTCAATAAACATTTTTGACTGTATTATTCTACACTGTAGTCACATGACCTCACTATGTTTGTCACATGATGAGACGTTGCATTTTTAAATTCAAGCAGGTCTATATGGGGATAACTATTCATTAGTATAACAATTTATCTCAAAAGCACTTCATATAAACCTATTTCACCCCAATAAGCTCTCCATAAATTGAACTGATAAATAATCAATGATAAAAAGCTTTATTAAAATGGCTGTCAATGGAAAAAAAAAACATTTTCCCTTGAGGTAATTACAATATCTACCAGCAGGGGCTAGCGTGTCTTGCTAATCAGCTATAGGCCCAAAGCAGAGTTACACTTTCTTCATATTTGTGCACACATCCACAGAATATCAGTCATATTGAGGTGGTGATGTTTTTTATCGCTGTTGCTGCACTGTTTTCAGATTAGATTCTCTTCAGTACTGAGTGTCAACATGAGAATTGTGATCATAATTACTGTTACACTGATCAGTTTCTCAGGTAAGGCCCTGTATGCATTCACGTACATTCATTCAACCTTTTCTATTTTCTGTTTTGTGAATATGTGACTCTTATTTTCACAGGTTTTTCTCATAGCAACAAAGTCGAGCAGTCTCCACCTGATGTGATTGAGAGACAACGAGAATCTGCAAAGATCCGGTGTCAACACAGTGTGACCACTCACAATCAAATCAACTTTTACAGACAAAACCAGGATCACAAGTTCATATTAATGGGATATTTGCTTGGAAATCAACCGTATGAAGAAAGTGATTTCAAAGATAAAATAGAGATGTCCGGGGATGGGAATAGTGATGGATCTTTGACCATTGAAAGTCTCACGTTTAATGACAGCGCAGTGTATTTCTGTGCTGCATATTACACAGTGTTTCAGATCCCTGCAGTTCATTACAAAAACATCTCTTTGACTCTGTGATTAACAGATAAACCAACAAGAAAGTGTTCATTTACACCTGTTCCTGTGGTACATAGAGACTCAACCATGACAGTTTTCAGTGAGAGGATTTGTCAGACTTAATGAATTATGTAATAGTTTTATTGAAAGCGCATGTTGCCAGCGGTGAAGTAACTCTTTAAAGGTACATGAAAGCAATAAAAATTGTCAGGCCTTAAATATAATGCTGAAAGTCTTTTTCATTAAAACTTTGATCAGTTGTACTGCTCTTTGAAAACATAATTGGTGTCATTACTATCAAGACCAGTAGGAGTCTCCTTTCAACCTGATATCAAGACATATTTATCAGAGGAAGTGGGACAGGTTTCTGTTTCTCAGAGAACACTGAGAGAGTGTGTAATGTGTGTTTTACTCTGTGCTTCACTGAGAGCTCCAGCACTGAAGCTTCAACATGACATTTACAGTGTGTTTCATTTATTTCACAGCACTGCCATTCTTGATCTCAGGTACAGAATCATTCATTTATGTATTTTCATATGGCTATAGACTTCCACATTGTTTTTAATGCTCTTTTCTGTCTCTTTCAAACAGGGGAATCACTGAGTGACAAAGTTAATCAAACACAGAAAGATCTGCTGGTTAAAACTCATGAACGGGTTACACTCTCCTGCTCTCACACTATACCAGACTATTACATGATATTATGGTATGAGCAGATGAAGGGTGATACTGCACTAAATCTCATTGGATATATAAATTACAAGGCTCCAACCATTGAAAATAAATACACAAATCAGTTCAATATTACAGGAGACGGTGCAAAATACTCAACTCTTGATTTCAAGCTGAATGTATCTGGGACTTCTGTTATGTATTATTGTGCTGCCAGTAAAGCACAGTGTTAGAGATCATTCAGTCTTCATACAAAAACCATCTGTTATTACCACAAACCAAAACTTTTAACTGTGTGCATATACTGTACATAAAGTGCTAATTATGAAACAAGCCATAGATGGATGTTGTTGGATATTGTAATTAAATATTTAATGTCTTATAGATTTGGTTGAATACAAAAATACACCAAGAATGATGTGATTTTACAATAAATGATTCTGACTCGGATATTAAAGTTGTTGAAACCTCAAATGTCATATTTGTAAAAATATGTGAATATTTTTTAGCGTAAAGAAAGATCAGGTAATTGTCTCAACTCTCAGTTCCTCATAAGGTATCAACATCGTCTCAGATGATTCTCCTAACATTCCTTGAGAATAAAAATAATACTATTACTGTATGTAATCTAAGGTTTGTATGAGTAATAAAATTAGCAAAGCTCAGATCATTTAGTCTTGTGAGAATGAGACGATGAGAAATGTTAAAATTGAAAATTTTATTGCTGTGTGGGAGAAACAATTGAGATATTAAATAGATCTCAGTTGTGATTTTTATTCCTGGAGTAAAAACACGTCACTTCCTGTCACTTGTCATGACTTTTATTTTGTCTCAGTGTTGTCAGTAAGTGTTGAGCTGCTTTCCATCATACACTGACTATGTGCAGAATATCATCATGATGATAATGTTTGTCATATTCGTTGTCCTGTTGACAGGTAAGATTGCCCAAAGCATGTTCTTTAATAGAAAGAAATTAATGTTCTGAAAATACCATGTAACATTCACCATTTCCTTCTGTTTAGGTCTTGTTCAGAGTCAGAGAGTGTCTCAGTCTCCTCCAGACCTGATGAGAAACCTCACAGGTCTGGAGGAGACTGAGACACTCTCTGACTCTGAACAAGACCTAAACAGAAGGAAATGGTGAATGTTACATGGTATTTTCAGAACATTAATTTCCAAGACGATTTTGTTTTTAAATTGATCTTCTGGATATGGAAAATTCAAATTAAGATAACCAAGAAAAATGAATCCCCTGTCCTCATTTTTCTTGGTTATCTTAATTTGAATTTTCCATATCCAGAAGATCAATTTAAAAACAAAATCGTCTTGGATGGAGATGGCAGAAGTCGTGCCACACTAACAATCCACAATCTGACGTCAGTCGACAGCGCAGTCTATTACTGTGCAGCACGAACTCACAGTGTGTTAAATCCCCACAACCCAGAGCAAAAACCATCTTTATCACATCAGAATATCTGTAGTGTGCACTAAAACAGCTGACACTGTTCGTTCACTGCTACAAACCACTAAACCTGTTTCTGTGACAGTGACAGTCAGCCCCTCTAAAACCTGCATGTATTTCCATGCTCATGTACTATATGCTGATTATTGCTGGTTTGGCTTTATCTGCTGGAGGCTGACCGACCATTGATCTTTCTGGTTATTCTGGTTGACCAAGGAAGCTTTGTTTGTTAAACTAGATAAATAAGCCTGGTGTGAATGGTAAGGTAGGTTTAAGGGTGGGATAAGGTGTAAGGGAAAGGGTCAACAGATGCAAATTTAACTGAAAGCAACTTGCACTGATATATCTTAAAACATGTCAGTGCTATAGTTTTTTCTCAAGATGCACATCTGTAATATTTTTTTCTAAGGCATGTTTATAAAAGCTGCTTAAATGTCCTAATTGAACTAAGGCCTAATCCTGGCTTAATCTAAGCCATGTCTGTGAAACCAGGCGCTAGTAGGTGGGACCACATCTTATTCTGTCAGAATACATGATTACTTTTAAACGGCTGTTAGTGGAGAAAGAGGCTGTAGTTCCAGCATCTACCAGCAGGTGCTAGAGGGCTCATGCTAACCAGATAAATTTGACCACCTGTTGCAAACCGCTTCCACTTTCTTCATATGGGTACATCCACATCATATCAGTGATATTGTGGTGATTTGTTTTACATTGTTGTTGCTTCAGTAATATTCCACATAACAGTTTGGATTATTTCCAGTACTGAGTGTCAACATGAGAATTGTGATCATAATTACTGTTACACTGATCAGTTTCTCAGGTAAGGCCCTGTATGCATTCACGTACATTCATTCGACCTTTTCTATTTTCTGTTTTGTGAATATGTGACTCTTATTTTCACAGGATTTTCTCATAGTAGCAAAGTCGAGCAGTCTCCACCTGATGTGATTGAGAGACAACGAGAATCTGCAAAGATCCGGTGTCAACACAGTGTGACCAGTTATGATCAAATCAACTTTTACAGACAAAACCAGGATCACAAGTTCATATTAATGGGATATTTGCTTGGAAAACAACCGTATGAAGAAAGTGATTTCAAAGATAAAATAGAGATGTCCGGGGATGGGAATAGTGATGGATCTTTGACCATTGAAAGTCTCACGTTTAATGACAGCGCAGTGTATTTCTGTGCTGCATATTACACAGTGTTTCAGATCCCTGCAGTTCATTACAAAAACATCTCTTTGACTCTGTGATTAACAGATAAACCAACAAGAAAGTGTTCATTTACACCTGTTCCTGTGGTACAGAGACTCAACCATGACAGTTTTCAGTGAGAGGATTTGTCAGACTTAATGAATTATGTAATAGTTTTATTGAAAGCGCATGTTGTCAGCGGTGAAGTAACTCTTTAAAGGTACATGAAAGCAATACAAATTGTCAGGCCTTAAATATAATGCTGAAAGTCTGTTTTTATTAAAGAACAGATTTTTCTCTTTTATAACGAAACACTTTGATCAGTTGTACTGCTCTTTGAAAACATAATTGGTGTCATTACTATCAAGACCAGTAGGAGTCTCCTTTCAACCTGATATAAAGATATATTTATCAGAGGAAGTGGGACAGGTTTCTGTTTCTCAGAGAACACTGAGAGAGTGTGTAATGTGTGTTTTACTCTGTGCATCACTGAGAGCTCCAGCACTGAAGCTTCAACATGACATTTACAGTGTGTTTCATTTATTTCACAGCACTGCCATTCTTGATCTCAGGTACTGAATCATTCATTTATGTATTTTCATATGGCTCTAGACTTCCACATTGTTTTTAATGCTCTTTTCTGTCTCTTTCAAACAGGGGAATCACTGAGTGACAAAGTTAATCAAACACAGAAAGATCTGCTGGTTAAAACTCATGAACGGGTTACACTCTCCTGCTCTCACACTATACCAAACTATTACATGATATTATGGTATGAGCAGATGAAGGGTGATCCTGCACTAAATCTCATTGGATATGTATATAACACGGCTCCAACCATTGAAAGTAAATACAAAAATCAGTTCAATATTACAGGAGACGGTGCAAAATACTCAACTCTTGAATTCAAGCTGAATGTATCTGGGACTTCTGTTATGTATTATTGTGCTGCCAGTAAAGCACAGTGTTAGAGATCATTCAGTCTTCATACAAAAACCATCTGTTATTACCACAAACCCAAACTTTTAACTGTGTGCATATACATAAAGTGCTAATTATGAAACAAGCCATAGATGGATGTTGTTGGATATTGTAATTAAATATTTAATGTCTTATAGATTTGGTTGAATACAAAAATACACCAAGAATGATATGATTTTACAATAAATGATTCTGACTCGGATATTAAAGTTGTTGAAACCTCAAATGTCATATTTGTAAAAATATGTGAATATTTTTTAGCATAAAGAAAGATCAGGTAATTGTCTCAACTCTCAGTTCCTCATAAGGTATCAACATCGTCTCAGATGATTCTCCTAACATTCCTTGAGAATAAAAATAATACTATTACTGTATGTAATCTAAGGTTTGTATGAGTAATAAAATTAGCAAAGCTCAGATCATTTAGTCTTGTGAGAATGAGACGATGAGAAATGTTAAAATTGAAAATTTTATTGCTGTGTGGGAGAAACAATTGAGATATTAAATAGATCTCAGTTGTGATTTTTATTCCTGGAGTAAAAACACGTCACTTCCTGTCACTTGTCATGACTTTTATTTTGTCTCAGTGTTGTCAGTAGGTGTTGAGCTGCTTTCCATCATACACTGACTATGTGCAGAATATCATCATGATGATAATGCTTGTCATATTCGTTGTCCTGTTGACAGGTAAGATTGCCCAAAGCATGTTCTTTAATAGAAAGAAATTAATGTTCTGAAAATACCATGTACCATTCACCATTTCCTTCTGTTTAGGTCTTGTTCAGAGTCAGAGAGTGTCTCAGTCTCCTCCAGACCTGATGAGAAACCTCACAGGATCTGCTGTTCTCACTTGCTCACATTCTGACCAGGGCTTTGATCGCATTCTCTGGTATAAACAATCTGAGGACAGGGGATTCATTTTTCTTGGTTATCTTAATTTGAATTTTCCATATCCAGAAGATCAATTTAAAAACAAAATCGTCTTGGATGGAGATGGCAGAAGTCGTGCCACACTAACAATCCACAATCTGACGTCAGTCGACAGCGCAGTCTATTACTGTGCAGCACGAACTCACAGTGTGTTAAATCCCCACAACCCAGAGCAAAAACCATCTTTATCACATCAGAATATCTGTAGTGTGCACTAAAACAGCTGACACTGTTCGTTCACTGCTACAAACCACTAAACCTGTTTCTGTGACAGTGACAGTCAGCCCCTCTAAAACCTGCATGTATTTCCATGCTCATGTACTATATGCTGATTATTGCTGGTTTGGCTTTATCTGCTGGAGGCTGACCGACCATTGATCTTTCTGGTTATTCTGGTTGACCAAGGAAGCTTTGTTTGTTAAACTAGATAAATAAGCCTGGTGTGAATGGTAAGGTAGGTTTAAGGGTGGGATAAGGTGTAAGGGAAAGGGTCAACAGATGCAAATTTAACTGAAAGCAACTTGCACTGATATATCTTAAAACATGTCAGTGCTATAGTTTTCTCTCAAGATGCACATCTGTAATATTTTTTTCTAAGGCATGTTTATAAAAGCTGCTTAAATGTCCTAATTGAACTAAGGCCTAATCCTGGCTTAATCTAAACCCTTTCTGTGAAACCAGGCGCTAGTAGGTGGGACCACATCTTATTCTGTCAGAATACATGATTACTTTTAAACGGCTGTTAGTGGAGAAAGAGGCTGTAGTTCCAGCATCTACCAGCAGGTGCTAGAGGGCTCATGCTAACCAGATAAATTTGACCACCTGTTGCAAACCGCTTCCACTTTCTTCATATGGGTATATCCACATCATATCAGTGATATTGTGGTGATTTGTTTTACATTGTTGTTGCTTCAGTAATATTCCACATAACAGTTTATTTCCAGTACTGAGTGTCAACATGAGAATTGTGATCATAATTACTGTTACACTGATCAGTTTCTCAGGTAAGGCCCTGTATGCATTCACGTACATTCATTCAACCTTTTCTCTTTTCTGTTTTGTGAATATGTGACTCTTATTTTCACAGGATTTTCTCATAGTAACAAAGTCGAGCAGTCTCCACCTGATGTGATTGAGAGACAACGAGAATCTGCAAAGATCCGGTGTCAACACAGTGTGACCAGTTACAATCAAATCAACTTTTACAGACAAAACCAGGATCACAAGTTCATATTAATGGGATATTTGCTTGGAAAACAACCGTATGAAGAAAGTGATTTCAAAGATAAAATAGAGATGTCTGGGGATGGGAATAGTGATGGATCTTTGACCATTGAAAGTCTCACGTTTAATGACAGCGCAGTGTATTTCTGTGCTGCATATTACACAGTGTTTCAGATCCCTGCAGTTCATTACAAAAACATCTCTTTGACTCTGTGATTAACAGATAAACCAACAAGAAAGTGTTCATTTACACCTGTTCCTGTGGTACATAGAGACTCAACCATAACAAATATTTCACCGCTGGAAAGATGAATGTGTATTTAAATTGGGTCATTTATGTAGTAGAAATGTGAAATTATTTTAGAAGTTGGTGCCTTCTAGACTGAGAAAAGCCAGAAAATGTATTTTTGGCTCATGTAGATGAAAGACATCAAGACTCGAAACTGTAAATACGCCGTTTTATCGTGAGATCCCCCTGTGGGCGGGTTGAAAACATGCGGGACGAGCTCCAGACCTCCTACTGGCTGTAGTCTCTCGCCTCTGGACAAAAAAGCCAGACACACATTACAGAAATCTCTCATCTCAGGGGGACATGAGGGAGGGAAGCACGGTCATTCAAAAATACTACCAGGTTTCTACTGATACAAAGCTTAATGCTAATCGGTGAAGTATCCCTTTAATGTAATATGTAATAGTTTTATTGAAAGCGCATGTTGCCAGGGGTGAAATAACTCTTTAAAGGTTGGAATGGAACATAAAAGCAAAAAATGATCAGGCCTTAAATATAATGCTGAAAGTCTATTTCATTAAAACTTTGATCAGTTGTACTGCTCTTTGAAAACATAATTGGTGTCATTACTATCAAGACCAGTAGGAGTCTCCTTTCAACCTGATATAAAGACATATTTATCAGAGGAAGTGGGACAGGTTTCTGTTTCTCAGAGAACACTGAGAGAGTGTGTAATGTGTGTTTTACTCTGTGCTTCACTGAGAGCTCCAGCACTGAAGCTTCAACATGACATTTACAGTGTGTTTCATTTATTTCACAGCACTGCCATTCTTGATCTCAGGTACTGAATCATTCATTTATGTATTTTCATATGGCTCTAGACTTCCACATTGTTTTTAATGCTCTTTTCTGTCTCTTTCAAACAGGGGAATCACTGAGTGACAAAGTTAATCAAACACAGAAAGATCTGCTGGTTAAAACTCATGAACGGGTTACACTCTCCTGCTCTCACACTATAACAGACTATTACACAATATTATGGTATGAGCAGATGAAGGGTGATCCTGCACTAAATCTCATTGGATATGTTTATTACACGGCTCCAACCATTGAAAATAAATACACAAATCAGTTCAATATTACAGGAGACGGTGCAAAATACTCAACTCTTGAATTCAAGCTGAATGTATCTGGGACTTCTGTTATGTATTATTGTGCTGCCAGTAAAGCACAGTGTTAGAGATCATTCAGTCTTCATACAAAAACCATCTGTTATTACCACAAACCAAAACTGTAGAAGGGCCTTCCGTTAAACTATTGACTATTTATAGTACATTTCAGGGGGGTGAATAAAAAAACGTACCAAATATAATTTTGTTTTATTTTGGTTATATGCAGGCCACATTAAATGGGGAATGTTTTACCAAACCTTCAGCATTTTAAGATACATTTTATGTATTAATACTTTTTTGTTATACCCTCACAAATGTTCAGTACTGCAATTTAAAAGCCCATTAGAAAAATAGCAAATCAAAATTTTTAAAACTGAAAATCTAGTGTGAAAGATACAAACTATTTAAATAAAAAAAAAAAAAAAAAAATAAAAACATTTTGTGAGAATGATTTAAATACATTTTACAGTGAAATTAAAGTTTATCAGTTATCAGTTAAATTTAATGTAAGTACATAAAGATGTGATTTCACCAGTATTATTATTGTAATAACATACAGAATTCATAATTAAGCACTGTTGGACACTGTTTTGACAAATTAAACATCAAAGCCATTTTAATTCACGTATCTAATCCAAACATTACTATAAACTTGTTTGATTTAAAAAACGGATTAGATGTTCTAATGAAAAAAAAAAAAAAAAAACATGTCCTGTTTGGGTTCATTCATGTGACTTTCAAAAGTGTGCTAATTTTTACTGGTACAATCGAAATATCTAAATCACTATATCGCATTATTTTTAATTGTTAGTACACATGAATAAAAAAACTTTAGTGCAACATTCCAGCAGTTAAAAAAACACTGTTGCATTACTATCAAGACCAGTAGGAGTCTCCTTTCAACCTGATATCAAGACATATTTATCAGAGGAAGTGGGACAGGTTTCTGTTTCTCAGAGAACACTGAGAGAGTGTGTAATGTGTGTTTTACTCTGTGCTTCACTGAGAGCTCCAGCACTGAAGCTTCAACATGACATTTACAGTGTGTTTCATTTATTTCACAGCACTGCCATTCTTGATCTCAGGTACAGAATCATTCATTTATGTATTTTCATATGGCTCTAGACTTCCACATTGTTTTTAATGCTCTTTTCTGTCTCTTTCAAACAGGGGAATCACTGAGTGACAAAGTTAATCAAACACAGAAAGATCTGCTGGTTAAAACTCATGAACGGGTTACACTCTCCTGCTCTCACACTATACCAGACTATTTTGTGATATTATGGTATGAGCAGATGAAGGGTGATACTGCACTAAATCTCATTGGATATGTATATTTATCAGATCCAACCATTGAAAGTAAATACACAAATCAGTTCAATATTACAGGAGACGGTGCAAAATACTCAACTCTTGAATTCAAGCTGAATGTATCTGGGACTTCTGTTATGTATTATTGTGCTGCCAGTAAAGCACAGTGTTAGAGATCATTCAGTCTTCATGCAAAAACCATCTGTTATTACCACAAACCCAAACTTTTAACTGTGTGCATTTAGGATACACAAAATGCTAATTTTGAAACTAGCCAATGCATGCATGGATGGATGGATGGATGGATGGATATTGTAATTAAACATTAGGTTTGTCTTATAGATATGGTTGAATACAAAAGTTCACCAAGAATCCTGTGATTTCATAAAAAATGATTCTGACTCGAATATTAAAGTTATTGAAATCTCAATACATGATGTCATATTTAATAATACGTTTAATTTATATAGCGCCTTTCCCAAGCTCAAGGACGCTTCACAATAACATATTAAATATTACATATTATATATATCTTGTTGATAAATAATTGTGAAAGTATTTGAATATTTTTTAGCGTAAAGAAAGATCAGGTAATAGTCTCAGCTCTCAATTCTTCATATGGTATCAACATCGTCTCAGATAATTCTTCTAACATTCCTTGAGAATAAAAATAATACTATTACTGTATGTAATCAAAAGTATGTCTGAGTAATAAAATTAGCAAAGCTCAGATAATTAAGTCTTATGAGAATATGGTGATGAGAAATGTTAAAATTGAAAATCTGAGAAACAATGTAATTGACGTGTCAGAGAAGCAATTGAGATATTAAAGGGATAGTTAACCCAAAAATGAAAATTACCCCATGATTTACTCACCCTGAAGCCATCCTAGGTGTATATGACATTCTTCCTTCAGACGAATACAGAGTAGAAAAAAATGCTCTTCCAAGCTAAATAATGGGAGTGAATGGGCACTATTTTTTGAAATACATACAAGTGCGTCATATCCATCATAAAAGTGTCCCAAATGGCTCCAGGGCTTAATAAAGTCCTTCTGAAGCGAAGCAATGCGTTGGTGTAAGAAAAATATCCATATTTAAAACTTTATCGACTAAAATAACTAGCTTCCGGCAGACGGCCGTATGCATCGATTTACACCAAAAGAGTAACACTTGAACTTGATGCACAACGTAATGACGAATGCGGCTGCCCAGCCCTGTTTGTTTGACCCACGAGAGGCGTCACCTACATCCTACGTCATACATCGTCAAGTGTTACTCTTTTGGCGTAAGTCGACTTGTGTACGGCTGTCTGCCAGAAGCTAGTTATTTTAGTCGATAACGTTTTAAATATGGATATTTTTCTTACACAAACGCATCGCTTCGCTTCAGAAGGACTTTATTAAGCCCTGGAGCCGTTTGAGACACATTTATGATGGATATGATGCACTTGTATGGACATAGTGCACAAAATAGTGCCCATTCACTCTATTGCTTGGAAGAGCCAGGACATTTTTTAATATAATTCAGATATTATATGTCTGAAGGAAGAATGTCATATACAGCAAAGATGTGGCTTCAGGGTGAGAAAATCATGGGCTAACTTTCATTTTTAGGTGAACTATCTCTTTAAATAGATCTCAGTTGTGATTTTTATTCCTATAGGCGAGAGTATGTCATGAACAAACAATTTTTAGAGATCTGTTGAAAGGCAGCCATAACAATTAACAGATTTGTACAGAAGCATATGATGACCAAACCAATTGGGAAATCGCGAATGGAATAAATGTCAAGAAAGCCCAGAGTGATTTGCCTTCACGATGAACATTTTCCAACTTATTCCAACTTATTGCCTTTGCAATTTCTACCATTCATAAGTAAAATGAGTGCACCATCTTTATCTAAAATAAATCATGGCCATCTGTTTGGCAAGCCAGAGAGGGGGTGTCATTTAAGGCTTGGAATCTTACTTTTACAGTGAATATGAGGAATATGACCAATTAATAACAACAGCTTTTAAATTTAATGACATGGAATGCTCCTTTTTCATGGCATGAAAAATGAACACTTTACTTGAAAATGTGATTTGTAAAAACATCATTCTCAACAGATAGTTTTGTGTTATTTATATAGTTGGGAAGATCTTAACTAGCAGAATAGAACAAGCATATTAGTTTGAATTAGAGATCATTTTTAGAGATCGAGTTTTTTGTAAGAAGAAAACTCATTTTTACATAGGCAAATATAAACAATATACACTTAAACCATGGTCACTAAACTTTGAGCGTGCGAAATTTATGACATCACTCTCTGAAGAGTCTTTTTTATAAACATGAATTCAACATAAACGGTAATTAGTTGTGGGAGAAAAAATCGATTCTTAGATGCATCGCGATGCGGACGTGGACGATTCTGAATCGATTCACAAATGTCAAAAAATCGATTCTCTAAAAAAAAAAAAAAAAAAAAATTCTAATAACGTAATATTGACGGAACGCAAAAGGCGGAACTCTAGCGGACGTGCAGTGCGCGTGCAGTCTGTGGCGCGCTCATAACAGACTCGCGCACTTAACAGACGCATGATGGCTGAGCGCCAAATTCGAACGGCACCCTCTTCGTTAAAAGCTAGCGTATGGAAAATTGGCAATTTCATTGTTACCTATTTAGTATTTTTTGTATGAAAGCTGTTTTCAGCAGCCTATTTAGTTTTCACATCAATATACTGTAAATTAATTTACTACAAGTACGCTGCTATAGCACAGTACAGTACAGGCACACATTTATTCTCCTGTTGGTTCTTTGCAATGTTCAAATCACTTTCATTTGTTTTATTAATAAAATTAATATAGGAAGATGGAAGTAAGTTTGTTATGGGTCATCATAAATACTTCTTTAAAAGTACCAAGTAAGTAAAAAAAAAAAAAAAAACGTTAATAATCGATAATCGTTACCCTCTGAATCGTAATCGAATCGAATCGTGAGGTGCCTAGAGATTCCCACCCCTAACGGTAATACACTCAAAATGTAAAAAATATACAATCTACTTGACTTTACAGCAAGCCAAGAGGTGACACCTTGATGTATCGATCTTCTACTGGTCACACGTCATTGAAGCTTTTTCACATAAGCTTACATGAGTTTAAATGGAAGTCCATTGAACGAAAAGTGCAATTTGACTAACGTTACAAATGCCAGTTGACCAGGAGATTTAAAAACAAACAGTTCGTTCATGAAAACGTAGATCTTAATTTCCTTCGTGCTGTGGAAATACAACCTGTAAGACAGAACACAACGAGCGGCCCAGGTCAAAATAATTGTAAGTTTAAGAACCGCTTAGGCATGAAATCATTACGAAATCATCGAGAAAATCGCTTGGAAGGGCGACTGGGAGCGTGAGGAGAGGGTAAAAGAGTGTAGAGCTGGATTTCTGTTTGTCATTGTGGGGAAATGGATGTTCGTGCTGCTGCCACTTGACTGGATGGAAGCAGTTGAGTTGGGGTTCGGAGGGCGAGAGAGCTGGGGTGCGCTGCAGAGAGGAGCGGGTTTTTAATCGCGGCGCCTGGATGAATTTGCAGGAGGACGTCGAGGACGATGGCTCGATTTCCCTTGTTTATATGTGGAAGGGGAGCCGAGGATCCTGGTGTTGGCTTGGCAAAGGAAGAGTATTCTGCGGAACACTCTTCGTTTAAGGGTAAAGTGCTGCTGGAGCTCGTCGGGTTGGTTTACATAGTGTTCTCCCCCCGTAGTGAGGCGCAACGCATAAAAAGAGAGTATTGTTCTAACCTACACCTTCTGGTGCTACTTGGACACGTCATCAGTGATGAGCCCGGGGTCAACAGATGTTTCGAGTCTTTAATCAACAGACACCCTCGCCCGGGCAACCCTGCCTGGGGTGATCAGTCCCCGGCCTGTGTCCAAGTGGCGTGCTGCATGGATCCCCCCTCCGTATCCACAGCCATCGTGAGGCTTTTTCAACAGCCTCAGAGATGTTCTTCATGGCTCGCCTGTACAGTTGTCCTTTAACTCCAAGGAGTTTGAGTGTTCGGAGCAACGACTGTCCAGCACAGCCCCTTCAGTCGACCTCCACTGGATGGGCTAGGTAGAAGATCGTACACCGAACTGATGAGGAACTTGATGCGCAGTAGTTCAGAGCTCCACAACTCTGCCCAGGTGACCTTCCGCTGCTCTGTGTTCTCCCACCAAGTCCAGGCGCCTTGCTGTTGCATACCGACCATCTTATTGTGTGCATTTAGAGGGTTCTGTCAGACTTTTTGTAATGATATATTAAAATATTGTCTGAACCCTGGTTTATTGAATACTTTTATCAAGCATGTAGTGATCTCACTGTATATGATTACAGTACAAAACACATGTTGCATAATAGAATTTGCAAATAAAAGCAAATATTTTCAACCCTTAAACCTAATAATAAACTTCAATAAAAGATCTAAATATTTAACATGGCCGTATGTACCTCATTGGTGCAATTACTATCAAGACCAGTAGGAGTCTCCTTTCAACCTGATATCAAGACATATTTATCAGAGGAAGTGGGACAGGTTTCTGTTTCTCAGAGAACACTGAGAGAGTGTGTAATGTGTGTTTTACTCTGTGCATCACTGAGAGCTCCAGCACTGAAGCTTCAACATGACATTTACAGTGTGTTTCATTTATTTCACAGCACTGCCATTCTTGATCTCAGGTACAGAATCATTCATTTATGTATTTTCATATGGCTCTAGACTTCCACATTGTTTTTAATGCTCTTTTCTGTCTCTTTCAAACAGGGGAATCACTGAGTGACAAAGTTAATCAAACACAGAAAGATCTGCTGGTTAAAACTCATGAACGGGTTACACTCTCCTGCTCTCACACTATACCAAGCTATTACATGATATTATGGTATGAGCAGATGAAGGGTGAAACTGCTCTAAATCTCATTGGATATATAAATTACAAGGCTCCAACCATTGAAAGTAAATACACAAATCAGTTCAATATTACAGGAGACGGTGCAAAATACTCAACTCTTGAATTCAAGCTGAATGTATCTGGGACTTCTGTTATGTATTATTGTGCTGCCAGTGAAGCACAGTGTTAGAGATCATTCAGTCTTCATACAAAAACCATCTGTTATTTATTACCACAAACCAAAACTGTAGAAGGACCTTCCGTTAAACTATTGACAATTTATAGTACATTTCAGGGGGGTGAATAAAAAAACATACCAAATATAATTTTGTTTTATTTTGGTTATATGCAGGCCACATTAAATGGGGAATGTTTTACCAAACCTTCAGCATTTTAAGATACATTTTATGTATTAATACTTTTTTGTTATACCCTCACAAATGTTCAGTACTGCAATTTAAAAGCCCATTAGAAAAATAGCAAATCAACATTTTTAAAACTGAAAATCAGTAACACTTTATAATAACTGCATGCTATTAATCATTAGTTAAGCATTAGTAAACAGTTAATTCATCATTTATAAAGCATTAATAGACATTAATATGCAGTTTATAAATACAGCTATAAATGCTTTATTATTGATTTATAAGCATATCTATAATGTGTTTAATAATTGTATTTTCATACTTTATTAATGATCAATTTATCATTTCTAAATGAAGTATTGCATTATTTACAAACCAGTTACATTATTTACCATTATTTACAAACTAGGTGCTGTCATTGATTAATAAGGTCACTTAGAAAGTGTAAGTAAATGTAGTAATTCAGGTAGTTATAAAGCATTTAGTAGTGGTCAGTTAACTATTTTGTGAGCTCATCTAAAGTGAGGACTAGTTATGCCTTGTAAAGCATTTACAAAGGAGTTTTAAAGGCTCACTGATCTTCTAAACAGAAAAAGGAAACAAACACAACACAGTGATACAGAACATACAAATATTAACAGCCTTTAAATCTCATTTGTAAATGCTTTACAAGGCATAACTAGTCCTCACTTTAGATGAGCTTACAAAAATTGTTAACTGACCACTACTAAATGCTTTATAACTACCTGAATTAACCATGAATTACAGTAGAAATACATGTTAATAAAGCATTTATTAACACACTAAGTAACTATTACTATATGTCTGAATAATAATATGTATTTAAACAGTTTGCTAATCATTTACTTACACTTTCTAAGTGATCTTATGAACCACTGACAAGAAAAAATAAAAAATAAAAAATGAACCACTGACAACTCATAAATAACCGGTTTGTAAATAATGCAATACTTCATTTAGAAATGATAAATTGATCATTAATAAAGTATGAAAATACAATTATTAAACACATTATATGCTTATTAATCAAGAACAAAGCATTTATAACTGTATTTATAAACTGCTTATTAATGTCTATTAATGCTTTATAAATGACTAATTAACTGTTTACTAATGCTTAACTAATGATTAATAGCGTGCAGTTATTATAAAGTGTTACCTGAAAATCTAGAGTGAAAGAAAAACTATTGCAATATTTTTTTTAAATAATTTGTGAGAATGATTTATCTACATTTTACAGTGAAATTAAAGTTAATCAGTTATCAGTTAAATTTAATGTAAGTCAGGTATAAAGATGTGATTTCACCAGTATTATTATTGTAATAACATACAAAATTCATAATTAAGCACTGTTGGACACTGTTTTGACAAATTAAACATCAAAGCCATTTTAATTCACGTATCTAATACAAACATTACTGCATATAAACTTGTTTGATTTAAAAAACGGATTAGATTAGATGTTCTAATGAAAAAAAAAAAAAAAAAAACACGTCCTGTTTGGCTTCATTCATGTGACTTTCAAAAGTGTGCTAATTTTTACTGGTACAATCGAAATATCTAAATCACTATATCGCATTATTTTTACCTAATTGTTAGTACACATGAATAAAAAAACTTTAGTGCAACATTCCAGCAGTTAAAAAAACACTGTTGCATTACTATCAAGACCAGTAGGAGTCTCCTTTCAACCTGATATCAAGACATATTTATCAGAGGAAGTGGGACAGGTTTCTGTTTCTCAGAGAACACTGAGAGAGAGTGTAATGTGTGTTTTACTCTGTGCATCACTGAGAGCTCCAGCACTGAAGCTTCAACATGACATTTACAGTGTGTTTCATTTATTTCACAGCACTGCCATTCTTGATCTCAGGTACAGAATCATTCATTTATGTATTTTCATATGGCTCTAGACTTCCACATTGTTTTTAATGCTCTTTTCTGTCTCTTTCAAACAGGGGAATCACTGAGTGACAAAGTTAATCAAACACAGAAAGATCTGCTGGTTAAAACTCATGAACCGGTTACACTCTCCTGCTCTCACACTATACCAAACTATTACATGATATTATGGTATGAGCAGATGAAGGGTGATCCTGCACTAAATCTCATTGGATATGTACGTTACACAAATCCAACCACTGAAAGTAAATACAAAAATCAGTTCAATATTACAGGAGACGGTGCAAAATACTCAACTCTTGATTTCAAGCTGAATGTATCTGGGACTTCTGTTATGTATTATTGTGCTGCCAGTGAAGCACAGTGTTAGAGATTATTGAGTCTTCATGCAAAAACCATCTGTTATTACCACAAACCAAAACTGTAGGGCCTTCCGTTAAACTATTGACTATTTAGAGTACATTCGAGGAGGTGATTTAAAAAAAAAAAAATAGTTTTTGTTATATGCAGGCCACATTAAAACAGCATGGGGAGCCTTTTACCAAACCTTCAGCATTTTAGATACATTTTATGTATAGATATTTTTTGTTCTACTGTACCTTGAAAAATGTTCAGTACCATATGAAAGCCCATTAGAAAAAATAGCAAATTACATTTTAAAAACTATGAAAATCTAGAGTTAAAGACAAAAACTTTTTTTATTCTGTGAAAATGATTTATATACATATTACAGTTAAATTAGGTTTAATTTAATTTCAGTAATAATTAGCTTGTTTAATTTAAGTCATATCTAATATATCATTTGTAATAATATAAGAATAATTTTATTATTTTTTACAAATGGACAAAATTATGGTTCACAAAAATGACAAATGTGACAGAATATCTCTGTGATGCAGGTATAAGCACTGTTGGATTTTGTTGTTTTGTTTACAAATTAAACATTTGTCATGAAAAAAAAAAAAACAGTTTGGCTTCAATCATGTGACCTTCAAAAGTGTGCTAATTTTTACTGGTACAATCAAAATATCTAATCACTATATTGCATTGTTTTGACTTAATTGTTAGTATATGAATAAAAAAAAACTTTAGTGCAACATTCCAACAGTTAAAAAATACCACTGTTGCATTACTAAACCAATCAAAACCAGTAGGAGTCTATATTTACTAGACATATTTAAAATAAAGACAAACAGTATTTATCATATGTTTTTATGGGGGTGCAATGAATCATACTGCAGTATAGACCAACGCTACTTTTGCGTCATCGAAGGGTAACGCCCCTTTTTGGGGGAAAACAAACGGAACAGAATTCGCTCTAGATCTGCAAAGTTTCTTGAATAAACTTGAATAAAAAAGCAAAAATGGCACAAACATACAAACTCTTTTTGCTTGCCGAGGACCGTGAGCAGTATTTAAAGAAGCTACTGGATACGGGGTTACAGAGGTGTCCCTTTGAAATGGTCGAAAACTGGATTAATGACCCCACGCAGTGGCCAAATATGGACTATTCAGACATCAACCACTATCTCGTGGAATCACCAAGTTAAGTGCTAGCCTATTTTTTTTTGTCATTAACACACTCACAGTATGACAAACTAGACGATGAGGAGGAGTCTAGAGGAGACGGTGGTTTACTTGGATCATATTTCTCTTGATTTTTTAGCTATTGACATAGTTTTGTTGTCGACTAGCTATATAGTTAGAAAGACGAAGCTGCTATCAGCCAGCTAACGTTACGTGATTAGCCCTCACTAGGCACGCTACCGTGGCTGTTAAATGATTTTACTGTTGAAATAGTAGCAGGCTAGGACTAAAGTGGACTTGGCTGGTTTCTGCTGGTGTCTAGAAAGTGCTAGGGCTTTGAAAGTTGTAAAAAGGTTCAGTGTACGGCAAAATTTGTATGGGACCAATGTATGTATGGGGCTGTCAAATTGGATGTTGTGACATTACGCTATCCTATCTAGCCTAGAAGGCTTGATCTACTGCCGTTCGTGTTGTTACATGTAAAGTTAGCCCAGCAGTGGTTGTTGAAATGTCATATTTTACAACTTTCAAAGTCCTAGCACTTTCTAGACACCAGCAGAAACGAAGGTAGCGTGCCTAGTGAGAGCTAATCACGTAACGTTAGCTGGCTGATAGCAGCTTCGTCTTTCTAACTATATAGCTAGTCGACAACAAAACTATGTCAGTAGCTAAAAAATCAAGAGAAATATGATCCAAGTAAACTACCGACTCCTCTAGACATGGCCTCATCGTCTAGTTTGTCATACTGTGAGTGTGTTAATGACAAAAAATAGGCTATATTTGGTGATTCCATAGTGGTAGATGTCTGGATGTATTGGATTGTGGATGTAAAAAAATGTCTTGCATCACAAATAAGTGTATTGTGATTGTCAAAAGATTTTAGTAACTAAACAGAATTGTATTAGGTTTAGTGACAACATGTTACAATGTTTACATGGTACAATTTCTGATAAGCTATGTTTTTTTATTATCTTGACACAAATTTCACAATAAAGTTCAGATCTTGTGATTTGATTCAATATTGACTCATCTGGATAAATATTAGGTAAGCCTACACAAGATAGGCATACATTTTTCTCAAGAAAAAAAAAACTCACCTAATGCTGTAAACATATAGAGAGCCCTATCTAGTATTATTTAAGATTAAAAATAACTCAAATTAAATATAATGCATTTTTTTTATTATAATAACAACCTTATTTAATGATATAAGTAAAAATATAATAAATATGTAATAGTAGCCATACACATATTTAGCCAAATACTCTCTATAGCTCCTTTTTCTAGCTTAACTTTAACTAACGTGCTAGCCTATATTACGGTCATTAAATGGATTTCCTGAGGTAAATGTTATGTGACATAATTGTTCTCCAGCTGTTCAGTTTCCGCGGTTGAAAAACACTGATTCATCGATATTATGTATGAGGAATATACATTTCCGCTAGGGATCTGTCACGTAACATTTACAATTACCAAAACGGTATTTAGTGTTTGAATTTCGTAATAAAATTGACAGAATCTGAGAGCTGATCATTTTTTATATCATAACTAACCTGCTCTGTTGTGCCAATTTTGCTATCAAGAAACTTTGCAGATCTAGAGCGAGTTCTGTTCTCGGGGGAATCCGTTTGTCTTCCCCCAAAAAGGGGCGTTACCCTTCCATGACGCAAAAGTAGCGTTGGTCTATCGAAAATAGCATACTTCCTTACTATATATTAGGCGAAAAACAGTAGTGACACACCAAACAGTACGTGAGACTCCAAACCCCCTCATGGGGAAAAAAGCAGTATTTACAGCTGTGAAAATGAGTGCTTATCAGAATCAACTAAATGCTGGATTTTCAAAATATGTCAAGTATGTAACCTTCACGGCATAGACTCTTTAGACGGCTTTACATTTCCTATACACCTAAACATGACAAAACGGACTGTGATTGGTTGCTCTACATGTCAGTCAGACAGCCTCTGGGCAGCCCTCGACCAATGAAAGCAGCGATGGAGTCCAGACCTTCTGAAGGCTTCATGGGATTACAGTGTCAGAGAAACAATCACTCATGACTGTTTAGAGTCATCTCTCCACAATTGAATATCAACATGAGAGTTTTCAGCATAATTACTGTTACACTAATCAATCTCTCTGGTAAGATTGTATTGTTAACCAGATCCTTGTAGTAAAACACTTCTTTTTATTTTTTTATCAGATTTTTTTCTTTGTTTACAGGCTTTTCTCATAGTTATGAAGTCGACCAGTCTCCACCTGACGTGATCAGGAGACCAGAAGAAAAAGCGAGACTGCAGTGTTTACACAGTGTGCCCAGTTACAATCAAATCAACTGGTACAGACAAAACCAGGACCAAGGGTTCACATTGATGGGATATTTATACTTAACAACACCGAACAAAGAAACAGATTTCACAAACAAAATAGAGATGTCTGGGAATGGAAATAGCAATGGATCTTTGACCTTTAAAAGTCTCTCACCTAATGACAGTGCAGTGTATTTCTGTGCTGCATATTACACAGTGTTTCAGATCCCTGCAGTTCATTACAAAAACATCTCTTTGATTCTGTGATTAAAAAAAATAAAAACTACTGTCTGAATCCACACCTGCTTCTGTGGTATTCATTTCAGACTGCCTGTTTTATATCAAACAATTCAGTTTCTGAAGCTTTGCTTTTGATGTCAAGTGATTCACAGTGAAGAATAAATATAACAAAATATAACAAAAAATAATAAATATAACAAAAATAAATATACAAAAGGATGTCATAACTACCCAAACTCTATAATCCAGCAAACAAACTATAAAGCACTAAACATTTAAAGCCTTGGCTTGATGAACAGTGTAATGCCGTCTTTCAACAGGTGGCGCTGTTTCACAACACATCCACTCAAGAGGAGGAACATCGGACCTGTGAAAGAGGTTCAGATTCAGATGAATTTGCAACAAATGGAGTAAGACGGATAAAAAAGCTACGCTGTTTTGATAACTTATAGGCCTAAGTATTTTTTCTCTCTATATAAGTTTTGATAACTTATAAGTAGCCTGTGGTTCTAAGAACCCTGTAAGAACTTGATAATGATGAGAAATCCAGTTCTATTCTCATATTTGCTCTGTTGGCATTTTGGTAAGTGAATTTAAATGCTTCTTTTTGGACACAACTTTGTGTGTACTCTTGGTGACGTCTTTTTCTTCAATGCACAATGCAGTAATATTGTGATTTTATTTCCATCTGTTTATTAGGCCATTCGTTGAGCAGTGTTGATCAAAAGCCTGCTTCAGTCATTGTGAGTTCTGGAGCGTCCTGCACTCTCTCCTGTTCCCACAGTATCTCCAGCTACAACACCATACTGTGGTACTACCAGCGTGGGCAAAACATGCACATTATTGGATATTCCTTTCATTCCACCCCCAATCTGGAGAATGCAGCAGATACAAAATATGATCTGAAAGGAGATGCCAAGAGTTCTGTGAACCTGACAATCTCAGAGCTCATGCTGAATGAAAGCGCAGTGTATTTCTGTGCAGCAAGTGCACAGTGCTCCAGGGCCCCCATAAGCCCTACAAAAAGCCTATCATCTTTTGTGCATCTTTCAGTAACAGTTCAAGCACTTGAATGGTTTCCATGAGACAACTCATTCGTACTGATCGCCCCTGTGTTCTGTTGGCTTCTGTTTGAGCTTGTTTTCACTGATAGACATTGTGATTCGGATTCAGCGTGTTCAGAGAAGAGTCGTGCTGTAATCTGGTGACTGTCGGCGTTGGCCTGTGTGAATTGGCCTTTATAAAAGTTCCTTTAAGGCCCTGGCTGAGTCTGGTTTCTACCAAAGGTTTTTTTTAGTGGTGGGCCGTTATCGGCGTTAACGCGCTGCGTTAACGCGAGACTCTTATCGCGCGATAAAAAAAATATCGCCGTTAATCTATTCTCCAAGTTGGGTTGGGAGCGTTGGGAGCTGGCTCAAGCTACACAAGCTATGATGACGCAATCTACCCGCGGCCGCGAGGAACACCCGGCTGCAATGCATCATATTCGTCGTCATCTTAAGTAAACACGGCTGAAAGTGAAAGCTGGTGTAAAAGATCGGTGCAACATCCATTATTTGGACTTGGTTTGTATTTAAGCCGTCCGACGTAGACTGTGTGGTGTAACAGTTCGGTAAGTTAACACACGACTAATCCGTTCTACCACCTCAAATTCAAAACGAAACATATCACTGAATACCAGCGCGCGCGTATTATTCCCAATATATCTTACTGGTGTAGCACATAATCTCTTTTTATTAAAAGCGCCCGATTTTAAGAATCGTTGTTGTGTTTCTTTTTAACTGAAAAGACATCAGTTAGACAATATTCTAATTTTAAATTTGGGGTTTCATAAGCTCCAAGCCATAATAAACATTAGACCTACTTAAGTCTCTGCAGCTAGTGTACTTAAATTTTATTTATCTGCAAAATTATGTTGTATACTTACAGTTTTGCACAATATATGTTCTCAAAACTACATACACCCTTTCAAAAAAAAAAAAAAAAGGTCTGTGTAACCTGTTCTGAAATGGTTTTATTATTATATCGTTATCGCAAGAGGCTGCAATGTATATCACAATATGGATTTTAGGCCATATCGCCCATCCCTAATTGATAGCCTATAGTAGTTGATAATAACATAGGCCTACCTAATGTTGCCTACGGATGGTAACAGTACAGTAGTAACCTTTTACAGTCTATGAGTAGAACAGCGTTCTCAAGCAGTTTGTGATGCATTTTGGAAACAGGAGATGAGCCCCTGGTCTAATGCGCCACCTGGCTTGACAAACCCGTTCTCAAAGACTTACTTTTATAGTCATTATTTGGGTAGCACACATACTCTGAATGCCTTCGGCAGAATTCAAATGAGCCATTTTAATCTAGATTAATCTAGATTAATTTCAAAATTAATCTAGATTAAAAAAATTAATCTATGCCCACCTCTAGTTTTTTTTTTTTTTTTTTTTTTAAATATGTTTTATTGAGCACCAACCATACAAAGTGTACACAATGTGAAACAGTACTTATAAATATGAAACAGTGCTCACATTTTTTCATTTTCTTTTTCACACTCCCCCTCACCTCCCCACAACACACCATCCCTATCCCTACATATATACACATACACGTACACACACACACACATACACATATATACACATATACATACACATATACATACATACATACATATACATACATACATATATATATTTTTACTTATCCTAACCAATAATGTTTCATCTTGAAAATGGTTGATTTGATTCATGCCTTATATGCTTTTTATTCTATTGAGAAAAATAGTCCTGCCCATTCATTTCAACATGACATCACTTCCTGTGTCTAGTCCTGCTGCTTTACTGAAGACCTCAGTAGTCTTCCATGGCATGAGCATCATCCAACATGATTAGATTTGTATTTAAAATCATCATCTTCCTGAGCTGGTTTACAGGTATCTTGATTTTACCGAAATTATAAATACAATTGCAGATTATTATATACAGTAAAGGCTACAAAGACATCAAACTGCACGAGTATTTGTGCCTAACAATATTTGATTGGCTTCTCAGGTTGCCTGATCTGTGAGAAGGTGAATCAGTCCCCTTCAGATGTGCTGTGTAAACCCAATGACTCTGTCGAGCTGACCTGCAAACATAAAATTACTAACTATGACACAATATTGTGGTATAAGAGGTCACATGGAGATTCTAGCCTGAAACTCATCGGTTATGCACGATATAGCAACATAAAAGAATTTGAGGAATCGTATAAGGGTTATTTCAATTTAAGTGGAAAAGGAGAAGAAGAAGTTACTTTACAGATTCTTAAAGCAAGACCAGACCAGGACACCGCAGAGTATTTCTGTGCAGCGTCGTATGCACAATGTCACAAAAATCCTCTCTTCCATGACAAAAACTGTTCTCTTATCTTCAACATATCATGGTACACCTGCATGAAACCACGCAAGCAAGTTAAGAAAACATCACTGAACACAATAAGCTAAAATGGAATGAAGAAAAAACACATTTAAACGAATCATTTGATACAATGCATTTATTGTGCATATGTGACCCTGGACGACAAAACCAGTCACATGGGTAAATTTTATGAAATTGAGATGTATACATCATCTGAAATCTGAATAAGCTTTCCATTGATGTATGGTTTGTTAGGATATAGGACAACTATTCGAGATACAACTATTTAAACATCTGGAATCTGAGGGTGCAAAAAAATTGAAACATTGAGAAAATCGCCTTTAAAGTTGTCCATTTATGTTCACGATTGTGGCGCATTCACTCACAAAAATAAATGTTTGATATATTTACAGTAGGAAATGTACAAACTATATTCATTGAACATGATCTTTACTTAATATCCTAATGTTTTTTTGGCATAAAAGAAAAATTGAAAATTTTGACCCATACAAGGTATTGTTGGCTATTTCCACAAATATACCCGTGCGACATGCGACTGGTTTTGTGATCCAGGGTCACATATGTATGTTTTTAAAATACCTATATGAAATTACATTGTAACTCATTTTGGTATTTACATCTATAATTAAACTGTTACCCCACCTCAATAGCAGCAAACGTTTTGCAATTCAACATAAACACAAGAAGTACACTGTATCTTACAATTATTTTTAATGCAAGTTCATTGTAGACAGCGACACCTATATAGTGTGAACAAAAAACCCCTAAATGATGGCAGCCATCTGTGTGGTCATTGTGGTGGTTTGTGATGTCATTTCCTGTCTACAAGAAATGAGCTCAGTGCATCTCAGTGCAGTCGAGGACTCAACATGATGTGTCGCCTCTCCATCCAAATTGTGACAGCGCTTTTGCTAACAGGTGTCATATTTATATCAGTTTTTAGATTCAGATTTCAATTTGACAATTTAAGAAAAAAAAAAAAAAAAAATACATGAATTGATTTTGAAACTTTTCTGTAACGATCAAGTGTTTCTCTCTGTACAGTCCCGGCTGTGTGTAAAGACGTGGATCAGTCTCCAGCTTCAGTGTTGAGTTATCCTGACAGTCGGGTTGAACTGACATGCAGTCATTCCATCAAGAGCTACAACACCATATTATGGTATCAGCACTCTGGTGGAGACACACAACTGAAACTTGTGGCTTATATGTACTATAAAACACCAAAGACTGAGGATCCATTTACAAATGCCTTTAATATATCAGGTGATGGTGAAAAGAATGCTTCACTTCATATACAATGCAGCAAACAAGCCCAAGTCACAGGCATGTATTACTGCGCTGCCAGTATCACACAGTGCTGCAGGAGTTCAGCCCTCTTTACAATTACCTTCCTCTGCTGCACAGACCAGCTCGGCTCACACTCTTCTGCTCATCACTACACATCTCACAGCATATCATTGTGCTTATTACCTGGGGTGTCTGAGCAGGAGGTTCACTGGAGATCAGAACATGCTATTCTAAATGATAAGATAAAAAATGACGATTGTCTTTTTATGGGAGTCAGTAGGTGTCCTGAATTCAGAATTCATATAGATATCTTGAGTAAGCTGGTTATCAACTACTTCATTGTTTCATAATTTGTGGGATTCTATTGGATCCTTCTTCAGTCCTACTGGAAGGTTTGTGGGCTTCATCTTGAATCGTTCCCACATTTCACCCTATTAGTGAAAGCCCTGAATATTCCTATATTTAAAAAATGTATTAAATAATTTACTATTAAAATGATAGTTTATTTTTAAAATAGGTTTCACTTAATTTCGATGGTTCACTTAGGATATTCTAACAATGACTTTGCAACTACATATCAACTAAAGTCTCATTAGAGTATTAGTAGACTGTTAGGTTAGGGTTAGTAGAATAAGTTGACATGTAGTTGCAAAGTTACTTAGTAGAATGTCTGTCTGGGAGCATCAAAATAAAGAATTAGCAGATATTAAGCAGACAGTCTACTAATACTCTAATGAGAGCTAGTTGACTTGTAGTTGCAAATTTACTTATAGTTAGTAGAATGTCTAAAGTGGACCATCGAAATGAAGTGTTAACTAAAAAATATTATTTTTCACTCACTGTACAACATTGTATAATATGTGGAAAAAAACATAAAAAAAAAAAAAATCAATGACCTGAATTAAAGTAACACAACTAAATTTGTTAAAATTATTTAATCAAAATAAATGTTCTGATGAATTAAATTATAAAAAATCTAATTCAGGGGTTGTTAGGCTGCTTCATAATGCCGTTCTACGAAGTTAAGTTTCAGGAAACATTTCGCACACATTCTAAATATTTTTTTAATTTCTTTTAGAATATTGAAATGTTTATTTTTATTATATAAATACAAATATTTATTAATATAAAAATATTAACATATAACAAGTGTCAAGCAAGTTGCAGCCTGATATGCACTTCAAACTGATGGGGCCGTATACACAACGTTTTCAACTAAAATTAGCGGCCTGAAAATGCAAAACTTTGAAAACATGCGTTTTTGAAAACGACACCATCTCTGTGCAAACTACAAAAAGGCAAGTTTGTGAATGTGCAAACGTATAGGCGTGTAGTGTTTCTTTACAAAGTGACATTGCCATCTACTGGCCTGACAGCAGAATACAGCATTTTTAGTCGTTTTCACGGATCCGTGTGAACGGGGATCATTTTGACATTGTTGTCTGTGCGCAAAAAAACTTTTTCGTTTTTGATACGTCATTGTCGTGAGAAGGTACTCTGAGGCTGAAATTCAGTGATTAAATATCACTAAATTATACTGCATTATTCATTATTAGTTACACATGATTATACACTTATGCCACTATATTTGGAGCAAATTCAAACTTTACTAATGAGGAGCACCAAGTTAATGCATTTATGTTCACTGCTCTTTATAGACAGCGCTGTGACAGACGTTGTTTGTAGGAGGTGCACATTACCCATCACCCATTGCAGTATGGAATAATCCACTTTATGTCACATGCAGAATCTCCTCCTTACTTTTATGTGCACTCATATCTGGTCTTTGACATACATACAACATGACAGGATCTCTCGTTTCTTCAACCACCGTGATTTGTTTAATAGGTAATACTATAAGATGTTTGGTCCTTTACATTTATATCCTACTGTACTTTACTGTTATCTTTAAATATATGTGTTAATTTTACACATTTTACACGCTGAAAGTGAAGCATTTGTCTTCATGTCTTCACAGGTATTGTGTTTTCTAGTAAGGTTGATCAAACTCCTTCTGACATTTTTTGGAGTCCTGAAAGACCGGCTGAAATGACCTGCCGTCATCAAATAACTGACTATGACACTTTACTGTGGTACCAGCGTTCACAGACAGACACGGAGCTGAAACTCATTGGTTATATGTACTTTGAGCAAAGAACTGTTGAGAAACCATTTGAGAAACATTTTAATGTGAGCGGTCACGGTAAAACACACTCCACACTTCATCTCATCCAGCTGAGAACAGCTGAAGACAGTGCCGTATACTACTGTGCCGCGTATTACCACAGTGGTGTTTCCTCCCTTTCCATTAAACAAGAACCCACATTTAATAATCGCATGACACAGTTCTGCACAGCTGTCACAGGATTTGGTACATGATACATGATCAAATAAACATTTTATTTCTCCCAGTTCAGAATCACCATAATAGGTTTTTGAAAGCAACATATTGTTTGGTGCTCAGATGTGATTAACCTATTAAAGATGTCTGTCTATAGAATTATAATATGTGACCCTGGATCACAAAACCAGTCACAAGTATATTTGTGGCAATAGCCAACAATACATTGTATGGGTCAAAATTATCGATTTATCTTTTATGCCAAAAATCATTAGGATATTAAGTAAAGATCATGTTCCATGAAGATATTTAGTAAATTTCCTATTGTAAATATACAAAAACATTTATTTTTGTGCGCCACAATTGCGAACAGAAATGCACAACTTTAAAGGAGATTTTCTCAATGTTTTGATTTTTTTGCACCATCAGATTCCAGATTTTCAAATAGTTGTATCTCGACCAAATATTGGAAATGGAAAGCTTATTTATTCAGCTTTCAGATGATGTATACATCACAATTTAAAAACATTGACCCATGTGACTGGACCTAGTAACCTCCCTGAACACATTAACACACACATCGCACATCCACCACATCACAATAAGAAATAACCTACAGTAGCAACCACTCCCCTTAGCAACAGCTCAGCAAATTCCTATAACCACTCAAAACACCATAACAACCACCTAGCAAGGATTATATAGTCTTCAAACTTTAAAAATCTCTTTGAGGGTCAGATTTACTAACAGCTTGAGTCAACGCAAACCCCCTTTTGGCGTTAGAAAACTACTGTCAGGATTTACTAAAGACACGCAGTGAAACATTCGTGCTGAAAAGGCGTGAAAAGGCAATTATTTTTGCGGCTGACCTTTCATATTTCTTTGTAGGATTTTCCCTTTCACAGTATTTAAACGAATCAAAGTGATTTATTAAGGTTTGCAAAAGTAGATTTACTGGTATTTGCACCATTATTTACCAGCCATAAAACAGCACGTCTTAAACCAGACGCTAATTTGCACTGCTCTTGGTAGATTGTGCTGGTCATTCTGGAAATGATCCGGCTGTGTCTGTGTTCTTTAACGTGTTCGTCGTCAACAGATCCCATGCAGAACTTTCCACTCGGCACTTTTATGGGATTGTGCTATCATGCTAATTTACCCTGTTTAGTAAATCTGGCCCTTACAGTCTTTTCCATTGTTATTGTCTAGGCAAAATCTGTCAAATCAGCATTTGAAACTTTCCTACTTTTCCAAACTTTATTTTGCTGTTAGAAAACAGGGTTGCACTTTATTTTACAGTATGTGCACTTACGTGTACTTAGAGTGTCCTTACCCACAAAAGTACTCAGTTATGCAAGGTAACATGAGTTAATATAAGGTTTAGGGCAGGGGTCGGCAATAGGCGGCCCGCGGGCCAAAACTGGATATATTTCCTGGCCCGCCGGATTATTTTGGAAGTCCGTTTTTTTTTTTTTTTTTTTTCAGCCTATTTTTATTTTACAATAACGGTTTACAAATAGGCCCCGTGTATCATTCGTTACTTATTATTTACTCGGGTAGGCCTATAACACACTGATAAATAATATGTATTAGCCTACCTGATAAAAAATATTTGCACTAAATGCTGCACAAAACTCTTCCACTAGGCTACTTGAGAAAAGCCGTAGCCGCGCGGCGATTTCACCGCCGCATACTGTGTAAAACGCGCATGAATCATGCGGCGCGGGATTCAATTTTAAAACGGTAGCGGTCGGAACTCTATACCTATACTTTGGACGGAGCGGGCGGTCTGACTGACAATAGCCCACTCCCGACATCTTTTGACAGCGTATCCAACCCAGTCTCTTACTACTGCGTATCTATACCACGAGTTTTCATTTTCATTTGGCGTAGTATTTACACGCCAAAGTCACATTTCGCGTTCATATGGTACGCAAAACCCTCCCGTTAAACTTCTATTGACGGAAAATGCGTATGCATTGCACGCACATTTTGCGTTCATATGGTACGCAAAACCCTCCCGTTAAACTTCTATTGATGGAAAATGCGTATGCATTGCACGCAGAAATGTATTATAGTTAACGTCATCGTCCCGCCCCTTAATCGTACGAAGATTCACGATTCCATCTCGTGCAGATGCCGAAGGTGCATGCAGAAATACGTGTTATTATTTTATTTATTTATTTTATTTTTTTTTGTACAGAAACATAACTTATAATCTCTAATGTATTTTAAATGGGAAGCATTCTTTCTGCCTATCGAGCTGCAGCAGAGAACCTGTTTAATCAACATTAATTCACGAGATTTTATCTTATCATGGACCATGGTTTATGTATTTTTTTAATGTTATTTTTTCGATCTTATTGCCAGGGAAGCTGGATTGCTTTGCTGTTTATTGATATTTTAAAATTCATATTTTATCAGTAGGAAATCGCGCTGAAGAAGTCTCGTTCCGAGCACATCGCGATATTTGGCATCAGTTCACGTGTGCCAGATGTTGGTAAGTAGTAATAAATACGCTGTCCTAATAATGTGTGATAAAATGTCTTTTCTGTTTGTCGATATTAATAAGATTAGCTCACATTCAGTCACTGCATTATATCTGTCATCGCCACGGAGGCTTTGCGTTTCATTGCTTTCTAATTCTAAACAGGGTGATTAAACACCGTCTGTCACGTGACGTGCTGTTGTATTTGTAGTAGAAGAACAACACTTACCATGCTTTTGCCACATTAACATTAGTTTTACTGTGATAAGTGTAGTAAAAAGACAGTAATCACAAAACTGACCATGCATTTACCACACTATTGGTAGTTTTAATGTGATACGTATTGTAAATGTACAGTAACCACAATACTTACCATGCTTTTACTACAGTAACCCTAATTTTACTGTGATAGGTGTGGTAAAAGGACAGTAACCACAAAACTTACCATGCTTTTACCACAGTAACCCTAATTGTACTGTGATAGGTGTGGTAAAAGGACAGTAACACAACACTTACCATGCTTTTACCACAGTAACCCTAATTTTACTGTGATAGGTGTGGTAAAAGGACAGTAATCACAAAACTTACCATGCTATTCCCAGAATTGGTAGTTTTAAAGTGATATTTGTTGTAAATGCATATTAACCACAACACTTGCCATGCTTTTAATGCTTTATAATGTAACATCCAATATTTGTAAGGCAGTACTTTGTCCTTTAAATAATCCTATATATTATTAATTATACATAATGATATTTTCTTTTCTTTTTTTTTTTTCAGATGAAAAGACCAAAAGGGCCCTTCGGACCCAGTCAGCCCCATATTGTTTGAGGACAAGTAAACGGAGGAGACTGAAAGCTGCATAGGTAAATATTTGCAATGTATGTATTGTTTTTAACCCTAAATCAAATAATTTATCAAGCATTTGTTGTTTCTTAAACCTTTTCTCACAAAACCCATAGCCCAATCAGTATAACATAGTCTGAAGGTCTTAATAACTCAAAAGATTTAACAAGTTGTCAAATTCGTACGATACTCGTACATATTTGTATACTCCTACATAATCCTGCAGCTTTTACTCCTAGTGCTGTCATTGGCTACTGCCTCAATTCCTGTACGCAATTATCGCGATATTTGTAAATCAGTTGAGCCCCTTCTTGGAAAGTAGTCGGATGTCCCACACACTGTCAGAAAGTTGATATTAATTGCATTGTATTTATTACAATTATTACAAATTGGTCCCCGTCTGTTTATGTTCCGGTGATACATGATGTCTCTCCACACCTCATAACCTACCTCTGTTTGCAAGAGTGGAAAAGCTTATCTGACATTATCATGACATCAGATACTCAATTATTTTGTCGTAATCAGATCAGTTACACTGCCCTACCCGTTTGCATGTAAATAATTTTCATAGGATTATTGCTTGCTATTAAATACATACTTTTATTCATAGAAATGCCCACATATCAGTGAACTTATAACATAAAAATGCTTTTAACATTTAATTATGCAACACTCTTTACAGAAAAATATCCCACACTTATGGATAAACTCACAACGTCATCATCAAGTGCTGTGCTGGGCACATTGGGCGACAAGTGTCCTCCAACGTATTCGATCCGTGGCTAAGTTCTTCACATCTTCCCATGGGACACTGACATTCTTCAGGTCTTCGTGAAACATCTGTCTCCGTGTCTTCCTTGGTCTTCCCTGTCTCCTGCATCCTCCTGGTGGTGTCCTCTTCATCACTGTGTTTGGGTGGTGTTGTTTGGGCATGCGTAGGATGTGTCCAGCGAGGTGCACCCTTTGCTCTGTCTCAGTTTCTGAAAGTCTTCATGTAGTCCCACTCCTCCTCGTGATCTCTTTGATATATGCAGAACCAATATTGAAAATAGTGATTTATCTTTTTCCATATTGTTAAAGCATTTTGTTTTCTCTTTCAGCTTCATAAACTGTACTTGATTTCTGCCTAATGCCTTTATAAAAAAGGGTCAGTGCTCATCAGGTGTTTTGCTATTATTGCTATTTGTTATGTTTTGGACATATTCATTGCATAGTTACAATAAAAGTGACCAATAATCACAAGGATATAGAATGAAAGTTGAGAATGTAAAATGTTGTGCTTATATTTTTGCCTGTTTTTTCTTTAAAGCAAAGAAACAAATGTATTTTCACATGACAAATTTGAATCTCATCTCTTGGTTTGTAAATACATAACTTCATCATAGCAATTTTTTAACGTTAATGTATGTGTCACTATAATAGATTGCCCCTGTATCTGGATATTTTTAATTAACTGATTTTTATACTTTTGTGCTGTAGTTTTGGCGCTACATTTGTCTTTAAACAGTTTGACATTAAATATTGGAATATGCTTTCAAAATTGTGTCCATTCATAGTGCTTTTGTTACATTTATTTGAATATAGTTGATATACCTGTAATATACTATACATACACTGTAAATGTTAGAAGCACTTTAGAACATGCAATTATCTTTAATTAAAATACTGCAAAACTACCCTGCTGTAGGACATTGCTTAGAAAAAAGTTTCTCTTTCAAATGTATGCATCAGTCTAATCAAAAAGGCAAATTTGTAGCATAGATAATTTGAACTCGTTTTTGGATGGTAACCACACAACGGAGTATTTTGTTTTTAAATATGAGTTTTATAATTTAATTAGAAAGAATACATATCCCTGCAGGCGGAACCAGAAGAGATCTGTCATCATTTACCATAAATGGGCATGTAAGTGTGACGCGTCTGTTCAGCTGGGTTGTTATTGGCTGTGACTTTATCGCAGAACTCGCTGTGATTGGACAATCGTTTAACACATATAAAACGGCGCTTCATGTTACAAAGTATGTTTTGGTGTTATTATTACGTTAGTTATAGATTAAGCTAACTATAAAGTGACTCTATGTTGTGAGAAATTACTCCTTTACCGAGATCCTAACCCTAACCCTAAGCATGTCTGCACATTTCAATGAACTACAGAACTATGCTTCCTGTTCTATTGATAGAATGACAGAGACATGTGGGTAATGTAGTTTAAAACGTTTAGTAATGAAACAATAAATGTTAAATAAATAATATATTTAATGGACAACTGGATATCTAAATTTGTTAATTGTGCAAACCTTTATGACATATATGAGGGACAGACTGAAATTTTATATTTTACTGTGAGCACTTTAAAAATAACCTTTATGCCAGCTTTCCATATTTGTCTGAAAACTGTGGCCAACATTATTTATTAAACATAGCATAAGCAGTTGTCCTGCCGATGTTCTCTTTGAACCGGACTTTGAGTTACAGCCATTTGAAATGTGCATTTTTTTGCTCTTCTGGGGGCCGTTGCTGGGCCCCTGGGGGTAGAAGGGCAGTATAATCTACACAGATCTACACATACTATTACTATTACACAAGGATAATGCACCATTCAGTAAAACAACAAAAAAACAGTGCCAGAATTTCCTTTTTACCCCTTCTGATTGCTGCTTATATGCCTGACATCAGTAATGTCTATGCTTTCATTTGAAAAGCAGTAGTAGATGTACTAGAATGATCAACATGGATCATCTTCAATTATGCTTGAAGTGTTTATAGTAAGATAGCCCACCGCAGCCTCTTGTAATTTAGTTTCCCTTTATTTCACTGAAACGTGGCATACATGCAAGTATATGCAACTTATGTTGCATTGTTGTCCCAAATTAACCAGATCTAAGTTTTTATGTTCTAAGTAAAATAATCATGGTCATTAGTTATATGTAGTTGTTTTTAAATTATGAATTTAAAACTAAAGTACTAAAGTACTAAATTACTAGTACTAAATTACTAAATTAAAATTAAAACTACTAAAACTAAATTAAAAATAAATACTAAATAAGAAATTAAAATTTCTAAAATAAAAAATTCTATTTACTGTACAAAACACCACTTTCAATACACAATATTCACTAGGGATGTCCCGATCCGATCACATGATCGGAAATCGGGCCCGATCACGTGTTTTCAGGGACTCGGATATTCTCATTATTTTTTAACACATCAATATTTATGCGGTGGCACAGAGTTACGCCGGTTTCACATTGCACGCGTTAGTAAGCAGCGCAGGAGCAGTGCGTATGGTGAGCAGGAGCAGGACACGTGCGTTTTGCTTTCACACTAGCAGCGTTTGTCACGCGCGGCTGAACCGCGGGTTGTGTAGGCTACAGAGTCAGACAGAGTACTCCATAATGGATAAGTTGGCATTGCTTTTTTTCGTTTTCAAATACATTTAAGAGAAAAGACTTGTCAAGAAACTTATTTTATTCATAATTTCATTTAACTTTTGTTTCATCTTTGATTTTATTGTTATGGCAACAAGTTTGTTTTTGGACATTTGTTTTCTTTTTAAATTGCTGTTGGTCATTTGATTGACTGTTTAAAACACAATAGATATCTTTTTGGATAAAACTGCGGTGTATTTTGGCCATGATCAATGTATTGTCACTTTAATTCAGCAAAAGCGGCGCAGCAAAAATAGACTCGGCGCCGAAACGATCGCGGCACTCCTGCTCTGCTCTACTACGCACTGCCGCGCCGCCTCTGCGCGCGGTGTGAATGCTCTAAAGCCTGGTTTAATCTGGTAACATGGGCGGCGAAAAAAAATACGCACTGCACGCTCTGCTAACAGTGCAGTGTGAAACCGGCGTAAGAGTTAGGAGTGCAGTCCCTAAAAGCACATTACTGGCTTTGCAAACACTGTAGCACTTTTATTTTTTATTTGTTTACATGCCTGCCGGGTATTTTAAGTTGAGGTGCTATTTGTTTATATATTAGACTTTTTTTATATTTACTGTTGCACTAAAGTCCAAAAGTGAAGAATTTATGTATTACTTGATTGTTCAAGCTACCTCACAGAAGTGCTCTGTTTGTTAACAGAGTTGTTGAATGTTAAAATAAGGTGAATTAAATAAAAAATAAGGAACATCCTGGATCTGTTTTTTCGCTCTTCTTTATTCTTTTTTTATGTATTAAGTATCGGATCGGGACTCGGTATCGGCAGATACTCAAAATCAAATGACTCGGACTCGGACTCGAGGGCAAAAAAACCTGATCGGGACATCCCTAATATTCACCATACTTTATTAAACAACACTTTATCAATAAAGTTGATAAAGTAGCATAAAGACAAATGAGATTCAAGACAAATTAAAATGTGTCTTCAAAAATACATTAACATCATATTGATCCATTCACATCTGCTGAAGCCATACACTGAGTGCCAGAGAATCATATTCAGTCACCTACAGAATTTTATATTGTGTTGGAATATAATGATTCATTATTACAGCTAAACCGGTTTCTTGCTCTTCTGATGTACGTATTGTGTTCATGTTCTTCTTCCTCGTCTAAACAGTTTGTTCAGTTGATCCCTACAGTACATGAACAGAAGATGTGATCACTGATGTGGTGTAGCTTTTTCTCAACCAGAGGAAGAAGTCTCAACATCTATTATTTAACATTTATTGTTTCATTACTAAACGTTTTAAACTACATTACCCACATGTCTCTGTCATTCTATCAATAGAACAGGAAGCATGGTTCTGTAGTTCATTGAAATGTGCAGACATGCTTAGGGTTAGGGTTAGGATCTCGGTAAAGGAGTAATTTCTCACAACATAGAGTCACTTTATAGTTAGCTTAATCTATAACTAACGTAATAATAACACCAAAACATACTTTGTAACATGAAGCGCCGTTTTATATGTGTTAAACGATTGTCCAATCACAGCGAGTTCTGCGATAAAGTCACAGCCAATAACAACCCAGCTGAACAGACGCGTCACACTTACATGCCCATTTATGGTAAATGATGACAGATCTCTTCTGGTTCCGCCTGCAGGGATATGTATTCTTTCTAATTAAATTATAAAACTCATATTTAAAAACAAAATACTCCGTTGTGTGGTTACCATCCAAAAACGAGTTCAAATTATCTATGCTACAAATTTGCCTTTTTGATTAGACTGATGCATACATTTGAAAGAGAAACTTTTTTCTAAGCAATGTCCTACAGCAGGGTAGTTTTGCAGTATTTTAATTAAAGATAATTGCATGTTCTAAAGTGCTTCTAACATTTACAGTGTATGTATAGTATATTACAGGTATATCAACTATATTCAAATAAATGTAACAAAAGCACTATGAATGGACACAATTTTGAAAGCATATTCCAATATTTAATGTCAAACTGTTTAAAGACAAATGTAGCGCCAAAACTACAGCACAAAAGTATAAAAATCAGTTAATTAAAAATATCCAGATACAGGGGCAATCTATTATAGTGACACATACATTAACGTTAAAAAATTGCTATGATGAAGTTATGTATTTACAAACCAAGAGATGAGATTCAAATTTGTCATGTGAAAATACATTTGTTTCTTTGCTTTAAAGAAAAAACAGGCAAAAATATAAGCACAACATTTTACATTCTCAACTTTCATTCTATATCCTTGTGATTATTGGTCACTTTTATTGTAACTATGCAATGAATATGTCCAAAACATAACAAATAGCAATAATAGCAAAACACCTGATGAGCACTGACCCTTTTTTATAAAGGCATTAGGCAGAAATCAAGTACAGTTTATGAAGCTGAAAGAGAAAACAAAATGCTTTAACAATATGGAAAAAGATAAATCACTATTTTCAATATTGGTTCTGCATATATCAAAGAGATCACGAGGAGGAGTGGGACTACATGAAGACTTTCAGAAACTGAGACAGAGCAAAGGGTGCACCTCGCTGGACACATCCTACGCATGCCCAAACAACACCACCCAAACACAGTGATGAAGAGGACACCACCAGGAGGATGCAGGAGACAGGGAAGACCAAGGAAGACACGGAGACAGATGTTTCACGAAGACCTGAAGAATGTCAGTGTCCCATGGGAAGATGTGAAGAACTTAGCCACGGATCGAATACGTTGGAGGACACTTGTCGCCCAATGTGCCCAGCACAGCACTTGATGATGACGTTGTGAGTTTATCCATAAGTGTGGGATATTTTTCTGTAAAGAGTGTTGCATAATTAAATGTTAAAAGCATTTTTATGTTATAAGTTCACTGATATGTGGGCATTTCTATGAATAAAAGTATGTATTTAATAGCAAGCAATAATCGTATGAAAATTATTTACATGCAAACGGGTAGGGCAGTGTAACTGATCTGATTACGACAAAATAATTGAGTATCTGATGTCATGATAATGTCAGATAAGCTTTTCCACTCTTGCAAACAGAGGTAGGTTATGAGGTGTGGAGAGACATCATGTATCACCGGAACATAAACAGACGGGGACCAATTTGTAATAATTGTAATAAATACAATGCAATTAATATCAACTTTCTGACAGTGTGTGGGACATCCGACTACTTTCCAAGAAGGGGCTCAACTGATTTACAAATATCGCGATAATTGCGTACAGGAATTGAGGCAGTAGCCAATGACAGCACTAGGAGTAAAAGCTGCAGGATTATGTAGGAGTATACAAATATGTACGAGTATCGTACGAATTTGACAACTTGTTAAATCTTTTGAGTTATTAAGACCTTCAGACTATGTTATACTGATTGGGCTATGGGTTTTGTGAGAAAAGGTTTAAGAAACAACAAATGCTTGATAAATTATTTGATTTAGGGTTAAAAACAATACATACATTGCAAATATTTACCTATGCAGCTTTCAGTCTCCTCCGTTTACTTGTCCTCAAACAATATGGGGCTGACTGGGTCCGAAGGGCCCTTTTGGTCTTTTCATCTGAAAAAAAAAAAAGAAAAGAAAATATCATTATGTATAATTAATAATATATAGGATTATTTAAAGGACAAAGTACTGCCTTACAAATATTGGATGTTACATTATAAAGCATTAAAAGCATGGCAAGTGTTGTGGTTAATATGCATTTACAACAAATATCACTTTAAAACTACCAATTCTGGGAATAGCATGGTAAGTTTTGTGATTACTGTCCTTTTACCACACCTATCACAGTAAAATTAGGGTTACTGTGGTAAAAGCATGGTAAGTGTTGTGGTTACTGTCCTTTTACCACACCTATCACAGTAAAATTAGGGTTACTGTGGTAAAAGCATGGTAAGTGTTGTGTTACTGTCCTTTTACCACACCTATCACAGTACAATTAGGGTTACTGTGGTAAAAGCATGGTAAGTTTTGTGGTTACTGTCCTTTTACCACACCTATCACAGTAAAATTAGGGTTACTGTAGTAAAAGCATGGTAAGTATTGTGGTTACTGTACATTTACAATACGTATCACATTAAAACTACCAATAGTGTGGTAAACGCATGGTCAGTTTTGTGATTACTGTCTTTTTACTACACTTATCACAGTAAAACTAATGTTAATGTGGTAAAAGCATGGTAAGTGTTGTTCTTCTACTACAAATACAACAGCACGTCACGTGACAGACGGTGTTTAATCACCCTGTTTAGAATTAGAAAGCAATGAAACGCAAAGCCTCCGTGGCGATGACAGATATAATGCAGTGACTGAATGTGAGCTAATCTTATTAATATCGACAAACAGAAAAGACATTTTATCACACATTATTAGGACAGCGTATTTATTACTACTTACCAACATCTGGCACACGTGAACTGATGCCAAATATCGCGATGTGCTCGGAACGAGACTTCTTCAGCGCGATTTCCTACTGATAAAATATGAATTTTAAAATATCAATAAACAGCAAAGCAATCCAGCTTCCCTGGCAATAAGATCGAAAAAATAACATTAAAAAAATACATAAACCATGGTCCATGATAAGATAAAATCTCGTGAATTAATGTTGATTAAACAGGTTCTCTGCTGCAGCTCGATAGGCAGAAAGAATGCTTCCCATTTAAAATACATTAGAGATTATAAGTTATGTTTCTGTACAAAAAAATAAAAATAAATAAATAAAATAATAACACGTATTTCTGCATGCACCTTCGGCATCTGCACGAGATGGAATCGTGAATCTTCGTACGATTAAAGGGCGGGACGATGACGTTAACTATAATACATTTCTGCGTGCAATGCATACGCATTTTCCATCAATAGAAGTTTAACGGGAGGGTTTTGCGTACCATATGAACGCAAAATGTGACTGCGTGCAATGCATACGCATTTTCCGTCAATAGAAGTTTAACGGGAGGGTTTTGCGTACCATATGAACGCGAAATGTGACTTTGGCGTGTAAATACTACGCCAAATGAAAATGAAAACTCGTGGTATAGATACGCAGTAGTAAGAGACTGGGTTGGCGTATCCGCACTTCATTCTGACCACCTAGGCTCCTAGCTCTGAGGAGCTGTTTGGTACTGAAACCATTGTTAATAAATAATAAACAACATTATTTTTTTGCAAGGATGTTTGAAATAGTTGGCAGAAAATAGCATGCTTCATTTGTCAGTAGGGCAATATGGTTTTCGTTTATGTTGCTTAACAATTTGAGTGATAGGCTTTGTCCTATTTAATTTATTTATATTTCATTATTTTTTTCTGTGACATTTTTTTCTCTGCTGACACTGACAGTAGCCTACAATGTTAAAATAATATTTTATGTTGACACGAACACAAAGCATTTATAATTGTTATAGGCTGCTACTTAATCTCTCAAATTTCCGTTAGAGACATTTGAATGTGAGATTCTGGAAACTAGATCTAAATTTTGCGGACCCGTCAGGTCGGGAAATAATGCGGGTGTATTTTAATTGCTGAATTGAACCTTGTGGGAGCGGGACGAAAAGAAGGAAAAAAAAAAACAGTCCCGCGCAGACCTCCTTAAACCATAGGTGTGTATGTGTGTGTGACAGTGTGTCCCGAATAAATAATAATAATAAAAAAGGAATAAAGTTCAAAAGTCGGACTGTAAGCAAATTAGGCATTGTATTGCTATTCACACCTTTATTAAAATAGCTGTAATATGTTAACACAATAGTACTTGATCTGTTTAAAATGATTTCATTGATATATGCAATGTAGACGTTAAGAGTATTCATTAAGAGTAGCTATTTAATTTGTATCCATAGGGCTACTCCGTGTAGCTGGCCCGCCATCTACTGGCTAAAAGAAAAATTGGCCCGCGGCCAAAGTTAATTGCCGACCCCTGGTTTAGGGGTTCAGGGTTAGTACCTAGTTATTACTTAGTGTCATTACTACAAATACATAGTATGTGGTAATGCGAAACAGGGCTGTAAAATAAAGTGCTAGACTAACAGAAAAAAGGTAACACTATTTTACAATGACATTGTTACATAGTGTACATATATACTTACAGTTGATTGCATCAACTTTACATGCATCTAACCCTATAGTAAGTACATGTTAATTAATATAACTCTGTACATAAAAGGACACCTTAAAATAAAGTGTAACCAAAACACTTGTTTTTTTTTTTATAGCATATTTCGCACACCAGAGGGCAGAAACAGTTTTCTTATTGATAAAGTTATGATGGCTTCCTTTTTGACATAAAAAAAAAGGGTTTAAGAATGGGTTGGTTTGTGCTATCTCATCATTTGTCTTTAGGTACAGCATGATTAGACATCTGATTAACACTGCTATCTTGTTGCTCTTTTTTACAGGTAATGCAATGTATTTAAACAGTATTTATCTGGATCTGGAGTTACAGAGCTACCGTTACATCAGATTTATTGTTTATTAATGAACAGTATTGTTACTGTAAATGCTTCTTTCTCTTAACAGGCTTCTCCGAGAACTCTATTATCACACAGACCCCTTCTGACCTACTGCCCAAAACCAACACAGAATCAGTGAGTCTTCACTGTTCTCACAACAGTTCAAGCTTCAATGTCATCCTCTGGTACAAGCAGCCTCTTAATGGAGAAATGCAGCTCATGGGGTATCTATACAGAACAAATGACAACACAGAACCAGTTTTCAAGGAGAAAATCATCGAGCTATCAGGAAATGGTGCAAGTAACAGCAAGTTGACACTGAAAAGCCTTTCCTTAAATGACAGTGCCATCTATTACTGTGCTGCAAGAGAACACGGTGCTGTGGGTTTCCTGCACTTCTGTACAAAAACCTTATCATGAATCTCCTATACATTACATCACTAGTGACACTACTCGTTCTTTATGTTAAGAGGTTAGGGTACAACAGGGCTAAAAAGCACACCGGGGTTAAAGGCGCATTGGACTTTATTCTCTTTTAAACCACTAGATGGCACAAAAATCCAGCTCAGCACTTTTGATGCACGTGGAAATTTGGCTGATCCTTGACACGATTGCGGACATCAACGCAAAGTTGATTCTGTGCTAACTGGATCGAATAATCGAAGTGTTTTTTAAAATGTAGATTTATGTTGCAAATGAGAATCGATAAAATTATTGTATTTATTTTGAGACAATGATCTTTATGTTTTTCAGTTTTGTTCAAGGTAATTAAAGCAACAGTTCTTCAATAACCGAAAAACATGTAAAAGTGTGGTATTTGGGGTAAAAGACGCCTCTGCTGTTGGGGTGAAAGGCACAATAATTAACATGATAATGAACAGCCCGCTGACTTTTCCGTTTGTTGACATGACATAGTTAGATTCAGATGGTAAATATCATATATTAAATTGGGTATCCACCTTAATAATGAAACCATCGTATTTAAAAATATATTAATAATATCATATAGTAAAATATATTTATTTCTTTATTAAATATATTTTATTACTGTACATATATATTAAATCATTATGGGATCTCATCCAATGCTTTCAGAATCTTTACTTTTTTAAATAATTTTGTTTCTGTATTTTTGAAATGAAAATATTTTAATGATAGTATATTTACTGAACAAAAATGAATTATTTCATTTATCAAAATAAATATTTATCATAATAAATGTTCAATAAAAAACTTTTTTTTTTTCGCAACTTTTCTTAGCATGTGCCTTTAGCCCCGTTGTGCCCTATATGTGTTGTGACCAATATTTATTTTTAACGTCAAATGTAAAAGGTTACAAAGCTGGACCTAGCTGTTACACTCCAGTGAATAATTCTCAATGCACATTTTTTTGACAGACCATTTCTGCGTAGTCACATCCACTGGGTCTCAAGGTCCATGTATCCACCAGGGGGCAGTAGATGTAAAAACACATACAGTAGATGTGAACCGCATAAACATGCAGACTCCACCAGCGTATCCATTAAACCAGGCTAGCTCACTCATGAGTTCACATTTAAACCAGAATTCAACATGAGTGAATTTCCAGTCAAATGTTTCCTTCTTCAGTGTTGCATTGGTGAGGCGTGTGATATTACTTGTGAACACTTATCTATAGCGTCACTGCAGTTTAACCTGTCTAACTGTCTCTCTACTGTCCTTACAGGGCTGTCTATGGCTTTGAAAATCACACAGACACCTATCGACCTTTTCTTAGTCACTGGAGCCAGCATGAACATCACCTGCAGACACAATGACAAAAGCTATGACAAAATCTTCTGGTACCAGCAGACTAAAGGTCAAAGTCTCAAGCACCTTGGCCTCATTTCCTTCAAACAACCTTTGGTTGACAGAAAGGGTTTCACGATAACCGGAGATGCAGAGAAAGAGGCGAATCTGCTGGTGTCGTCTGTGAAAGCTGAGCACAGCGCTGTGTATCTCTGTGCAGTGAGTGATGCACAGTGCTTCAAGTTTATACGAGACTGCACTCAAAAACCCCTCCCCCATCACATGACACACGTGCACCTGGGCTGACAGCGCAGTCAAATGAGGTGAACAACAGTCTCGGCCTCAAGATACGAGATAGCTGTACTCTTATGACTGCGGACGAAACGTATATTTAGAGAGGCACTGTGATTGTATTCTTCTGTTGCTTGGTTGAATGTTATCAGCATGATCAAAGCAATCATTTTAATAATCACTCTTTTCTGTTTGACAGGTAAGGATTCCCACTGCAATGCAGTCTAAGTTATTTAATGTACATGCAGTGCTATGCTCTCCTCACCCTATTGTAGTGTGTGTGGTCTGTTCTCTTGTCATTCAGCAGTCTCCCAAACATCTTCTACAGACGGTGGAGGAGAAAGAGGCAAATCTTTCTTGTCATCATGGTGACTCCAGCTATCAATACCTGTACTGGTATCAGCAGAAAATCAATAGTGGTTCTTTAGAACTTATTGGAATGCTCAATTTTGGATCAAATTCTACAGAGGACAAATTCAAACCCAGATTTACAATATCAGGACATGCTACAAAAGATGCATTCCTGCTCATCTCCGGCATATCTGCTAAGGACAGCGCAGTGTATTTCTGTGCAGCTAGTGTACACAGCCGTACAATGTGTTATAATCACTGGCAAAAAACTGACTTTGCACCTGTTTGCATCTTCATGCCAAAACTGGTAATAATAACATTTACAAATAGAGGGCACTAATGAAAATGAGATGTTTCAGTATGCATCTGTTTAAATGAGGGGTTTAATGGAGAACAGCAGCATAATGGCCTTCATCACAGTCTTGTGCATTGCTCTCGATATGATGAGAAGTTTTGAGGTGGGATACGGGTAAGGTTAGGGACAGGTTTGGTGGTATGGTTAGGTTTAAGGATGGGTTAACATGTAAGTGAAGGGTCAATATTGGAATTATAGAAGTAATTACAGAAATTAATTACAGCTGAACTTACAATACATGTACAAATGTAAATGTAAAAACATGTATGTACACAAGTGCATTGTATCAACCAATTAATTTAAATGTTAGTTAATAGTAGATAATGACACCTAATATAAAGTGGGACCAAATTTATTGTAAAGTTTGATGTTTATCTGAAGACCAGCCGTGTTAGAAGCCAACTTCTGCCAGCATTAATCATAAACATTTCACATATTACATCTCTATAATACCTTATATAGATACAGAACTGGATTGCCCTTTGCCTGTGAACTGAAACACGATTGAATTAATACATTAAAGACTTGGAATATACTTGAATTTGAGCATATTCTAAGTATTAAATTAGGCGTTAACTCATCCCGTGCTGTTTGTACTACAGACATGACAATGCCTCTAATTGTGGAGCTTTTTGCATAGAGGTGTGCGATTACTTTCCTTAAATGATCAAACTCAGAATTATTGCATACAGAAGATGAAGCAAGATGAGAAAAATCCCACTTACTTGCATTGGAGGAAGAGCCACAGCTTTATAATGACTAAAATATCAGACACTTGTGGGTGGGCTCTTTTGACTTGGACCAATAAGCAAACACCGAACATCTAGCATTTTAGTGGCTGATTTCTGAGGTAAAAACAGTCTCAGCCTCAAGATATCTGATAGTTGTTACATTTATGACTGCAGAGGAAACAATTTAGAGAGTCAAACTACATTGTGAATTTAATATTTTTTACATTGTTTCTTGGTTGAATGTTATCAGCATGATCAGAGCCACCATTATTACTACATTATGGTTAACAGGTAAGCATTTCCAGTGCAATGCAATCCAAGTTCTTTATTTTATACGCACTGTATGCTCTCCTCACCCTATTGTAGTGTGTGTGGTGTGTTCTCTTGTCATTCAGCAGTCTCCCAAACATCTTCTACAGACGGTGGAGGAGAAAGAGGCAAATCTTTCTTGTCATCATGGTGACAACAGCTATCCATACCTGTACTGGTATCAGCAGAAAATCAATAGTGGATCTTTAGAACTTATTGGAATGCTCAATTTTGGATCAGCTTCTACAGAGGACAAATTCAAATCCAGATTTAAAATATCAGGACATGCTACAAAAGACGCATTCCTGCTCATCTCCAGCATATCTGCTGAGGACAGCGCAGTGTATTTCTGTGCAGCTAGTGTACACAGCCGTACAATGTGTTATAATCGCTGGCAAAAAACTGACTTTGCACCTGTTTGCATCTTCAAGCCAAAACTGGTAATAATAACATTTACAAATAGAGGGCACTAATGAAAATGAGATGTTTCAGTATGCATCTGTTTAAATGAGGGGTTTAATGGAGAACAGCAGCATAATGGCCTTCATCACAGTCTTGTGTATTGCTCTCAACATACGATCAACAGTTTTGGTCATTGGGATCGAGGTTCAAGACCAAACTGGGACATGTTCCAGTCCAGTTCCTTCTCTTTCTTCTCGTACTTTCCTGGCATCAAATGTAGGAAAAAAGGCAATAAATTAAGAAAGAAAGAATGCATACAAATGCTGGTCATTTTGAGTCCATTTTCATCACTGTTCAAAAAACATTATAATTTATGGAGTGTCTATCAAGGCAAGGCAAGTTTATTTATATACCATATTTCATATATCATAGCAATTCAAATGGCTTTACAGAAAATAATTTAAATAATCACAAAATAAAAGCAAGGAAAATTAAAACAGTTATAAAAGAAATTAAAAGAGATATATAATACAGTTATAAAATAGATAAACTTCTGTATCATATTTTTCACAAATCCCAGTTTTACTCTAAGATTTTCCCATGGTGATTTCACTGTGTCTGTGGTGTTCTTTTGGTACGCCTAAGAAATCTATTGGATGTCTCCGATGGACCCGATTTTTCCCTAAATTCCGAAAGGAGGAGCTGTAGGACTGACTCACGGGGTAACCTCGGGTTCACTGCCCCATCAGTCCACACCACAAAAACCCATTTGTTCGTAAGCTCTAAGAATGGAGTCGATCCAGTCCGCACCCCACAGAACCTCGAGTTTAATCACATCAAACTCACTACTCCAGCACAGACCCAGGTCATCAGCACGGTATCAAGTGCAAATAGCCCGTCTAGTTGGCAGAGGTCGCCTTTTTCTGAACTCATTCTTCTCCCTTTTCCCATTACATATCATCTCTGAGAGACTTTGATTTTAAATAAAAAATTAAGAAAATATTTGTAAAATGGAAAAATAAAGCACCTAAGGGATATTTAACCCTCTGGGGTCTGGGGTGTTTTTGGGGTCCTTGAGATGTTCTGACATGCCCTGACATTTGTGCTTTTTTCAGTTGCTTATAAACATATTAATGGCAAAGGTGTAAATTCACTCTATATAGCACAAACAGGACTTCCATAATATGTGAGCCACATGTATGTACATGTTTTCATTTTTGAGAGAATAATGTTTAAGCATGGTTATCGAAAAAACTAAAAATTAAAGTTTCTGAAATAAGGCCACAAAACACATACTAAATATGTGGCAATAAGACTTTTGACTAATGGATGTCATCGCCTAGTGTTTTTTCTTCAAAATGATATGAAAATCATCCTGCCTAATCGTTCACAAAAAAACGATACATTGATTTTAGTTTTGTGAAACACTTTTAGTTTGGAAAGCCAATATGCGGATGGGGCGTAAATGCTCCAACAGCATCATGCATATTTAGTAGTTCACACCTGGTGAGACTACGTCCCTGCATACTTAATGAGCCATTCATTCAGGTGTGTCACCTATAGCTAACTTAAATATACAAGCTTCATAAAAATGATCATTCTAGGAGAAAATTTCAGATGGCATTTAGAGGCTTTTGCATCTGAACTCTTCATATATACACACACACATATATATATGCATGCACAGACATACTTTATAATCTTTTCAAAACTAGTCAACGTCTTTCAAAACTAAAGTATACATTTTATCATACGTATTTCAAAGTAAAGGATTCATTAGTTAGTTGATGACTTTATTTTTGACAAAACACATACAGTATATATTCCTCATCTCAGTATAGCAATAGAGTTTGCTAAAAGCTGTTCATTCAATACAGCAGTATTTGAAAATCGATCATATTTTGTCAAATTACATTTATATTTGCATTTATGTCAAAACCTAGACACTTTTAAACATCAAAAGGACATTTATTAATATGTATTCGTGTCAAAATGACAAATAAACAGATTTTCCTATTCAATTTTGCATGGAAACGCTTCCAAGACGCTTGCGTGTCGCGTGAAAAATAGGCGTCGGTTCTATTTCTAGAATGCACGCGTTTTCCACGCGGCTCGTGCCGCGCCTGAGACGCGCGTCTCACACAGGCAGTGTGCAAACTCTAAACTGTTAACATGGATGGGAGCCGAAATAAAAACGGACACGCCACGCAGCTGAGACGCTTACGCCACGCATCCAGTGTTTCACCGGCCTTATCCAGCGGATGTGGGCGTTTCACAGGTTTGTATGGATCGCCTCACATTTGCGTTTGAATAGCGCGGTCTCCATAGGCGGAGTCACATTAAAACTTAATTAGCTGAGATGAGAACGACTGACATCTCTCTCTTTACATACATATTATATAAACTGTGAATATTTGTTTTTTATAAAAATTACTTAATTTGAAAGAAGAGAATTCAAGCTTCATGCCTGTGTGACTGTATGCCTGTTTGACTGAGCATTCGCTGAGTTACAGTTCATTTTCGGATGCGTTTCAGAATTGACTTCACTGACGGAGAGTAGGCAGAACTCGCATCATGTTTATTTTTCTTTATTTGGCGAAAAGCACAACACTTTATTTTTATTATGAGCATACACAAAGAAAATACACACTAAACAGGATCGATTGATGTATAACACAAGCATATAAGATAAAAATGAATATTTTTTTTTTATTTTTTTTTTGCACTCATATGGAAAAAAACGAGCCTATCGCGCCGGCGCGATAGCCGACCTCAGGGGGTTAATAGTGGAAATAAAGTGTTTAACGGTTATGGTGTAGGGGGCTGTGAGGACAGGGACAAGTAATGTCCCAATAAAGCAGCATCCATTAATGAGTTTAATAAATATAATCATTAACATGGAATATGTTGTTATTATTACATACTGTTTTATAATATACTATAATAAACTTAGGAACAAACAGTATCAGCCACTATTTGCACTAAGTATAAATAGCATAAATAACTATTTACACTTAGTGAAAATAAAATAGTTATTTTTACTTAGTGCAAGTAGCCGCTACCTAAAATTTATCATAAGGTTTGATATTTATCTGAAGACCAGCCGTGTTAGCAGCCAACCCCTGCCTGCATCAATCCTAAACATTTCACATAATCTACATATCTATAGATACAAAACATATCTATAGAAGATGAAGGAAGATCCATTTACTTGCACTGAAGGAGGATCCACAGCTATATAATGACTATAATCTCATAGACACTTGTGGGTGGGCTCTTCTGACTTAGACCAATAAGCAAACACCGAACATCTAGCATTTTAGTGGTTGATTTCTGAGGTAAAAACAGTCTCAGCCTCAAGATATCTGATAGTTCTTACATTTATGACTGCAGAGGAAACAATTTAGAGAAGCAACCATTACACTGTAAATTTATTTCTTCTATTGCTTGGTTGAATGTTATCAACATGATCAGAGCCACCATTATTACTACATTATGGTTAACAGGTAAGCATTTCCAGTGCAATGCAATCCAAGTTCTTTATTTTATACGCACTGTATTCTCTCCTCACCCTATTGTAGTGTGTGTGGTGTGTTCTCTTGTCATTCAGCAGTCTCCCAAACATCTTCTACAGACGGTGGAGGAGAAAGAGGCAAATCTTTCTTGTCATCATGGTGACACCAGCTATCCATACCTGTACTGGTATCAGCAGAAAATCAATAGTGGATCTTTAGAACTTATTGGAATGCAGACATATGAAGCTCCTTCTCCAGAGGATAAATTCAAATCTAGATTTATAATATCAGGACATGCTACAAAAGATGCATTCCTGCTCATCTCCAGCATATCTGCTGAGGACAGCGCAGTGTATTTCTGTGCAGCTAGTGCACACAGCCGTACAATGTGTTATAATCGCTGGCAAAAAACTGACTTTGCACCTGTTTGCATTTTCAAGCCAAAACTGGTAATAATAACATTTACAAATAGAGGGCACTAATGAAAAATGAGATGTTTCAGTATGCATCTGATTAAATGAGGGGTTTAATGGAGAACAGCAGCATAATGGCCTTCATCACAGTCTTGTGCATTGCTCTCGATATGATGAGAAGTTTTGAGGTGGGATATGGGTAAGGTTAGGGACAGGTTTGGTGGTATGGTTAGGTTTAAGGATGGGTTAACATGTAAGTGAAGGGTCAACATTGGAAATATAGAAGTAATTACAGAAATTAATTACAGCTGAACTTACAATACATGTACAAATGTAAATGTAAAAACTTGTATGTACACAAGTGCATTGTATCAACCGATTCATTTAAATGTTAGTTAATAGTAGTTAGACACCTAATATTAAGTGGGACCAAATTTATTGTAAAGTTTGATGTTTATCTGAAGACCAGCCGTGTTAGAAGCCAACTTCTGCCAGCATTAATCATAAACATTTCACATATCACATCTCTATAATACTTTATATAGAGACAGAACTGGATTGCCCTTTGTTTGTCAACTGAAACACGATTGAATTAATACATTAAAGACTTAGAATATACTTGAATTTGAGCATATTCTAAGTATTAAAAATTAGGCGTTTAACTCATCCTGTGCTATTTGTACTACAGACATGACAATGCCTCTAATTGTGGAGCTTTTTGCATAGAGGTGTGCTATGCTATTACTTTCCTTAAATGATCAAACTCAGAATTATTGCATACAGAAGATGAAGCAAGATGAGAAAAATCCCACTTACTTGCATTGGAGGAAGAGCCACAGCTATATAATGACTAAAATATCAGACACTTGTGGGTGGGCTCTTTTGACTTGGACCAATAGAGACAGAGCACATTTAGACCTAGACCACGCCCACACCGGGGGGCGGGGGGCGGGGGGGGGCAATCCAACCGTCTCCATTGACTTTGCATTGCGAGAGGCTGCCTCCTTGTCATTTCTTGCTTCTAACAGAAGACAGAAAAATGCCTAAAAGCTGCTGTGTGACAAGGTGTACAGCAAATAAGCTAAAAAACCCAGAAATACGTTTTTATTAGCTCTCGACCCCCAAAAAACGAGTGTTTAGGACATAAAAGTGGATACAGGCAGTTGAGACAGAGCGTCACGTGTCTCATTACTCTGAGAACTAACGTACGCCCGCTGGAGGAGATCGTAATCGGCAACACAGGATAGTTTATCTTACAGAAATATAATATATAAAACTGACATTTGGATATTTGACTCACCAGTGACCAAATGTTTAACTTACTTCACACGTAGTGTATTTTTAGTGCATACTGAGTGTCAGGATCCCACAATTTACCCATTCGTTCCAGCCTGTATCCACTTTTATGTCCTCAAACGCTCGTTTTTTTGGGGTCGACAGCTTATGAAAACTTATTTCTGGGTTTCTTAGCTTGTTTGCTGTACACCTTGTCACATAGCAGCTTTTAGGCATTATTCTGTCTTTTGTTAGAAGCAAGAAATGACAAGGAGGCAGCCTCTCGCAATGCAAAGTCAATGGAGACGGTTGGATTGTTTTCCCCCTTGGTGGGCGTGGTCTTCAGATTATGACGCGTTGCGCTCTGTCTCTATAAGCAAACATCTAGCATTTTAGTGGTTGCTTTCTGAGGTAAAAACAGTCTCAGCCTCAAGATATCTGATATTTGTTACATTTATGACTGCAGAGGAAACAATTCAGAGAGTCAAACTGCATTGTGAATTTAATATTTTTTACTTTGTTGCTTGGTTGAATGTTATCAGCATGATCAGAGCTACCATTTTAACCATTATTACTACATTATGGTTAACAGGTAAGCATTTCCAGTGCAATGCAATCCAAGTTCTTTATTTTATACGCACTGTATGCTCTCCTCACCCTATTGTAGTGTGTGTGGTGTGTTCTCTTGTCATTCAGCAGTCTACCAAACATCTTCTACAGACGGTGGAGGAGAAAGAGGCAAATCTTTCTTGTCATGGTGACTCCAGCTATCAATACCTGTACTGGTATCAGCAGAAAATCAATAGTGGTTCTTTAGAACTTATTGGAATGCTCAACTATGGATCAAATTCTACAGAGGATACATTCAAATCCAGATTTACAATATCAGGACATGCAAAAAAAGAAGCATTCCTGCTCATCTCCAGCATATCTGCTGAGGACAGCGCAGTGTATTTCTGTGCAGCTAGTGTACACAGCCGTACAATGTGTTATAATCACTGGCAAAAAACTGACTTTGCACCTGTTTGTATTTTCAAGCCAAAACTGGTAATAATAACATTTACAAATAGAGGGCACTAATGAAAATGAGATGTTTCAGTATGCATCTGTTTAAATGAGAGGTTTAATGGGGAACAGCAGCATAATGGCCTTCATCACAGTCTTGTGTATTGCTCTCAACATACGATCAACAGTTTTGGTCATTGGGATCAAGGTTCAAGACCAAACTGGGACATGTTCCAGTCCAGTTCCATCTCTTTCTTCTCGTACTTTCCTGGCATCAAATGTAGGAAAAAAGGCAATAAATTAAGAAAGAAAGAATGCATACAAATGCTGGTCATTTTGAGTCCATTTATATCACTGTTCAAAAAACATATTATAATTTATGGAGTGTCTATCAAGGCAAGGCAAGTTTATTTATATACCATATTTCATATATCATAGCAATTCAAAGTGCTTTACAGAAAATAATTAAAATAATCAAAATAAAAGCAAGGAAATTTAAAACAGTTATAAAAGAAATTAAGAGATATATGATACAGTTATAAAATGAATTAAGAGTAAAAAAGATGATACATAGATAAACTTCTGTATCATATTTTTCACAACTCCCAGTTTTACTCTAAGATTTTCCCATGGTGATTTCACTGTGTCTGTGGTGTTCTTTTGGTACGCCTAAGAAATCTATTGGATGTCTCCAATGGACCCGATTTTTCCCTAAATTCCGAAAGGAGGAGCTGTAGGACTGACTCACGGGGTAACCTCGGGTTCACTGCCCCATCAGTCCACACCACAAAAACCCATTTGTTCGTAAGCTCTAAGAATGGAGTCGATCCAGTCCGCACCCCACAGAACCTCGAGTTTAATCACATCAAACTCACTACTCCACCACAGACCCAGGTCATCAGCACGGTATCAAGTGCAAATAGCCCGTCTAGTTGGCAGAGGTCGCCTTTTTCCGAACTCATTCTTCTCCCTTTTCCCATTACATATCATCTCTGAGAGACTTTGATTTTAAATAAAAAATTAAGAAAATATTTGAAAAATGGAAATAAAGCACCTAAGGGATATTTAATAGTGGAAATAAAGTGTTCAACGGTTATGGTGTAGGGGGCTGTGGGGACAGGGACAAGTAATGTCCCAATAAAGCAGCATCCATTAATGAGTTTAATAAATATAATCATTAACATGGAATATGTTGTTATTATTACATACTGTTTTATAATATACAACAATAAACTGAGGAGCAAACAGTATCAGCCACTATTTGCACTAAGTATAAATAGCATAAATAACTATTTACACTTAGTGCAAATAAAATACAGCTATTTTTACTTAGTGCAAGTAGCCGCTACCTATAATTTATCATAAGGTTTGATGTTTATCTGAAGACCAGCCGTGTTAGCCAACCCCTGCCTGCATCAATCCTAAACATTTCACATAATCTACATATCTATAGATACAGAACATATCTATAGAAGATGAAGGAAGATCCATTTACTTGCACTGAAGGAGGATCCACAGCTATATAATGACTATAATCTCATAGACACTTGTGGGTGGGCTCTTTTGACTTGGACCAATAAGCAAACACCGAACATCTAGCATTTTAGTGGTTGCTTTCTGAGGTAAAAACAGTCTCAGCCTCAAGATATCTGATAGTTCTTACATTTATGACTGCAGAGGAAACAATTTAGAGAAGCAACCATTACACTGTAAATGTATTTCTTCTATTGCTTGGTTGAATGTTATCAGCATGATCAGAGCCACCATTATTACTACATTATGGTTAACAGGTAAGCATTTCCAGTGCAATGCAATCCAAGTTCTTTATTTTATACGCACTGTATGCTCTCCTCACCCTATTGTAGTGTGTGTGGTGTGTTCTCTTGTCATTCAGCAGTCTCCCAAACATCTTCTACAGACGGTGGAGGAGAAAGAGGCAAATCTTTCTTGTCATCATGGTGACACCAGCTATCCATACCTGTACTGGTATCAGCAGAAAATCAATAGTGGATCTTTAGAACTTATTGGAATGCAGACATATGAAGCTCCTTCTCCAGAGGATAAATTCAAATCCAGATTTACAATATCAGGACATGCTACAAAAGAAGCATTCCTGCTCATCTCCAGCATATCTGCTGAGGACAGCGCAGTGTATTTCTGTGCAGCTAGTGTGCAGCCGTACAATGTGTTATAATCACTGGCAAAAAACTGACTTTGCACCTGTTTGCATTTTCAAGCCAAAACTGGTAATAATAACATTTACAAATAGAGGGCACTAATGAAAATGTGATGTTTCAGTATGCATTTGTTTAAATGAGGGGTTTAATGGAGAACAGCAGCATAATGGCCTTCATCACAGTCTTGTGCATTGCTCTCGATATGATGAGAAGTTTTGAGGTGGGATACGGGTAAGGTTAGGGACAGGTTTGGTGGTATGGTTAGGTTTAAGGATGGGTTAACATGTAAGTGAAGGGTCAACATTGGAATTATAGATGTAATTACAGAAATTAATTACAGCTGAACTTACAATACATGTACAAATGTAAATGTAAAAACATGTATGTACACAAGTGCATTGTATCAACCGATTCATTTAAATGTTAGTTAATAGTAGTTAAAGACACCTAATATTAAGTGGGACCAAATTTATTGTAAAGTTTGATGTTTATCTGAAGACCAGCCGTGTTAGAAGCCAACTTCTGCCAGCATTAATCATAAACATTTCACATATTACATCTCTATAATACCTTATATAGATACAGAACTGGATTGCCCTTTGTTTGTCAACTGAAACACGATTGAATTAATACATAAAGACTTAGAATATGCTCAAATTCAAGTATATTCTAAGTATTAAAAATTAGGCGTTTAACTCATCCTGTGCCATTTGTACTACAGACATGACAATGCCTCTAATTGTGGATTTTTTTGCATAGAGGTGTGCGATTACTTTCCTTAAATGATCAAACTCAGAATTATTGCATACAGAAGATGAAGCAAGATGAAAAAAAAAATCCCACTTACTTGCATTGGAGGAAGAGCCACAGCTTTATGATGACTAAAATATCAGACACTTGTGGGTGGGCTCTTTTGACTTGGACCAATAGAGACAGAGCGCATTTAGACCACGCCCACACCGGGGGGGGGGGGGGGGGGGGCAATCCAACCGTCTCCATTGACTTTGCATTGCGAGAGGCTGCCTCCTTGTCATTTCTTGCTTCTAACAGAAGACAGAAAAATGCCTAAAAGCTGCTGTGTGACAAGGTGTACAGCAAACAAGCTAAAAAACCCAGAAATACGTTTTTATTAGCTCTCGACCCCCAAAAAACGAGTGTTTAGGACATAAAAGTGGATACAGGCAGTTGAGACAGAGCGTCACGTGTCTCATTACTCTGAGAACTAACGTACGCCCGCTGGAGGAGATCGTAATCGGCAACACAGGATAGTTTATCTTACAGAAATATAATATAAAACTGACATTTGGATATTTGACTCACCAGTGACCAAATGTTTAACTTACTTCACACGTAGTGTATTTTTAGTGCATACTGAGTGTCAGGATCCCACAATTTACCCATTCGTTCCAGCCTGTATCCACTTTTATGTCCTCAAACGCTCGTTTTTTTGGGGTCGACAGCTTATGAAAACTTATTTCTGGGTTTCTTAGCTTGTTTGCTGTACACCTTGTCACATAGCAGCTTTTAGGCATTATTCTGTCTTTTGTTAGAAGCAAGAAATGACAAGGAGGCAGCCTCTCGCAATGCATAGTCAATGCAGACGGTTGGATTGTTTTCCCCCTTGGTGGGCGTGGTCTTCAGATTATGACGCGTTGCGCTCTGTCTCTATAAGCAAACACAGAAACATCTAGCATTTTAGTGGTTGCTTTCTGAGGTCTCGGCCTCAAGATATCTGATAGTTGTTACATTTATGACTGCAGAGGAAACATTTCAGAGAGTCAAACTGCATTGTGAATTTAATATTTTTTACTTTGTTGCTTGGTTGAATGTTATCAGCATGATCAGAGCCACCATTATTACTACATTATGGTTAACAGGTAAGCATTTCCAGTGCAATGCAATCCAAGTTCTTTATTTTATACGCAATGTAAGCTCTCCTCACCCTATTGTAGTGTGTGTGGTGTGTTCTCCTGTCATTCAGCAGTCTCCCAAACATCTTCTACAGACAGTGGAGGAGAAAGAGGCAAATCTTTCTTGTCATGGTGACTCCAGCTACACATTCCTGTACTGGTATCAGCAGAAAATCAATAGTGGTTCTTTAGAACTTATTGGAATGCTCAACTATGGATCAAATTCTACAGAGGACAAATTCAAATCCAGATTTACAATATCAGGACATGCAAAAAAAGATGCATTCCTGCTCATCTCCAGCATATCTGCTAAGGACAGCGCAGTGTATTTCTGTGCAGCTAGTGTACACAGCCGTACAATGTGTTATAATCGCTGGCAAAAAACTGACTTTGCACCTGTTTGCATCTTCAAGCCAAAACTGGTAATAATAACATTTACAAATAGAGGGCACTAATGAAAATGAGATGTTTCAGTATGCATCTGTTTAAATGAGGGGTTTAATGGAGAACAGCAGCATAATGGCCTTCATCACAGTCTTGTGTATTGCTCTCAACATACGATCAACAGTTTTGGTCATTGGGATCAAGGTTCAAGACCAAACTGGGACATGTTCCAGTCCAGTTCCTTCTCTTTCTTCTCGTACTTTCCTGGCATCAAATGTAGGAAAAAAGGCAATACATTAAGAAAGAAAGAATGCATACAAATGCTGGTCATATTTAATCAATTTTCATCACTGTTCAAAAAACATTATAATTTATGGAGTGTCTATCATATTTTTCACAACTACCAGTTTTACTCTAAGATTTTCCCATGGTGATTTCACTGTGTCTGTGGTGTTCTTTTGGTACGCCTAAGAAATCTATTGGATGTCTGCGATGGACCCGATTTTCCCCCAAAATCGGACAGGAGGAGCTGAAGGACTGACTCACGGGGTAACCTCGGGTTCACTGCCCCATCAGTCCACACCACAAAAACCCATTTGTTCGTAAGCTCTAGGAGTGGAGTCTGCCCAGTCCGCACCCCACAGAACCTCGAGTTTAATCACATCAAACTCACTACTCCAGCACAGACCTGCAGGTCATCAGCACGGTATCAAGTGCAAATAGCCCGTCTAGTTGGCAGAGGTCGCCTTTTTCTGAACTCATTCTTCTCCCTTTTCCCATTACATATCATCTCTGAGAGACTTTGATTTTAAATAAAAATTAAGAAAATATTTGAAAAATGGAAATAAAGCACCTAAGGGATATTTAATAGTGGAAATAAAGTGTTTAACAGTTATGGTGTAGGGGGCTGTGGGGACAGGGACAAGTAATGTCCCAATAAAGCAGCATCCATTAATGAGTTTAATAAATATAATCATTAACATGGAATATGTGTTATTATTGCATACTGTTTTATAATATACTATAATAAACTGAGGAGCAAACAGTATCAGCCACTATTTACACTTAGTGCAAGTAGCCGCTACCTATAATTTATCATACGGTTTGATATTTATTTGAAGACCAGCCGTGTTAGCAGCCAACCCCTGCCTGCATTAATCATAAACATTTCACATAATCTACATATCTATAGATACAAAACATATCTATAGAAGATGAAGGAAGATCCATTTACTTGCACTGAAGGAGGATCCACAGCTTTATAATGACTAAAATATAACTTGTGGGTGGGGTCTTTTGACTTGGACCAATAAGCAAACACCGAACATCTAGCATTTTAGTGGCTGATTTCTGAGAGTAAAAACAGTCTCAGCCTCAAGATATATGATAGTTCTTACATTTATGACTGCAGAGGAAACAATTTAGAGAAGCAACCATTACACTGTAAATTTATTTCTTCTATTGCTTGGTTGAATGTTATCAGCATGATCAGAGCCACCATTATTACTACATTATGGTTAACAGGTAAGCATTTCCAGTGCAATGCAATCCAAGTTCTTTATTTTATACGCACTGTATTCTCTCCTCACCCTATTGTAGTGTGTGTGGTGTGTTCTCCTGTCATTCAGCAGTCTCCCAAACATCTTCTACAGACGGTGGAGAAGAAAGAGGCAAAGCTTTCTTGTCATCATGGTGACTCCAGCTACACATTCCTGTACTGGTATCAGCAGAAAATCAATAGTGGATCTTTAGAACTTATTGGAATGCTCAATTTTGGATCAAATTCTACAGAGGACAAATTCAAATCCAGATTTACAGTATCAGGACATGCTACAAAAGATGCATTCCTGCTCATCTCCGGCATATCTGCTGAGGACAGCGCAGTGTATTTCTGTGCAGCTAGTGTACACAGCCGTACAATGTGTTATAATCACTGGCAAAAAACTGACTTTGCACCTGTTTGGAAAAAAAAGCCACAAGGTTTCTTGCATCTCGTGCCAAAACCGGTAATAAGAACATTTACAAATAGAGGGCACTAATGAAAATGTGATGTTTCAGTATGCATCTGATTAAATGAGGGGTTTAATGGAGAACAGCAGCATAATGGCCTTCATCACAGTCTTGTGCATTGCTCTCGATATGATGAGAAGTTTTGAGGTGGGATACGGGTAAGGTTAGGGACAGGTTTGGTGGTATGGTTAGGTTTAAGGATGGGTTAACTTGTAAGTAAAGGTCAAAATTGGAATTATAGAAGTAATTACAGAAATTAATTACAGCTGAAATTACATGCAGGCAATATAATACAATGTAAAAACTTGTATGTACACAAGTGCATTGTATCAACCGATTAATTTAAGTGTTAGTTAATAGTAGTTAAAGACACCTAATATTAAGTGGGACCAAATTTATTGTAAAGTTTGATGTTTATCTGAAGACCAGCCGTGTTAGAAGCCAACTTCTGCCAGCATTATCATAAACATTTCGCATATCACATCTCTATAATACCTTATATAGAGACAGAACTGGATTGCCCTTTGTCTGTGAACTGAAACAGAATTGAATGAATACATAAAGACTTAGAAAGTAATGCACTTGAATTTGAGCATATTCTAAGTATTAAAAATTAGGCGTTTAACTCATCCTGTGCAGCTTGTACTACAGACATGACAATGCCTCTAATTGTGGAGCTTTTTGCATAGAGGTGTGCGATTACTTTCCTTAAATGATCAAACTCAGAATTATTGCATACAGAAGATGAAGCAAGATGAAAAAAATCCCACTTACTTGCATTGGAGGAAGAGCCACAGCTTTATAATGACTAAAATATCAGACACTTGTGGGTGGGCTCTTTTGACTTGGACCAATAAACAAACACCGAACATCTAGCATTTTAGTGGTTGCTTTCTGAGGTAAAAACAGTCTCAGCCTCAAGATATCTGATATTTGTTACATTTATGACTGCAGAGGAAACATTTCAGAGAGTCAAACTGCATTGTGAATTTAATATTTTTTACATTTTTTCTTGGTTGATTGTTATCAGCATGATCAGAGCTACCATTTTAACCATTATTACATTATGGTTAACAGGTAAGCATTTCCAGTGCAATGCAATCCAAGTTCTTTATTTTATACGCACTGTATGCTCTCCTCACCCTATTGTAGTGTGTGTGGTGTGTTCTCTTGTCATTCAGCAGTCTCCCAAACATCTTCTACAGACGGTGGAGGAGAAAGAGGCAAATCTTTCTTGTCATCATGGTGACAACAACTATCAATACCTGTACTGGTATCAGCAGAAAAGCAATAGTGGATCTTTAAAACTTATTGGAATGCTCAGATTTGAAGCTCCTTCTCCAGAGGACAAATTCAAACCCAGATTTACAATATCAGGACATGCTACAAAAGATGCATTCCTGCTCATCTCCAGCATATCTGCTGAGGACAGCGCAGTGTATTTCTGTGCAGCTAGTGTACACAGCCGTACAATGTGTTATAATCGCTGGCAAAAAACTGACTTTGCACCTGTTTGCATCTTCATGCCAAAACTGGTAATAATAACATTTACAAATAGTAACTAATAACTAATGAAAATGTGATGTTTCAGTATGCATCTGTTTAAATGAGGGGTTTAATGGAGAACAGCAGCATAATGGCCTTCATCACAGTCTTGTGCATTGCTCTCAACATACGATCAACAGTTTTGGTCATTGGGATCAAGGTTCAAGACCAAACTGGGACATGTTCCAGTCCAGTTCCATCTCTTTCTTCTAGTACTTTCCTGGCATCAAATGTAGGAAAAAAGGCAATAAATTAAGAAAGAAAGAATGCAGGGCTCGCAAAATCGCCTGCCCGACGTCCCGGGGCTATTGTGTTTTCCAGTCGGGCTACCAAAATGCATAACCAGCCTGCCCGACGGGCTATCTGAAATAGTGTTCGCTTCAGTCTTGTTATAATCAGATTCAGCGCGTTCTTCATCTTCAATCTGAAGCGGCGCCGAGCACGTCAACAGAGAGGACAGGGTGTGTGTGTGTGTTCATCTGAGTCTCATTGGTCTGCGGTGCTCGTCAATGTCAGAATATTGAGATGACCAATCAAATCAAAGTAGGCGGGCTTTATGTTCACAAGAAGCTGCTGAGCGCGAATTTGAGCAGAGCGACTCGACGCTTCAGTTTACAGCCAAGTGCGAGATAAGATGTAAGTAGCTAAACTAAACATTTCATATTTGACAGCTTTTTTAGGTCATAAATGTGAAACAAATGACAAAAATAATCAGGCAAATGAATATACTTTTGTCGAATTTCGCCATTTGGAACTGAAAATAGGCCTATGTAATGTGACTAATAATTAGTTTACTGTCATTGTGAGGGGACATTAGCATTAACAAAGCCGTTTTTATCATAGGCACAAGATTAATAATGAATGTGTACATGTTGAGAATTAATATACAATTTGTAGCCTTCAGTAAATTAAAAAAGTTCAGCTTTAGGTAGGGAGAAGAGATGGCAAGATGAGGAGACTGAGAGAAAAAGAGTGATGGATAAGAAGTGAGAGCAGGTATCATTTACTGCCTGCTGACATGGTTTTAAAGCTATTTCTTATCCCTTTTTTGGCCTTCAAACGTCTTGAAATGGACATATCCGAGAAATAAAAAATGTAAACCCCCTAATAACCTTAAATGTATGACCTCTTTGATTATAAAGCCCTGTCTACGGCCCTGTATTAGGAATAAGATCAATAATGAATGTGTACATATTGTGAATGAATTCAATAAACTTAGTTAGGTTACTTAGTTAGGTTACCTAAACCTACCTAGCTTTCCTAGTAGCTTTCAGTAAATTAATGCATCTGAGAAAATGATTCATAAATCAACCTATCAGTTGACCCTTTGTTTACTTTTTTCACTGACAGACAAAAATGAAAAGCCTCTATCGGTCAAAGCTCAGCTTTAGGAGGGGAAGAGACAGAGCAAGAGAAAAACAAAGAGAATAGGAGTGTGATGCTGATGAGGAGAGAAAAATAATCAGCTGCCCACATGGTTTTAAAGCTATTGTTATCCAATTTTTTTGGCCTTCAAAACATCTTAAAATGCACATATGTAGATCAGAGAAATCAAAATTTTCTCAGGGGTGCCCCCGAACCCCCCTAACTAGCATATCTCACATTCGGGACCTCAGTGATGAAAAAACCCTGCCATCTGCATGTTAATGAAGCAAGTTAATAGTGAGCATTAAACCCTAAACTAAAGAGTTACTTATTATTTATTTTTTTAACATACCCTCATTGGGGGCTGAGCCACCGACACAGACTGATTCATGTTCCATACTGGTCACACACATTTCAGTTCAGTTAGAATCAGATGCATATTTGTTGATATTTGTGTTTTGAAAAAGTTTTTGATTCATTGTGTTGACTCCTAACCAATATTCTACATTAAAAATGTAGTCTTTTTATATGGGCTAGTAAAATTCATTTCGGGCTACCAAAATCTGTAGAGTGCCTGCCCGAAGGGCTACCAGCGATTTTGAAATTTTGCGAGCCCTGGAATGCATACAAATGCTGGTCATTTTTAATCCATTTTCATCACTGTTCAAAAAACATTATAATTTATGGAGTGTCTATCAAGGCAAGGCAAGGCAAGGCAAGTTTATTTATATAGCACATTTCATACACCATGGCAATTCAAAGTGCTTTACAGAAAATAATTAAAATAATCAAAATAAAAGCAAGGAAAATTAAAACAGTTATAAAAGAAATTAAGAGATATATGATACAGTTATAAAATGAATTATGAGTAAAAAAGATGATACATAGATAAACTTCTGTATCATATTTTTCACAACTCCAAGTTTTACTCTAAGATTTTCCCATGGTGATTTCACTGTGTCTGTGGTGTTCTTTTGGTACACCTAAGAAATCTATTGGATGTCTCCGATGGACCCGACTTTTCCCTAAAATTGTACAGGAGGAGCTCTAGGACTGACTCACAGGGTAACCTCGGGTTCACTGCCCCATCAGTCCACACCACAAAAACCCATTTGTTCGTAAGCTCTAAGAATGGAGTCGATCCAGTCCGCACCCCACAGAACCTCGAGTTTAATCACATCAAACTCACTACTCCACCACAGACCCAGGTCATCAGCACGGTATCAAGTGCAAATAGCCCGTCTAGTTGGCAGAGGTCGCCTTTTTCCGAACTCATTCTTCTCCCTTTTCCCATTACATATCATCTCTGAGAGACTTTGATTTTAAATAAAAAATGAAGAAAATATTTGAAAAATGGAAATAAAGCACCTAAGGGATATTTAATAGTGGAAATAAAGTGTTTAACGGTTATGGTGTAGGGGGCTGTGGGGACAGGGACAAGTAATGTCCCAATAAAGCAGCATCCATTAATGAGTTTAATAAATATAATCATTAACATGGAATATGTTGTTATTATTACATACTGTTTTATAATATACTATAATAAACTGAGGAGCAAACAGTATCAGCCACTATTTGCACTAAGTATAAATAGCATAAATAACTATTTACACTTAGTGCAAATAAAATACAGCTATTTTTACTTAGTGCAAGTAGCCGCTACCTATAATTTATCATAAGGTTTGATATTTATTTGAAGACCAGCCGTGTTAGCCAACCCCTGCCTGCATTAATCATAAACATTTCACATAATCTACATCTCTATAGATACAGAACATATCTATAGAAGATGAAGGAAGATCCATTTAATTGCACTGAAGGAGGATCCACAGCTATATAATGACTATAATCTCATAGACACTTGTGGGTGGGCTCTTTTGACTTGGACCAATAAGCAAACACCGAACATCTAGCATTTTAGTGGTTGCTTTCTGAGGTAAAAACAGTCTCAGCCTCAAGATATCTGATAGTTGTTACATTTATGACTGCAGAGGAAACATTTCAGAGAGTCAAACTGCATTGTGAATTTAATATTTTTTACTTTGTTTCTTGGTTGATTGTTATCAGCATGATCAGAGATACCATTTTAACCATTATTACATTATGGTTAACAGGTAAGCATTTCCAGTGCAATGCAATCCAAGTTCTTTATTTTATACGCACTGTATGCTCTCCTCACCCTATTGTAGTGTGTGTGGTCTGTTCTCTTGTCATTCAGCAGTCTCCCAAACATCTTCTACAGACGGTGGAGGAGAAAGAGGCAAATCTTTCTTGTCATCATGGTGACAACAGCTATCCATACCTGTACTGGTATCAGCAGAAAAGCAATAGTGGATCTTTAGAACTTATTGGAATGCTCAGATTTGAAGCTCCTTCTCCAGAGGACAAATTCAAACCCAGATTTACAATATCAGGACATGCTACAAAAGATGCATTCCTGCTCATCTCCAGCATATCTGCTGAGGACAGCGCAGTGTATTTCTGTGCAGCTAGTGCACACAGCCGTACAATGTGTTACAATCGCTGGCAAAAAACTGACTGTGCACCTGTTTGCATCTTCATGCCAAAACTGGTAATAATAACATTTACAAATAGAGGGCACTAATGAAAATATGATGTTTCAGTATGCATCTGTTTAAATGAGGGGTTTAATGGAGAACAGCAGCATAATGGCTTGTGTATTGCTCTCAACATACAATGTGCGGTGTTGGTAATTGGGATCGAGGTTCAAGACCAAACTGGGACATGTTCCAGTCCAGTTCCATCTCTTTCTTCTCGTACTTTCCCGGCATCAAATGAAGGCAAATAGGCAATAAACTAAGAAAGAAAGAATGCATACAAATACTGGTCATTTTTTAATCAATTTTCATCTCTGTTCAAAAAACATATTATAATTTATGGAGTGTCTATCAAGTGCAGTTAGCCAGCCTTGTTGGCAGAGGGTAATTACACAAACTTTGCAGCAGACGAAATTACAAAAGAAATCCTGCTGATAACCAGAGCAGTGGTGTTAACTTTTGAAGCGACCAACTCAAGTTCAAATTCTGCTTTTCCCCGAAACTCATTCTTCTCCCTTTCCCCATTGCATATCATCTCTGAGAGACTTTGATTTTAAATAATTAAGAAAATATTTGAGAAATGGAAATAAAGCACCTAAGGGATATGTCACAGTGGAAATAAAGTGTTTAATGGCTATGGTGTAAGGACAGGGACAATTACATTTACATTAATTCATTTAGCAGACGCTTTTATCCAAAGTGACTTACAAATGAGAGCAATAGAAGCAGTTAAACTAACAATAGGACAACAATATACAAGTGTTATGACCCTTCCCAGTTTAATCTAAAGCAGTACATGTACTGTTTTTTTTTTAATGTTTTTTTTTCTATAAAGATAACAGATATAGAATAGAAGATGAAGTGTTAGTATTAATGGATCAAGTGTTGCCGTTGACAAATAATGTCCCAGTAAAGCAGCATCCGTTTATGAGTTTAATAAATATAATCATTAACACAGAATATGTTGTCATTATTGCATACTGTTTTATAATATACTACAATAAACTGAGGAGCAAACAGTATCAGCCACTATTTTCAATAAGTATAAATAGCATCTAATAACTATTTACACTTAGTGCAATGGAAATACTGCTATTTTTATTCTTAGTGTAAGCCGCTGACTAACATTTATTGTCAAAAGTTAGATGTTTATCTGAAGACCAGCCAACTCCTACAGTAATCATAAACATTCCACATACTCTACATCTCTATAGATGCAGCACATATACAATCTTTGCAAGATGAAGGAAGATCCATTTAATTGCACTGAAGGAGGATCCACAGCTATATAATGACTATAATCTCATAGACACTTGTGGGTGGGCTCTTTTGACTTGGACCAATAAGCAAACACCGAACATCTAGCATTTTAGTGGTTGATTTCTGAGGTAAAAACAGTCTCAGCCTCAAGATATCTGATAGTTCTTACATTTATGACTGCAGAGGAAACAATTTAGAGAAGCAACCATTACACTGTAAATTTATTTCTTCTATTGCTTGGTTGAATGTTATCAGCATGATCAGAGCCACCATTATTACTACATTATGGTTAACAGGTAAGCATTTCCAGTGCAATGCAATCCAAGTTCTTTATTTTATACGCACTGTATTCTCTCCTCACCCTATTGTAGTGTGTGTGGTGTGTTCTCTTGTCATTCAGCAGTCTCCCAAACATCTTCTACAGACGGTGGAGAAGAAAGAGGCAAAGCTTTCTTGTCATCATGGTGACAACAGCTACACATACCTGTACTGGTATCAGCAGAAAAGCAATAGTGGTTCTTTAGAACTTATTGGAATGCTCAACTATGGATCAAATTCTACAGAGGACAAATTCAAATCCAGATTTACAGTATCAGGACATGCTACAAAAGATGCATTCCTGCTCATCTCCGGCATATCTGCTGAGGACAGCGCAGTGTATTTCTGTGCAGCTAGTGTACACAGCCGTACAATGTGTTATAATCACTGGCAAAAAACTGACTTTGCCCCTGTTTGGAAAAAAAAGCCACAAGGTTTCTTGCATCTCGTGCCAAAACCGGTAATAAGAACATTTACAAATAGAGGGCACTAATGAAAATATGATGTTTCAGTATGCATCTGATTAAATGAGGGGTTTAATGGAGAACAGCAGCATAATGGCCTTCATCACAGTCTTGTGCATTGCTCTCGATATGATGAGAAGTTTTGAGGTGGGATACGGGTAAGGTTAGGGACAGGTTTGGTGGTATGGTTAGGTTTAAGGATGGGTTAACGTAAGTGAAGGGTCAATATTGGAATTATAGAAGTAATTACAGAAATTAATTACAGCTGAAATTACATGCAATATAATACAATGTAAAAACATGTATGAACACAAGTGCATTGTATCAAATTATTAATTTAAATGTTAGTTAAAGACACCTAATATTAAGTGGGACCCAATTTATTGTAAAGTTTGATGTTTATCTGAAGACCAGCCGTGTTAGAAGCCAACTTCTGCCAGCATTATCATAAACATTTCGCATATTACATCTCTATAATACTTTATATAGAGACAGAACTGGATTGCCCTTTGTCTGTGAACTGAAACAGAATTGAATTAATACATAAAGACTTAGAATATACTTGAATTTGAGCATATTCTAAGTATTAAAATTAGGCGTTTAACTCATCCTGTGCAGCTTGTACTACAGACATGACAATGCCTCTAATTGTGGAGCTTTTTGCATAGAGGTGTGCTATGCTATTACTTTCCTTAAATGATCAAACTCAGAATTATTGCATACAGAAGATGAAGCAAGATGAGAAAAATCCCACATTGGAGGAAGAGCCACAGCTTTATAATGACTAAAAGATCACTTGTGGGTGGGCTCTTTTGACTTGGACCAATAAGCAAACACCGAACATCTAGCATTTTAGTGGCTGATTTCTGAGGTAAAAACAGTCTCAGCCTCAAGATATCTGATAGTTGTTACATTTATGACTGCAGAGGAAACAATTCAGAGAGTCAAACTGCATTGAGAATTTAATGTTTTTTACTTTGTTTTTTGGTTGATTGTTATCAGCATGATCAGAGCTACCATTTTAACCATTATTACTACATTATGTTTAACAGGTAAGCATTTCCAGTGCAATGCAATCCAAGTTCTTTATTTTATACGCACTGTATGCTCTCCTCACCCTATTGTAGTGTGTGTGGTGTGTTCTCTTGTCATTCAGCAGTCTCCCAAACATCTTCTACAGACGGTGGAGGAGAAAGAGGCAAATCTTTCTTGTCATCATGGTGACAACAGCTATCCATACCTGTACTGGTATCAGCAGAAAATCAATAGTGGTTCTTTAGAACTTATTGGAATGCTCAGTTATGAAGCTAATTCTTCAGAGGATACATTCAAATCCAGATTTACAATATCAGGACATGCAAAAAAGAATGCATTCCTGCTCATCTCCAGCATATCTGCTGAGGACAGCGCAGTGTATTTCTGTGCAGCTAGTGTACACAGCCGTGCAATTCATTACAACCACTGACAAAAAAACTGTACAAACTGTACACTTTGCACCTGTATGAATTGGAAAAAAAAAGTTTTTCTTTTTCATGGCAAAGCTGGCAATAAAAAAAAGTTTACAAACAGAGGGCACTATAAAGATTGGTGTGATGTTTCAGTGTGCACGAATCTTGAATGTAATACATCAAAACAACCAGACTAAAGTTGAAAAAAAAGAAGACAAAAACCATTGAGTGATGGAAGGAAAACAACTACTTTTTGCACTCTACATATTGTATTTATATTTACTGTAATAACAGCAAATTAATTTAACGCTCCATAAATCTATCTATATTTAAATAAATGGCAATAACAGTATTGCATTCAAGATATTGCTCAGAAATGGTTTAATTTGATAGCTGTCTGAACATTTTAATTCATGCATATTACGGTGCGCCGTATGTGCACATTAAGTTTGTAACTGACCTACAGTACATCTTGACCTTAGAATAAGTAAAACATTTTTTAGCTTAAATCCTATGAGAATCTCACTGACAGGGTGGGACTTAAGCCACGAATGTCCAATCACAGATGAGAAGAAGTCACATGTTTCCTAAATGCTTTAGTTTCAGAGTCTGCATCACAATCAGACATTTATTCCAAGCAAGAATGATGCTGCTTATTTTAATTTCCCTCTATGAGCTGTTCTGGTTCACAGGTAACTTTTGTACTCTTCTTAATGAAGAATTTTTATAAATATAAATGAAGTAAAAAAATATTGATTCGTTTGACATTTGATGGCATCGACATGTGTTTAGACATTTCTCTGGGTGCATCCGTTACTCAGCCTGCTGTCATGATAACTCATCTGGGAGAGTCTGTGAACATCAGCTGCAGCCACACTTACAGCAACTATTACTACCTTTACTGGTACCAACAACCAACACAAGAAAATTCCTTCAAACTTCTTGGGTACCTTTACCAAACAACTTTCAATCCCGAGAAGGGCTATGATCGCTTTCATATTTATGGAGACTCAAAAAGCCAAGCAACACTTCAGCTCTCCAGTGTTATCCCAGAAGACAGTACAGAGTATTTCTGTGCTGTGAGTGACACAGTTCGACAAGACTCTGTGGTGTACAACAAAATGCCTCCCCTTCTCACAGAGGCTCAGAGCAGTCCCAAATGAACCACATTCATAGCCGTAAAGTAGCTAATTCTATTATGATTGTCATTTCATAATTAATTTAAGCATTCATAATCTCATAATTTGTATTTATGTATGTGGCTATATGAAAACAAATATCCAATACATAATTCACTCATTTCATCAGAGATCTTCAAGTCTGTTGATGTTAAATCTTCTATATATACAGTATAGAATTATTTTTTTGAGTCACTTAATTACATATTAATTGATATTGAATGAAAATGTATTATAGTTTAAATTAAACACAATGTGTTGAATTTAAGAGTGCTTTTCTGACATATTTATATAATTTCATAATTACTTATATTGTCTTTGAAATATTTGTTGCTGTGTAACACTAACAAGCATTTATGGTAAACTAAAACATATATGTCATTTCTATTGAAACATTTTATACTACACTTTATTTCGATGCTCCACTTTAGACACTCTACTAACTATAATAACTTTGCAACTACATGTCAACTAACTCTATTAGTAGACTGTTAGTATATACTGTAAGGTTAGGGTTTGGGTTTGTAGAATAAGTTGACATGTATAGTTACCCATCTGACCGATTACACATTTGACCGATTTTAGCTGCAGCTTCAAAGTCTATTTGAGGAGGGCGGGACGCTTTAGATTCCAGAGAGCATTTGATTGGACAGAAAATTTGACGAGAGGCTGAAGTGCAGAGTGATGTCATCAAAATCGTTGATCCATTTTGACAGAAGTAAGAGACTAAGTTTTGGACGCTTATATCTTCTAAATGTGAATTTTAGTTAGAATCTTAAGTGGCTTTTATTAAATTAATATTATATTATCTAAAAGTACAGTGTTTTAAAAACTACACTTTTAGAATTTGAAGTACAACACAAGTGCACATTTATTAAAATAATGCACACACGATTAAGTATCAGTCAATCATGTTAACTTTTTTCTAACATATTAACTAGAAATAAGGTTCAATTCAAAAGACACAAAACTTAATATTTTATTTTTCTCTGTTATTTATTTTATACACCAAAATAAAATAAAAAAGATTTCTAAAAAATATTGTTGTTTTAATAAGCATTGCTATATTGTCTAAGTGTACAATCTGTGGTATTGTACATCTGCTTATCCATAACTCCAGAGCTTTGGGGTGTAGCAGACAGTAGGGGGAGGTAATAAACTTATAGAGATGCTGCTAATGTGTACTTGCTGCTAAATCTTACTCTCTCTACAGCTTCATGATAAAAGGATGTGCCGTTTTGCTTATAGACTAGCCATTTTTATCATCTTATTTGCACGTATGATGTTCTTGAATTATTTTACACAATTCTTTCTTTTTTTAAAAACTCACTTTCTAAGAAAAAGATAACTTAATTTCATTTTCTTCATACAGGTCTGTCAGACTGTGTTCGGTTTGATCAGCCTTTGTCTCTCTTCAAAAAGCAAGAAGAGAAGGCAGTGATCTCCTGTACTCACGACGATAACAACTTAGATGTCATGTTATGGTATCAACAACTTCATGACAGCAAATCACTGGCCCTCATCGGTTATGGCTATGATATGGCTGAGCCAAGCTATGAATCCGGATTCAAAAACAAATTCAAGCTGAGCAGAAAGAACACCGTGACTGGAGATTTGTTAATCTCCAACCTGAATTTTTCAGATTCTGCTGTCTATTACTGTGCTGCCAGAAGACACAGTGCTATATTCTCAATCACTTGCCTGACTAAAAACCTACGCATTAAAACAGGAAATGGAGCCGTATCTGTGGTATTTTGGTTTTAAAAATACTGTATAGTTTATAATCTGATAAAAAGGCTTCTAGCAGAGCTGAAATTCTAAAAGAGGCTGATTATTGGCAGCTATAATTGAGTGAATCTCACAAAAACTTTTAATCTCATAAAAACTGTGAAGAAAAGTATGGAAGCTTGTTTCTGCCATGGAATATAAATAAAAAGGCAATTGTGACTATTTCACATATCTGACTTTTTTTCCCTCGCTATTGCGAGTTTAGGCCTACATCTCGCAATTATAAACTTGCAATTGTGATTTATAGTGTTTATATCTCGCAATTCTGACTTTATAACTCACAATTGCAAGTTTATATCATGCAATTCTGAGAAGAATTGCGAGATGTATGCCTAAACTCGCAATTCTGACTTTTTTTCTCAGAATAACATCTTTTTACTCTTTTAATTAATTTTATAACTGTATCATACATCTCTTTTAATTTCTTTTATAACCGTTTTAATTTCCCTTGCTTTTATTTTGTGATTATTTTAATTCCTTTATGTAAAGCACTTTGAATTGCCATAGTGTATGAAATGTGCTATATAAATAAACTTGCCTTGCCTTGCCTAGAATTGTGTGATATAAACTCGCAATTCTGAGAAAAAAAACGTCAGTCTTTTTACCCCATCAGAATTGGACTTATACGGGTTTATGTCTCACAATTCAGAGAAAACTAGTCAGTATTGCGAGATATAAACCCACAATTGTGAGGAAAAAAAGTCCAACAAGAAATTATTTTAATCTTTTTTTATTTCATATTAGATTCACCCAATTATATTCCATTTGAAACCAAGCATGGTGTAACAAAGGGGCGTGGCTTATAAATATCTAGTTTGTCAAGTAGTGTATAGTACAACAGAGGACCAGAGAACAGATCGCAGAGGAAAATTTAAATGGCGATGTTTCTTCTTCTATCCATGTCACTGCTTTTTCTCAAAGGTATTGAACTGTTATATCAAGGCAAGATTTGTATGGTTTTCTGTAGACTTTTATGTTTATGACTTTTATGGGATGACAAGTCTGATCTATCATTGTATTTCCAGCAGATTTCAGTGACAGTGTTCTGATCACTCAATGGCCGAAGTACATATCCAGCCTTCCAGGCTCTTCAGCTGAAATGCACTGTTACCAGAATGACACAGACTATGACTACAAATACTGGTACAGGCAAATACAAGGTGAAGGGCCAGTGCTTGTTGGAAGCATCATCGGGACTGCTGATTCTCTTGAGAAGGGTTTTGAAACTGGCTTTAAAGTGTCTGGTACAGAGACAAAGAAATGGACCCTGACTGTGGATGTTAAGGAGGGGATTGATGCTGTGTATCTGTGTGCTGCTAGTTTACACAGTGAATAAAAGACAATAAACTATATGACAAAAAAACTCTTTGGATGGCAAAGGCAATCACACCTGCCTCAACCACAAATAAATGAACCCTTATCTTTACAGACAAGTCAGTAGTGCCTGAGAACTCTCATATACAAGTGTATTGATGACGTTATACTCCTCCCTTCCCCAAAAACACCTTCACAATAAGACCTCTTTGATACAGTCAGTAGGGGGAGATGTGCATTGTTTTATATAGGTAGAAGATTCCTCTCTTATCTTTAGTAAAGTCTCACACACTCTCTCATCACATTATTTTGGTGTTTGACCAGTGCAAGTGTGCTTGAGTTTTTCTAACCCTGCTTTAGAAGAATGTTTAGAGTTGTCTATAGTCTGTGCATATTTCTCTTCTTGTATATAGGTAAGATGTTTTTTTTTTTTTTTTGTGCCAGCAATACTATCAAGTACTATTCTTCTTTAATCATTTTTGTTATTGTCTTTTGCTTAGAAACTGAATTTTTTTTCTTCTCAGGGAAGGGGAGATGTGTGAACATTCAGCAGAACCTGACACCAATATTAGCCAGCAAGAATAATAAAGCAGAGATAAAGTGTAGTCATGATGACAGTAACATGTTATACATGTATTGGTATCAGCAAAAGGATACAGCCATGGTCTTAATAGCGTTAAGCTATGGTGCTACAAGTGACCCAACCATAGAGGATGGATTTAAAGAGCGGTTTCAAATGAAAAGAACAGATACACTGAATGGAGCTCTGGAAATCTCTGAACTCAGTCTATCAGACTCTGCTGTTTATTACTGTGCTGTCAGTATGCACAGTGCTGTAGTCTTTACTACCTGCCTGACTAAAAACCAAACCACTAAACTTACAGGAAATACACACACTCACACTCACACAATACAATACAACATCTGAATTCATATAAAGTATACATTTGGGTTTCTATTCAAAGATGTGTTGCAGGGTTTCATTTATACATTAAAAAAGATGATTGAGCTTTCTCTCAGTGTTTAGGGGACACAATCAGAGCTGTAATATGAAGCGCTAGCATATCAGGTAACATATCCTTCAAAGATAACGCAATACTACACTGCAACAATCCCAGTGAAACAACTGAACCAAGATAGTGGACAGTCGAGAAAAATTGAGACAATAAATACTTATACTGGATGCAACATATCGATAAGAGTAGTTAGTAATAGTAATATAGGCCTATCACAGAAGACACTCTTGCAGTCTTGGGTAATCACAGCCTTGTGGATTTACAGATAAAACACAAGTGATATTGCTTTTTTACAACATTACAGCAAACATGAAGTCATTAATGAGTAACTTGCTGTCAAGATGTCAGTTTGTTTTGATTTCTGTTCTTGTCTGTGGTTGGTTAATCTGTCATTAGTTAAGTTCTGTCTTCCTCCACCCCTTGCCTGTTTGTTTCTATAGTTATTGATTGATTGTTAGTTCAGTTCAGGTACGTGTCTTGTTAATTTGCTCTTCAGTTCTGTCTATTTAAAACCTGTGTTCTGTTTTGCTCTTTGTCAGTTCTTAACGTTGCATTTTGTTGGCTGTTCTGTTCCCGATCTGGTTCTTGTTCCTGATCCTGAGAATCCGTATGATGAAGATTTGAGTTTCTTTGTAAATAAAGACTGCTGTACTTAGATCCTGTTTCGTCTCTGCTGCAACCTCCATTGTAACACTTACATTTTTGACACAATTTTTATGGCTACTTCACTTGTTTTTGCTCCGTCAATGAAAAACGTTTCAATCAAAGCGACAAAACAATGTTCAGTTGCTCTGGCCATCTCCAAGCAACACACAGTAGCGGCGTTCAAGAATGAACTAATTGGTTGACAACGCAATGACAACGCAGTGCTGAAGTGCCAACTAGTCTCTCCCTATGGAGGATCCCTTTACCACTCTACAGATAAAGCGTTGTCGGGAAACTCAATTCGCGTATCTACCCCGAATTGATAAAATAAAATAAAATTCTGTATCAAAAATTATAAGGAAACACCAGTACTTTGTTTAGGCTTGGTTTGTAGGGAATTACAAACCTGCGTACATATATTCAAACGCACATAACTATAGAACCAATTCTTAATGCGCATGTGAACGCCATCAGCGTTTCTCACAGGTTCGCGTTTAAAGTCTGTGTAGAGAGAATGGTGTCGTCTTATCGGCCCCAAATTTAATAAAAAATGATTGTTGCGACGGAAGCGAATCAATCATAACTAACCTTAGCTGGAAAATAACTTTACTAAAGAACCGCTATAAAGCCAAAACAATCTCTGTTACCATAAATTATACGCTTATCTCTGTAAAGCTGCTTTGAAACAATCTACATTGTTAAAAGCGCTATATAAATGAAGATGACTTGACTTGGTTGTGTGAATAATTCAATGATTCACTCAAAGACAGTAGCTTTAATTGAATTTGGAATAGCATGCTACTCTTACTATTTGTGCCATATAAATACTGTATATGGGAGAAATAGTAAGAGTATTATTCTAGAATATTTGTATCTGTTTGGTTCAGTTTGATGTCGGTCATCGTCTATATTAGATGTATTGAAGTTATCTGTTATCTTTCTGAGTATTCCTGTTATGTGGTTGTAGGAGAGATGAACCCAATTGCAGACAGTGGTCACAGCAACACAGTTTATTGTACAAATAACAGGGAAAACAAAGCCCACGAGGGGGCAAAACAGGACAAGACAGGACTATGAATACTAACTAGACTATGACATAGACTTGACGTAACTAGACTACAAATTAACAGCAAATACAGGATCAGAACTTCACTGGACAGGAATACTCACAACGTGATCACACAAAGTATGAAATTGATCGACAATGAACCGACACAAGACAGCAGACATGAGGGGATTAAATAGGGAACAAATAATCAGGAACACAGGTGATAATGGGTAAAGCAATAATGACAAAACGAGGATAACAAGGGGGCGGGGCTAGGGGACGAGACAACGCAAGCACATGGCCAAACAAATGGCCATGTGCTGCACATGAAACATGGGCCTGTCATGATTCTGCCGCAAGACAAGAGAAAATCAAAGACAAGAAGGCAGAATCATGACAATTCCAGTTTCTTATTAAAGTATTTTGTTCGATCTCCTGTTTCAAGTCTCTATGACCGGGACAGGCTGCAACTAACGATTATTTTGACAATTGATTAATCGTTTCGGTTACTAACGTAACCTCTGTTCTCTCTAGAAGAGGGAACGAGTATTGCGTAGTTACTACGCTACGGGAAAGCCTTTCTTTCTCGAGATACTGAAGCCAAAAATTATCCTTAATTTTTATAATCTTGTCAACGCAGTGCGGCAGCCTGCAGACCTAGGGCAGGCTTACTAGCGTGCCCATTGGCTGCCCTGCGGCAACTGCAGCAGCCTACCGCTGAGCCCTTGGCGTGACGTCACGACCAATGAGCGCGCTTGGCGCGCTTAATGCGTCACAGCCCGCGAAAAGGGGTGTGGCTTAGCGTATAAAAGCGGGGCTCGGAGGCTGCTTCTCTGGTTTCTGTCGCATGAAGCGAATGAGCTCGTGGCGCGAGCACGGCGGGCTACGCAATACTCGTTCCCTCTTCTAGAGAGAACAGAGGTTACGTTAGTAACCGAAACGTTCTCTTACGAGAGGTTCTCTCGTATTGCGTAGTTACTACGCTACGGGAACACCCTTGTCAACGCCGTGCGCGCCCAGCATCCACTGAATGAGTCCCAGGGAGAGCCCGGGGAACGTGATAGCAGAGAGCCGGGCGGCCCACAGAGGGCTAGCGCCGTACATAAGCACACACTAGGGGGTTAGGAGCGGCACGGCCGGTCCGAACTGACAATTCCCTGTATAGTGCAGCTCAACCAGTAGAGCTAAATCACACAACGTAGCCCGCGCACAGATAGTGGGCTGGCATACGCGAGACTTAGACTGATAACACTTTCGCCTGCAAGGCGGGAACATCCAGGTTGTAAAACCTAACAAATGTGGAGGGGGAGGCCCAGCCTGCCGCTGCACAAATGTCATGAATGGGAATCCCGCTGGACCACGCCCACGACGAGGCCATGCCTCTGGTGGAGTGAGCTTGAATGCCCAATGGGCACTGCAGGTCTTTAGACGCATAAGCAGCAGCAATAGCGTCCACTATCCATCTGGACAGGCTGTTTTTCGAGGCGGCGAGACCCTTGGTGCGCCCGCCAAACGAAACAAAGAGCTGTTCCACCACTCGTTTGACTGAAGACAGTGCTATCAGAAAAACGGTTTTGAGCGTGAGATATTTCATATCCACAGTTTCCAAGGGTTCGAAGGGATGCGCTTTCAGGGCCTCCAAGACCAGTGAAAGATCCCACATAGGAACCGAGGGGGGTCGCGGGGGGTTCATCCTCCTGGCTCCTCTAAGGAAGCGGATGACGAACTCGTTCCTTCCTAATGCGCGGCCCAGCTCTGAACAGAGAGCGCTGAAATGGCCGTGACATAGACTTTGAGCGTGGAGGGGGACCTGCCCGCGTCCAGTAACTCTTGAAGGAAACACAGTACTCGCGATACCCCACATGTCTGTGGATCGAGCCCCTTAGCAGTGCACCATCTGTTAAACACTGACCATTTCGACATGTAGAGCCGCCTCGTAGAGGGGGCTCTAGATTGTATGATCGTGTTCATGACCCCGTCTGGCAGATCAGCGTGTAATCGTTGAGGCTCCACGCATGCAGAGACAGCGCTCTGGATGGGGATGCCATATCGAGCCGCGGGCTTGAGAGAGAAGGTCTCTCTTCACCGGTATCGGCCAGGGGGCTGAGTCTGCCAGCTGTATTAGATCCGGGAACCAAGCTTGGTTCTCCCAGTATGGGGCTAAGAGGAGCACTGTGTGGCGCGCTTCCCTGATTCTCTTGATGACCTGAGGCAGCAGAGAGACCGGGGGAAAAGCATACAGCGGGCCGCTGGGCCAGGTCTGGGCCAGCGCGTCCTCGTTCTTCGAGAAGAACTCTGGGCAATGAGCGTTGTCTTTTGACGCAAAAAGGTCGACTTTCGCTTTGCCGAAACGGCGCCACAGTGACTGGACTGTTTGGGGGTGTAGAGACCACTCCCCAGGGGGAACGTTGTCCCTGGACAGTCTGTCGGGGCCCTCGTTCAGGTGGCCAGGCACATGCGCGGCTCTCAGCGAGCGCAGAGAGTGCTGAGCCCACACGAGGAGGCGTTCCGCCAGGGTGCAGAGCGTCTTTGATCTGACACCGCCCTGGCGATTCACATAGGCCACTACCGATGTATTGTCCGTGCGGACTAGAACATGGTGACCGTGGAGGAATGGGAGGAAGTGTTTGAGCGCTTTCTCGACCGCGAGCATCTCTAGACAGTTTATGTGTAGGAGATTCTCCTGGTCTGACCAGCGGCCATAGACCGGTCTGCCTTCGAAGAGCGCTCCCCAACCTAGGTTGGAAGCGTCTGTCGAGACAACTTTCCGGTGTGAAATCACTCCCATAGTCACTCCTGTGTGATACCATTCGGCTGCCAGCCAGGGCTGCAGGGCTGAAATGCAGCTCTGATTCACTCTGACTCGCAAGCCGCCGGCCGCCCAGGCTCGGTGGGGCACGCGCGCTTTCAGCCAGCGTTGAAGCGGGCGCATGCGCAGTAAGCCCAGCTGGAGCGCTGCTGCAGCTGAGGCAATATGCCCCAGGATACGCTGGAATGTCCTCAGCGGAACCCGGCTGCCTATTTGGAGGGATGCGGCGAGGAGGCGGATGCGGCGCGCGCGCTGCTCCGACAGTCTGGCCGTCATAGCCACCGAGTCCAGTTCTATTCCAAGAAGGAAATTGACTGACGGGGCGATAGCGAGCTCTTGGTCCAGTGACCGAGAGACCCAGATCCTCCAGATGGCTGAGAAGCGCTGTTCTGTGAGACACAAGTTCCGTCTCTGACAGCGCTAGAATAAGCCAATCGTCCAGATAATTCAGTATTCGCATTCCCTGTTTTCTCAGGGGAGCGAGAGCCGTGTCCATGCATTTCGTAATGTACGGGGTGCCAAAGACAGGCCGAAGGGCAGGATTGTGTACTGATATACTCGACCGTTGAAGGCGAATCTCAAGAATGGCCTGTGACGGGGAGTTATCTGGATCTGAAAATATGCGTCTTTTAGATCGAGAGAGATAAACCAGTCTCCTGGGCGAATCTGCGCGAGGATTTTTCTGGTTGTGATCATTTTGAACGGCCGTCACATGAGGGCTTTGTTCAGATGTCTCAGATCTAAAATAGGTCTTAACGCTCCGTCCTTCTTGGGTACGAGGAAGTAGCGGCTGTAAAAGCTCGACTCGCTCAGAGAAGGATGAACCTGTTCTATAGCCCTTTTGCGCAGCAGCTTCGCTATTTCAGCTTGAAGCAGGTGCGCAGCTTCTGAACTCACTTTCGTCTCCGTCTGTGCTAGAAAGCGCGGAGGGCGACGAGCGAATTGAAGCGAATAGCCGTGTTTTATAGTACTCAGCACCCATTCTGACGCGCCCTGAATAGCTTCCCATGCTTCCGCATGCATAGCTAGGGGTCGAATGGTCTCTGGGTTCAGATCGCCGCGCTGCGCGGGATTGGGGAACCTGTATCAGAGAGGATGGAGCGGCGTGCGCGCCGCTGGTGCTCGAACACGGGGGCTGGTAAACAGTATTGGCCGGCTGTACAGCGTTCGGTAGCTCGGTCCCAGAGGATGGAGCGCGATTTGCTGACAAACACCCCTGGCGCGAAAGCGGCGTGGGGATTGTAATGTCTAAAAGTGAGTGCGCGTGCACGTGAGCGGGCGCAGAGTTTACACTTATGACACGGCCAGTGTTTGGGAGCTTAGAGGGTGTGCGACCCGAGGTAACTGAATGGCAGAGCGAGCAGCGGGTAGGTGTGAGCACAAAGTTGTGGGCACATTTACTACACTTAGTACTCGAGCGGCTTGTGTCCGCTTTATGAGAGAGCGCTCTATGCGCGTTACCATGGGGACCATGTTTGTGTGAAGCAGTGAGCACATGGGAGTGGGCACATTTTCTACACTTATGACACCTTCGGCCAGAGCCGGAATGTTTGTGAGCTTTAGAGGATCTGCAACCCGGGGTAACTGTGTGATAGAGCGGGCAGCAGCTAGGTGTGAGCACAGAGTTGTGGGCACATTTACTACACTTAGTACTCAAGCGGCATGTGTCCGCTTTATGAGAGTGCGCTCTGTGAGCGTTACCGGGGAGACCGTGTTTTGTGTGTAGCAGTGAGCACATGGGAGTGGGCACATTTTCTACACTTGTAACACCATCGGCATTATAGAGCAAATGCTTTGATGGCTCATATGTTTAGACGCTCATAAATACTCAAGCACCATCCTGTGAGATGCGGGTTCGCTTTCTGTATGTAAGAAAGCTGGCCGCGAGCTCGGAGAAGCCAGCAGAAAAAAATATTTTTCTGCCGCCAGAGCCGGATTTGAACACGGTTCTCCAGTGCAGAAGCGTAATATTCTGCCACTGAGCCACAGGGGCACACATGAGCTTCCAGTTGGTGCGAGCATATGACCGAGCGTCGTGTTTCGGCGTTTGTTTGCAGGCGCGCGTGTATTAAAACAGGCCCGTTTACTGCAGCATTAGTATTTCCAGCCGCCTGAACTTAGAGGGGACTGAGAAATATTTATCCCGTGAGATGCGGGTTTGCTTTCTGTATGTAAGAAAGCTGGCCGCGAGCTCGGAGAAGCAAGCAGAAAAAAAGTTTTTCTGCTGCCAGAGCCGGATTCGAACACGGGTCTCTGGTGCGGAAGCCTAATGTTCTGCCACTGAGCCACAGGGGCACACATGAGCTTCCGGTCAGTGCGAGCATATGACCGAGCGTCGTGTTTCGTTTCAGCGTTTGTTTGCAGGCGCGCGTGTATTAAGACAGGCCCGTTTACTGCAGTATTAGTATTTCCAGCCGCCTGAACTTAGAGGGGACTGAGAAATATGTATCCCGTGAGATGCGGGTTTGCTTTCTGTATGTAAGAAAGCTGGCCGCGAGCTCGGAGAAGCAAGCAGAAAAAAGTTTTTCTGCTGCCAGAGCCGGATTCGAACACGGATCTCTGGTGCGGAAGCCTAATGTTCTGCCACTGAGCCACAGGGGCACACATGAGCTTCCAGTCAGTGCGAGCATATGACCGAGCGTTTGTTTGCAGGCGCGCGTGTATTAAAACAGGCTCGTTTACTGCAGTATTAGTATTTCCAGCCGCCTGAACTTAGAGGGGACTGAGAAATATGCGAGGATTGGAGGAAGTCCGGCCTAAGCGGGACGAAATCACTCTCTCTTCCTCCTTTCGCCGGTGCTCGTGACGTCCGCTCTGATATCCCTTGAGAACGGCGCAGTTGCGCGGCTCGAACAAAGGGAGAGAGAGCGGGAAGATGTCATTATGTGCTGTGACATCGTTTGTTTGCAGGCGTGCGTGTATGACAACAGGCTCGTTTACTGCAATATAGATATTTCTAGTCGCCTGAGCTAGGAGGGGACTGAGAAATGTGTGAGAAACGGAGGTGGCCGGAGAGTGACGCGCGCGACCGAGGCGCGGGGTAGCTTTCTTATAACGTAAAGGAAGCCAGCCC